>NC_136482.1:133015138-133132638 GCF_053919585.1 Euprymna scolopes | reverse complement strand
CTATATTATTTTGTATACCCTCCTTTGTTGTGTGCTCCCCTGGTGGTGTTTATTCAGTCCATTTGTATGCTTTTATGTGTGTATGCATCTATCTGTACTCTTGCCAAATAATTTGTATTCATATGTATTTCTATGTATATGGTTTATGTGAATTATACATATTTATGTGTGCGTATATATATGTGTGTGTGCGTTGTTGTATATTAGTATATGACTGTGTGCATATGTTTGTGTATTGTTTTATATGTATGTGTATACATAAAATTATATATATATATGTATATTTGTATGTATGTTGGTTCTCTGTGGGGATATGCATATGTATTTTATTATTCTTAATTTTGTTACTATCTACCTGTGTGTCGCTACTTTTGAGTATTCTGTTGATTTAACTACTTCTTTTGCCTGAATATATTTATATATTTATATGTAAGTGTACTTGTATCTATGTTTTTAGTAATACTGTCTTGAATGTATTAATTTGTGATTTAATATGACTTTATATTTATATTTAACTAGCTTAAACTTTCAACTTAATAGTATAGAGTTACACCTTTAATTATATGCATGTATGTATATGTATATATATATATGCATATGTGTGTATATATATATATGTATATATATGTGTGTATGTGTGTATATGTATGTGTGTATGTGTGTGTATATATATATGTATTGTATTCTTTTTATATACATAAATATTAGTAGATTATTACTTATAATTTATTAGTCCTATTTAATTTATTTAATCCCCTCTCATGGCTAAATATGTTATATTAAAAAGATAATAAATATTAATTTTATTCTGTTTTTATTATTATTATTATTATTATTATTATTACTATTATTTTTTTATTATTACTATTATTATTATTAATAATAATAATAATTTTAATATTGTTTTATCATTATTATTTTTTTCTTTTACTTATATATTCATTTAATAAAAACGCGAAAACTTTAAACTTATATCATTTAGTATAAAAGGCTTAATTAATTGTAGACGTATGTTTGAACTGCGTTGATATTACTCGTGGACGTATGTTAGATGATAAATATGTCAGTTGGATACATTCGCTGTCTTTTTTGACATGTTCATTTCTAACGTTTAGATTGTATTTTCTGTTTGTATTTGTAATAATGTTGTCTCATTACTGAATTGTATAATTGTTCATAAATTGGTTGGCACGCAGATTTTTTCTTTTCTTTTTTTTTTTTTTCTATATACTGGCAACTTCTTTAAGATTCCCTTCCTATTAATTCTTACTTTCTCTCTTTCTCTCTTTAACTATATCTCATCATTCTTTCTTTTCCCTTCTAGTCCTTATTCTCTTTATAATAACCACTTATATCTTTTTTCTTTTTCTTCTCCATATTATATGTATATTTTTTCTCTCTATTTTCTTTCTCTATTTCTTTTTTCTCTTCTTAATCACTCTCTCTCCATTATAATCTTTTAACTTTATTTAAATTGCCCCCTCCCTCTTTACATCTTATAATTAAAGTTCTGTATTTTAAGTTTTTTAACTCCAACTTTTAAAGAGTTCCTACCTAAAATAAAAATCCATTATTCATTGAACTTTTGAATAGTCAAGTCGCTGCCTGATGATATCTGTTGTTTGATTGAAACAAGTGGCTATTTGTAGCAGCAGGATGTGACCATGTTTATATAACAATAAACAAGTATTATCAGCTCTTTTTATTGAGCACTATCTAACAACCTCGTTGAATTCATTAGTCCATTACTTTCGAATAAAAAAACCCGAATATATATATATATATATATATATATATATATAATAAATATAGAGACAATAAAAAGGAACACTGAGTTTAATTTGTCTCTAATGATATTTAGTGATTTTATTTAAACAAATTCCACTCAACCACTTTTCCATTTTGTTTTTTTATTCTCGTAAAGAAATACGTGAGTTTTTGATTTAATATATTTTATTTCTTCTTTATGGAGTGAATTAAAAAAAAAAACACAAAAACATTGAACGAAGCAGAAAATTGTTGTAGGTATTCAATCTTTTCAGGACAAAAGTTTTAAAATGTGGGGTTTCACTTAAAACAAAAAGGTGAAAGTGCACTGGGGGACCACCCGAAGACGGTTGGTTGTGCAGACTGCAAAAGGTGTTGATTCCGAAAGCAGTACTTAACATGGGGAGGTTGGGGGGCGGGGGTTATTCCGAAAAGTATTTTCTTTTTTCAACCTCCTCGTAATCAATTTCTTAAAAGTAAGTCTTCAGGTGGTCCCCCAGTACACTTTCACAAAAAAAAAAAAAATCAACATATTTTAAAAAAAACAAAACAAAGGTTTTAAACTTTTGACTTTGCAGGTAAATTTGCACAAAACTATTCTTTTTTTGTTGTTTTAAATTAGATTATTTTATTTATTGATCTTTTATCTTAAATTTGTGATATATAAATATGAGGTGAGAAAATTAATTATTTTCATTTTAATAGACATTTCAAAATGGGGGGGGGATTAAAAAAAAAATGCTTGTCTAGAATATTATATTCGGTTTATTGAAAGAACATAAAATTTCACATTAAACTTGTAAATATTGGAAAAATTGAACCAATAGAAAAATTTTGATAGATTTTTAAATTGAAAAAAATTAAACTCATAAAATTCAATTCATTTTATTACGTAGAAAAAATGGCTGCATGAGCGCGCACAGACCCTTTGTAAACACTGTTTTTTAAAAAATAAAGGTAAAATTTTACATCAAGGCCCGTCTCACGTTCGTGTAAAACAAAATATTTTTTTGTAGATTTCAGCGTGCTAAATACGAATCTGAAAACCGTTTCCATCGCAAAAATATTAGTTTTCATGATATGAAGAAATTACTTTTTTGAAAAGTGGGTGATCACTTTTCCATGTAAATTTAACTTAAAATGAGTACCCACTTTCTGGCCACCTGAGAGAGGGGGGCATTTTAGTGTTTATTAGCTAAAAGGGTCACCCACTTTTCGAAAAAGTAATTTCTTCATATCATGAAAACTATTTTTGGTAAATATCCAGATACGCTACGACAGAACACCGACCACTCTAATTTGTTTTTTTATAGGTAATTGAGGTCGCTGACAACAAATCTGATAGTCAAACTTGGGGCAAATTTACCGTTTGCATGACATTAACCCCTGAACCCACGAACTACTTTAAACCATTTGGCAGCTTCCGTTTACGCTGCATGCATACTGTAGCATAAACGACGGCTTCAACAAGCAAAAGTTTGAAATTAGATGAAAAAGAAATAAAGCAAGAAAAGAAAAGCACACCGAGTTGTGGGGGTGGAGAGGGGTGTAATTTAATTTTTTTTTTTTTTTTTTTTTTCCAGAATATAGAATTTTCTAATTTTCAAAAATACATTATAGCACTTTTCGGGTGGAAAATTTAAAATTAGATGAAAAAGAACAAATACCTTAATGAATCTTACTTTCCGGGCAGTTGGAAAACTGCTTCTGTGGTACCAGTATTCAAGAATTCTGGCAAAAGAACTGACCCATTAAATTATCGCCCCATTAGCCTCCTCCCACTTTTTGCCAAAATATTTGAGACCTTAATTAACCATGCTCTAGTCCATCACCTTACAGATGCTAAGCTTCTGACTGATCAACAATATGGATTTAGACAAGCCCGTTCAACAGCAGACATCCTAACTGTAATCTCTGAATGTATATACCATTCACTGAACAAAGCGGGGGAGGGCAGAGCAGTAGCTCTATGTAGAATCAAGAATACGCTTACCTTCCCTCTCCACCATTATGGACTTTTTAACTAATTTCAACATATTTATTCAGTAGCAATTAGTGGTATGCTAATTGCCATTGGACCAGCCTACAATTAGTCAGGGATGGTGGATTGTTCTATTTTGAGGCGCCTGATTGGCTAAACATGTCAGGAGGGGCAGGTGCCACTCTACAAATGCCAGCTGCTCTGGCATTCAGGGTTTTTTTTTTACTGTTCTAGGCTTCTGCCAGGAACTACACTCTGTCAATTATCGCATCCATTCAGCACAACATCTTCATTGGATTAGCTGGCTCACCCTAGCAATATTCTACATGGCGCTATGAACAGGATTGAGTGATATCCATTAACGGCGTCCAATACCGTTTTTTTTTTCTTGGGCGGTACCTGCGATGCCAATTGAAAGGGTGATTCGGTATGATGTGTTTCCCGTTTGCACTGTGTGTTAAGGTATTGATAGTTGATGGTTCATCTCGGCTTGCCATTCTTTTTCACAGTGATCACCATGGTACTGCACCAGTCAGTCGGTGTGTCGACGGGCACTGGAGCAATGATGCCCCTATCCACGTCGTTCCAGAGGTCTTGCTTGACCTGTTCTTTCAAATGGTAAGGCACCGGGATTGGGTTATGTTTGGCTTTTGGAATAGCCCCTTCCTTCAGGTGAATGTGTGCTGGAGGTCCAGTCATGGAGGGAAATACCCCGTCGTTCTTGAATGCAGTGTCCGCAAAACATTCTAACAGCCAGTCTTTTAATTTGCCGATGTTGGCTTCGGTGGCAGGGAAAGGGAGGCTGTCTGGACGCGTCGGTAGGGGTTTGACCCTGTTTTCTGTATCCTGCACTTTATTTTCGACTTCTAACGACTGCATAGCCATTGATGGGTTTGGGAATTCCTTATGTAATATCCCAACATCAATGCAGGCCGCCTTGCTGAAATAAAGCTGTTTTATCCTTTCACAAATGTAGAGGGCTTGTTTGGCTGTGTGCCTCCCCCCCCCCACACTGAACGTCACCGGCAACCAACCCTGACATTCAAGAGTGGAATCCCCGACTGCTCAAATAACTTTCCTCGATGGGATCAGGTTGTCTATGGTAAGGCCCATGTCTCTCAAGTGTATTGTGCCACCCAGACATATAGTGGCACTGCTGTCAGGGAATATCATCATGTTGATGCTATTATTTTCAGGGATGTTGTTTCTCTTCCTTGGGTCTGGATTGGGTGAAAATGGGGTTACCGTTGCCTTTATTTCGGTAACTTGCTCTATTGGTGTGGACGAGTACCTGTTTGTTGCCTGATCAAATGTAATGTGGGTGATCAGGCTGTCCATTGCTGCCTCGTCAAGTTCGGCGCTTTTGACAGCAGCTCTGCAGCGTTCCCTCTTGATCGACCGGCACACTCGGGCAAAGTGGTTTGATCTTCTACAATTGCTGCATGTTTGGCCCCATGCTGGGCAAGATAGGTAGCGAGGTTTCATCCCTGGGGTGCCATGTTGACTGTTTCCACACCCGCTGCAATGAGGTGTTGACCCCATGTCGTTGTTGTAATTGCAATTTGAGGGGGGGGGGGGGGCTAACGCGAGTCTGGGCTCCTATTTTTTTTGCACTGACCCAGAGCACAGGTATGCGCCGATAGGAGGCAAAGCAGCAGCAATCGCATGGGCGTTAGAAAAATGCTGTGTGTTTGTTATGGGTTGCCCTAATCTCATAGTGGTGATGGATCACGAGCCACTGAAGGGCCTGTTTGGTGATAGAGATCTAAGCAAGATCCAGAACCCCCGACTGTTTAGATTGAAGGAAAAAACCCTGAGATACCACTTCAACATACAACATTGTCCTGGGAAATGGCATAGGGGGCCCGACGCTTTCTCCCGTAACCCAACGGCCGTGATGAACGCCCTCCTTGACGTATTTCCCTTCCAGCCTTCCAAATCAGACACTTCAGAATCCGAGAACCTCAATAGCATAGTTGAATCTACTGCTCTCATATCAACATTTGGGTACAATGACAACGTAGCAATCACATCACCAGGCACCATCAAGGCAGCAGGACGTCATGACCCACAGTACCAAAAGTTGATAAGTACGGTACAGCAAGGTTTTCCTGAAACACAAACTCTCACTTCACCCAAAGTCGGTGAGTACTGAGAAGTACGGCACCGCCTCAGCACCGATGATGACCTGGTGCTCTTAGACAGAAGAATAGTCGTTCCAAAAGGTCAACGAGGAAATATACTGCGCTGCCTGCATTCAGGGCATAACTGGAATGAAAGCCCGAGCAAACAAATCCATATATTAGCCTGGAATGAATGCCTTCATCCGCAATACCAGGGAGAACTGCATGACTTGTACAAGGATCGCACCGAGCCAGCCCCGGGAACCAATTACATTGACACAGTCCCCAGAGTGGCCATTCCAGCAGATTGTCATGGATCTGTTCCACTTTGGTGACCACAGATACCTTGCTTGCGCTGACAGATTAACTGGCTGGCTCATCTTGTACCACCTAAGCCAAGGGCAGGCAACCACCTCTCGGCTCATCTCAATCTGTCGGGAGATATTTCAAGCATATGGTTCCCCAGAAGAACTCAGCAGTGATGGTGGCCCGCCGTTCACATCCCTCCCATTCAAGCAGTTTCTAGAGAAATGGTCTGTAAAGCACAGGTTATCATCTGTGGCCTATCCACAATCCAATGGTCGAGCGGAGCTAGCTGTCAAAACAGCCAAGAGGGTTGTAGATGGCAGCACAGGACCAGAAGGGTCCTTAGATAACAACAAGGCTGCCAGGGCTATCCTACAATACAGAAATACCCCTATACAGGGTATCGGCCTATCCTCAGCACAGCTTCTGCTCCACAGGCGACTTCGAGACTACCTCCCCTCTCATCCGACCCTTTACAAGCCACATCTGGAATGGATCGCCGCGGCTCGAAAGCGCGAGATAACCCTGTCTCGGCGCAACACACAGCTCATAGAGATGTATAACCATACAGCCCATTCTCTCCGCCCACTACAAAGTGGGGACTTGGTCATACTACAAAGAAACAACCGTCTCTGGGACATCACTGATCGGGTGATTGAAGCCCTCCCCAATCGGCAGTATCGTATCAGAGTTGATGGCTCTGGTAGAATCACCTTGCGGAATCGGCGGTCCCTCAGAAAACTTGAGACTCCCACATCTCCAAAGCTCATCCCAAGCACGCTACCAGGGGCCCCACCTCACATACCCCAAGTGACAGAGACAAACAGCCCTGTCGTACCAGACCCTCAATTTGACCTTTGGACACAGCAACCCAGTGGGAACATCACTCCGGAAGAAGTACCTGAACCTCCTAGACCAATGCCAACAAAGTCGGCGCGGGCACTTGCGATGCTATTTCAACATAATCAACCTGGCCGTGAGGAGCTCATTCCTCCTCGGAGGCCATTACCCCCACGTGATGGGGGAGGGGAGATGTAGAATCAAGAATGTGCTTACCTTCCCTCTCCACCATTATGGACCATTTAACTAATTTCAACATATTTATTCAGTAGCAATTAGTGGTATGCTAATTGCCATTGGACCAGTCTACAATTAGTCAGAGATGGTGGATTGTTCTATTTTGAGGCGCCTGATTGGCTAAACATGTCAGGAGGGGCAGGTGCCACTCTACAAATGCCAGCTGCTCTGGCATTCAGGGGTTTTACTGTTCTAGGCTTCTGCCAGGAACTACACTCTGTCAATTATCGCATCCATTCAGCACATCATCTTCATTGGATTAGCTGGCTCACCCTAGCAATATTCTACACTCTAGATATATCTAAGGATTTTGACAGGGTATGGCATGAGGGTCTCCTCAGGAAGATTAGATCATACGGTATCACTGGTAGAATACTTAACATGATTAAATACTTCTTAGATAAGAGAAAAATCCAGGTTGTCCTCGACGGTCGTACATCTAAACAATATGATATAAATGCGGGAGTGCCCCAGGAGTCTATCCTTGGACCTCTACTGTTCCTGATATTCATAAATGACCTCCCCGACAAAATTTCCTTTGAGATGGGTATATATGCTGATGACACCACACTCTATAACAGGCACGACAGGAAAACAAATGAACACATATCTAAAGAAATGGCAGAAACACTAGAGGATGACCTCCAATCTGTAGTGGAATGGGGACAAAAATGAATGGTCACGTTCAATGCCGACAAGACTAAACTAGTTTCATTCAATAATTACAAGAAACCTTCTCTACCACTTACCTATAGCAATGGCCAACGACTCTTTATCTGAGAGTACGTCTTTCAAGCTCCTTGGCCTAACGTTCACAGGAAACATGAGTTGGAACAATTACATCGAGGGCATTGCCAGGGCCGTTCCAAGGAAGGTGGGCTCTCTCTACCGTGCTAGAAAACTACTAACACCCAAAAGTATCCTGTACCTCTATAAGGCAACCATTCGCCCATGTATGGAGTATTGCTGTCATATTTGGGCTGGTGGATCAGCTACTAGTCTCTCGCTCGTTGACAAGGTTCAAAAGAGAGTCGCAAATCTGATAGGCCCTGAACTGACATCTAAGCTTCAGCCTCTGTCCCATCGACGAAATGTTGCATCCCTCTGCCTGTTCTACAAGTATATTAATGGTGAATGCTCTGACGAACTGCAAGCACTTGTGCCCCCACGACGTGAACACCCTCGACAGACCCGACAGGTTGCAAAATCCCACCCCCACACTGTAGAGATCCCTAGATGTAAAAGATCTTTCTACTCCAGTAGTTTCTTCCCCAGAACCGCTAGACTTTGGAATTCCATTCCAGGTCTCTGCTTCCCCAACTGTACTGACGTGCAAAAGTTCAAGTGCAACGTGAACCAACATCTTGCTGCCCAAATCCCTACATAGTTGTTGCCCCTGATAGTAGCCCCCTACACCAAAGTGGCAATGTACCTTGTTTGGGGTGAAAATGTAATAAAAAAAAAATAAATAAAATAAATAAATAAAACAAGAAAAGGAAAGCACTCCAAGTTGGGGAGAGAGGAGGGGGGGGTAATTTAATTGTGTTTTTTTCCTGGAACATAGAATTTTCAAAAAGTAACGCCCCGACATTTACCTATTAGAACACCATTTAACATTTTTCGAAGATTTTACTGTTTACATTGGGGGTGTTCTAATTGGTAAATGTCGGGGCGTTACTTACGGAAAGACAGTAAACTAAACTGCAGAAACAACTATTAAGCCACATAAGTTCTATAATTGAATCCCCCTCCCCGCAAAAAAAAGAACGAAAAGCATAAAAATGTTTGGTGCTTTTGTTTTTGTAAACCGCATTAAAAACTACGTGAGATAAAAAAAAAAAAGAAAAAAAAAAGGTCCCCCAATTTGTACTTTTCTTTAATCGTAAGTCATTAAAAAAATGTCAGTCCGTAATTTTTTGATTGATACGCCATGTGAGAAGGGAGTTTGTAGGTGAAGCAAGCCGTCGTTTATGCTACAGCGCGCATGTGCGTAGCGTAAACGGAAGCTGCCAAATGGTTGAAAGTAGTTCGTGGGTACAGGGGTTAATACCATGCAAACGATAAATTTGCTCCAAGTTTGACTATCAGATTCGTTGTCAGCGACCTCAGTTACCTTAAAAAAAAAAAAAAATTAGAGTGGTCGGTGTTCTGTTGTAGCGTATCTGGATATTTGGGTTTGTATTACTGTACACATAGATTCGAAAAAGTTGTCAAAAAACAAATATATAACAAATAAATGTTATCAAAGGCAAGATAAATTACTTTTCTACCAAACTGGATATAATTTTCGTGTTTTTATTCAATTTAACATGCTTATTTAGCTCAAAAAACATGCAGTGTTTACCGATGTATGTATTGGAAAATTCAAAATGGCGGCCGACTCTCTCTTTAACACGGTAAGTTCGGGAAAAGGTGTTATAAATAATAAACTAGACAAAATACTGTTAGAAATTCGCTCAATATATGTTACCGTGACATAACTTGACATATATTCGGTGGTTTTTTAATAGTATTTTGTCAAGTTTATTATTTATAACACCTTTTCCCGAACTTACCGTGTTAAAGAGAGAGTCGGCCGCCATTTTGAATTTTCCAATACATCGGTAAACACTGTATGCTTTTTGAGCTGAATAAACATGTTAAATTGAATAAAAACACGAAAATTATATCCAGTTTGGTAGAAAAGTAATTTATCTTGCCTTTGATAACATTTACTGGGTTTGTATTACTGTACACATAGATTCGAAAAAGTTGTCAAAAAACAAATATATAACAAATAAATGTTATCAAAGGCAAGATAAGTTACTTTTCTACCAAACTGGATATATTTTTTGTGTTTTTATTCAATGTAACATATTTATTCAGCTCGAAAAACATACAGTGTTTACCGATGTATGTATTGGAAAATTCAAGATGGCGTCTCACACCCTCTTTAACACCGTAAGTTTGGGAAAAGGTGTTATAAATAAAAAACTATACAAAATGATGTATTGGAAAATTCAAGATGACGTCTCGTCTCACACCCTCTTTAACACCGTAAGTTTGGGAAAAGGTGTTATAAATAAAAAAACTATACAAAATACTATTAAAAACCCGCCGATTATATGTCAACCTATGTCATGGTAACATATATTGGGCGAGTTTTTAAACAGTATTTTAACCGGTTTTTTATTTATTACACCTTTTTCCAAACTTACCGTGTTAAAGAGAGAATCGGCCGCCATCTTGAATTTTCCAATACATCGGTAAACACTGTATGCTTTTCGAGGTGAATAAACATGTTAAATTGAATAAAAACACGAAAATTATATCCAGTTTGGTAGAAAAGTAACTTATCTTGCCTTTGATAACATTTATTTGTTATATATTTGCTTTTTGACAACTTTTTCGAACCCGGATATTTACTCTATTTTTTTTTTTTTTTTTGCGACGGAAACGGTTTTCAGATTCGTTTTTAGCACACTGAAATCTACAAAAAAATATTTTGTTATATACGAACGTGAGACGAGCCTTAAGATAAAATACAAAAATAAAAGAATATTTCTATTATTTTTCAAAAAAACTTTAATAGTTTATTTTGGAAGTATATTCCATAAACAAATTAAACAAACCACTTTAAAAAGAGAAATTACCAGTTTTGTATATTTTATTCGCGGTTTTGTGTTAAGGGTGTCAAAAATTCAACAAATTATAGCAAATTATAAATGTAAATTCTTTCCTTTCTCTTCGGATTAATGAACGCTCTCTGAAATACGCTCCGTACAAGATCGGAGCCAATGCGTATTTCGCTATGTCAGTTATGTATGTACGTCCACCACGAAGCAAGAGGATATTTTTTTTTCATCTGCCATTGTTTATAAATAAGAGAGATAACTCAATTCGAACTATTGAGATCAAATCAGTAAATGGCTCAAAAATCGTAAAAAATTATTTTCTACGTATACAAAAAGTACGTACATTGTAATGATTTTTCTGTATCTTTGTTTTTCAATTAAGTCGAATTAAAATAATCTTTTTTATCATGAAAGAAATGAGATGATTTTCGAAGAATTAAACAAAGAGAAAAACTGAAAATAAGTTTAGTATTTATTTATTTATTTAATAAACACGTGATCTTCATTTCCCGCGCTTTCTGAACACGTGATCTTAGTTTGGCGCTGTTTTTCATACTTTCATCAACCTTCATTCTCGTTGTCGCGACCAACTTTTTAAACCGGTATTTTGAATTTTCTTTTTTAATATGAATTTTGTTCTTTTTATATTGTTTTTATGTGAACCATTTAGAAACAAAATTATTTGAAAATTTTCTGAGATAATTTGTGACGTCGCTCACATTTACATGAAATGGTTTCATTCATGTTTTGTTTAGAAAAAAAAAACAAAAAAAACCTTTTCTTCAGCATAATTTTGGGTTTGTTTTACGACCCACAGAGATACAAAAAAGTTGTGTGCTCTTCTTGCACTTATTGATCCGTGCTAAAATAATAACATTATTAAAAAAAAAAAAAAAAAAAAAAAAAAAGCCATTTTTAACATGGGGAGGGAGGGGAGGCTGTTTTGTACCTATTCTGTACTTTAACCTTACAATTGAATAAAAAAAACATATCCTAAAACTTAAATAAAACTTGAAATACGATTTAAAAAATAGCGCGGATCAGTAAATGCATTAGCACCAAAAGTTGTAAAAAAATATGTAACAAATAAACGTTATCAAAGTTACTTTTCTACCTAAAGTTTCGGATGTTTTTATTTTATGTAAAATGTTTATTCGGTTCGAAAAACACGTCGTTAACTGCTACATGCGCACAAGAAAAAGTGGCCACGATGGCTCTTGATATATTTTGAAGTTTTGATAACGATTTCACAATAAAAATAAGGCAAAATACTAAATGTTAACGTGACATTTTCTTGGATTTGGTTTCTACCACTGTTTTGTAATTTTTATTTTTAAGTCTTTGTCAAAACTTAAAAGATGCCAAGAGAGCTCGCGGCCGTTTTTTTTTTGTTTTGTTTTTCTCGTGTAACAATCGACACTAGTGTTTTTTTTTTTTTTTCTTTCTCTCGAAGTGAATAAAGTTATTTTTTGTTACTCATACACTTATTGATCCGTGCTGAAATAATAACGTTATTTAAAAAGCCATTCTTAACATGGGGAGGGGGAGAGTTTTGTACCTATTCTGTACTTTAACATTATAATTGAATAAAAAAATAAAACATAAAAACTTCGAACTTGAAAATACGATTTTAAAAAATAGCGCAGATCAGTAAGTGCATTAGCACCCCCCCTTTTTTTTTTTAAAGTAAAAACACTAAAAACTTCTAGGTAGAATAGTAACTGTCTTGCCTTTGATAATATTTCTTATATATTTGGTAATCGTGAAGAAAGAGAGAGCCTGTTTCCTCCGTTTGACTATAGGTGGCGTTACTGTCTGTCCACCCAGTTACGGAAGCACAAAATGTATATAATGGCACCTTTGAAATAAAAATAAATGTTTTTGTTATATTTTCATTTTAAACATTTTTTTTTTTTTTTTGCAAACATATTTACGTTTTTTTTTTTTTTTTTTTTTTTTTTTTTGCAAACATTTAAGTTTTATTTTTCCAAACATTTACGTTTTGTTGCTGGTTTATTTTCAAACATTTACGTTTTTGTTTGTTTTTATGTTTTTTTATTTTTGCAAGCATAAACTATGTGTTTTTGCTATATTTTTCTTTTAAACATATTTATGGGTACAACCGTTTTTCCGTGAGTATTTTTTACGCTCTTATAATAAAAAAAAAAATCAACGTTTTTTTTCTTTTATCTTTTTTTTTATGGACCCCCCCCCCACTTTTTTCTTAATTTTTCTGCACTTATTTTACCTTTTCCGCGAGTATTTATATATATATTTGAAAAAGGATATTGTAAAACCTTATTGAAACTACTATTAAAAAATAGCGCGGTACAATAAGTGCATAAGCAAACTTTTCAAAAAGAAAAATATTTCAAAAATATTTAGTTTGTGCTTGCAAAAAAAAAAACAAAACAAAAAAAAAACCGTAAAAACAAACAAAAACGTAAATGTTTAAAAATAAACAAATAAACTTAAATATGTTTACAAAAAAAAAACGTAAATATGTTTGAAAAAAAATAAAACTTAAATACGTTTGCAAAAAAAACAAAACAAAACAAAGAAAAACATGTTTAAAATTAAAATATAACAAAAACATTTATTTTTATTTCAAAGGTCCCATTATATACATTTTGTGCTTCCATAACTGGGTGGACAGACAGTAACGCCACCTATAGTCAAACGGAGGAAACAGGCTCTCTCTTTCTTCACGATTACCTTTGTATTTTTATTTTGGTGCTAGTGCACTTACTGATCCGCGTTATTGGTACTGGTCGCGATTAGAGTTCCCTGCCGAACACCCTAAAAAAACACTGACTTCTCCCTTAGTTGCCATAGTAACTAAACGATCATGAATTTTTATCGACTTTGTTTTACTGTTATGAATATTGAAATAAAAGACATTACTACACATTTATTAATAATATCTCACTTTTAATCACTTTAATTAAGCTTAACGATTTAAAATATAGCGCGGATCATAAGTGCACTAGCACCGAAAATGCTATTTAAAAAAGAAAAGAAAAAGTCGATAAAAGTGACACATAAACAGTAAAAAAAAAAAAAGTCGATAAAAGTGATTAAAAGTGAGATATTATTGATGTGTAGTAATGTCTTTTATTTCAATATTCATAAACAGTAAAACAAAATCGATAAAAATTCATGATCGTTTAGTTACTATGGCAACTAAGGGAGAAGTCAGTGTTTTTTTAGGGTGTTCGGCAGGGAACTCTAATCGCGACCAGTACCGCGTTATTTTTTAAATCGTATTTCCAAGTTTAATTAAAGTTTTGTCTTCGGTAAAAAAATCCATTGACAGCGTACGGTGGTTATATGAGAAAATAAAGCTGTGTAGTAGTACGCATTATAAATGTTTCTTTTCTGTGTCTTATGTTATACATTAGAGGTCATTTCGAGTTAAGTTTGTTTACTGCACCCATCTGAACTAGAGAAAATCATGATTTAAAGGTGTATGTCTTGTCTAAATAACTAACGATGAATATCTAATATACCTATTTACTATGCCTCCCCACGGGACAGAGTTAGCAGAGTTAGACACCAGGGTCGTTTTTTAACGTGGAGAAAAGGTACAAAAATAAAAATTGTCTCAGTCGTGAAGGATTTCTCCTCCACCGAAAGAGAACAAGAAATGGAAGTGCGGCATCTGAAGAACAGATGGTATTTATTTGCTCCCCCACAGAGCAAATTAGGCACAAGGCCGTTTTTAATGTGAGGTAAAAACCAGCTCCCCTAAAAGTAGGCAAAAAGGGGGCACTCTGGTTACCAAAAATAATAATTGTCCCAGTATAGAGGGTTTCCCCTCCATTGACTGGTACAAATCATCTTAAGTGCAGTATCTGTCGGAACAGATACTACACTTTGCTCTTGTCCCGAAGGCCAAGTATCTAATATAGCCGACCAGACGGGTGATCAAAAAGTCAGATCGAGCGTACCGGAAAACGAAATGAAATTGACAACTTCTAAACAAAAATGAGTACCTTTTTTTTTTTTTTTTTTTTTTTTTTTTCTTGAATAAAAAATAAAAAACTTACTCGACGAGAACACGACCGTTTTTGCTTTAATAATTATTTGGTACTCCTTGGGCGCTGAGTTCTATGCCGACCAGCAGAAAAATTTAATGTGTAAATGTTTACTTTAACTACAACAGAACACCGACCAATAAAATTGGGTTTTTTGTAAGTTTTGAGGGTTGTTGACAACGAATCTGATATCAAATTTACCATTTGCATGGTATTAACCCCCTGAACCCTCGCACTATTTTGTGCCAACTCATCGCCATCGTTTATGCTATTCTTACATGATGCGTTCCCGCATGGACGCTCGTAGTAAGGTGACTTGTCACATTGCGGTAGCAGACATTTAAAATAACAGGTAAGTTTTCAAAAACAAAATGTGGTTCATTTTTCTGTGTTACGTCGGTTTTGATGCTTTTTTAATTGATCGACAAAATTAAGTTTTCACGAGCGGTCTACAAAAGCATTTTTATTTTTCGTTTTTTTTTTTTTTTTTTTAATCTTTTTTTGAAAGGGGAGAGTCAATTATAAAACTCGTACAATATTTAACAGGTGCTTCTACAGTTTAATTTACCGTTTTTCCGTAAGTAACGCGAACGCGCCGACATACACTGAGCAGAAGAACTGTTTAATTTTTCACAAAAATTCTGTTTACATTGGGGGCGGTAGGGGCGATGAAGTTCTTCTACTCGGTGTATGTCGGCGCATTACTTACGGAAAAACGGTAAATTAAACTGCAGAAGAAGCACCTGTTAAATATTGTACGAGTTTTATAATTGTCCCCCCCCTCAAAAAAAATAAATAAAATAAAATAAAAATGCTTTTGTAGACCGCTCGTGAAAACTTGATTTTTTTTTTTTTTTAGATCAATTAAAAAAGCATCAAAAACTACGTAACACAGAAAAATGAACCAAAAATGAAGTATTTTTGAAAACTTTACTGGACGCACGTAGTAAGGTGACTTTTCACATCGCGGAAGAATTTTTTAGCAGACATTTAAAATAAATGTCCATGCGCGAACGCATCATGAAAGAATAGCATAAACGATGGCGATGAGTTGGCACAAAATAGTGCGAGGGTTCAGGGGTTAATACTATGCAAACGGTAAATTTGCGACGGGTTTGAATAGCAGATTCGTTGTCTACGACCCCGAAAATCCACGAAAAACCAAATTTTATTGGTCGGTGTTCTGTTGTAGTTTAACTACATTTACCCATTAAATTTTTCTGCTGGTCGCCATGGAACTCGGCGCCCAAGGAGCGCCAATTATTTTTTATTCAAACGTAACAAATAAAAATTTCAATTTGGCTTGAACTTTGCGATTTTCGGATTATTTTTTTATTTTTGTTTTTTAACCGGATTTCACTAACAAACAAAACGAAACAAAAACCATTTTGATGCTTATGCACTTATGTTACCGTTATTTTTTATGGTTTAAGTGTAGGCACCGCCAAAAATGGCCGAAAAATCAAGTTGTTGTTTTTTAAAACGATTTCTGAGTAACTTTTTTTTTTTCCAGAAAGATAAAACCCTGAATTTTATCATATAGAAAGCAGAATAATGTAAAGCTTTTTCTATTTTTAATTAAATTTTAAATGTTAAATTTTCCCCAAAAGTTAACAATTGGCGTTTTTTGTTTTGCACAAAAAACGTATATAAATAGTTTAAAAAAAAAAAAAGAAGCTTTTTGAAAGAATTAATTTGTTTATTTCTTGTCTAAGATTTATGTTAAGTACCTGGATTTCAAATAATTCCACTTATTCATATATGCAACCAGTTACTTCGAGTCTATTTGATTACTCTGTTTACATTTGTATTTGATAAAAAGCAAACTACGGAAGACCAAAAAGCCAAAAAAAAAAAAAAAAAAACTTATTTAGGCGGCAAACGTTTCCAAACTGGATCGAAAAAAAAATATTTTAATATTTATACGAAAAAAGCCATTTTAAAATCTTTGATAAATAAATTAACAATTTCTTTTTAGCGAGCCGAATAATGCATGACCATTATTAAACAGGGCATGCTTTGAAGAATCGGTACAAAAAAAAAAAATCGATAAATATTGTGCCCTTTGTGTTAAAAATATTATTTTTTTTCGATCAATCAAGTTTGGAAACGTTTGCCGCCTTTTGACTACGGTGGACCAAACGCACTAAAATAATTTTTTTTATTCTGCTTTAAATTGTCCCCCCCTCCCCATTTTGGAGAGCCTGGCCCCTACACACATACACATTAAAAACCAACCTCATACAAATGGGCACCCATCTGGTACTGGCCAGCCTCCTCAGCGTTAATAATACATTGAAATTTTCGTCACTGAAAAATAAGTTTTTTGGCTTTTTGGTCTTCCGTAGTTTGCTTTTTATCAAGTAAACAGAGTAATCAAATAGACTCGAAGTAACTGGTTGCCTATATGAATAAGTGGAATTATTTGAAATCCAGGTACTTATATTATAATATTTTTGCATATTCTCATAGAAAATCATCCTAAATCTTAGTTAGACAAGAAATAAACAAATTAATTCTTTCAAAAACCTTTTTTTGGTACTGGTCGCGGTAAGAGTTCCCTGCCGAACACCCTCCAAAAACAATGATGTCTCCCGTTTCTCCCGCGCAGCCGCAAAGGACATGTTTTAGTTGCCATAGTAACAACACTTTTTATCGACATTGTTTTACTGTTTAAAGACATTACTACACATTTATTAATAATATCTCACTTTTAATCACTTATCGACTTTTTAAAACTTTTTTTTTTACTCTTTTTAAATGACAACGTTAATGTTTATGAATATTGAAATAAAACATTACTACACATTTATTAATATCTTTTTTTTCTTTACTGTTTATGTGTCAATTTTATCGACTTTTTTTTTTTTTACTGTTTGTGTCAATTTTATCGACTTTTTCTTTTCTTATATTGAATATTGAAATAGAAGACATTACTACACATTTATTAATATCTTTTTTTTTTTTTTACTGTTTAACTGTTTGTGTCACTTTTATCGACTTTTTCTTTTATGAAACTTATCGGCGGTTCTTGAAATTTACTTACCACAAAACTTGTCGGCGGTTCTTGAAATTTACTTACCACAAAATGATGATAGAATAATAAATTTACTTACGTTTAATCAATGTTTATTTTCTTTTTTAAATAGCATTTTCTTTTTAAATGACGACGTTTTTACTGTTTATGAATATTAAAAGAAAAATAATTACTAAACATTTATTAATAAGAAAATGGGTGCTAGTGCACTTGTGATCCGCGCTATATTTTAAATCGTATTTCTAAGCTTAAAGTTTAATGTTTTTTTATTCAATTGTAAGGTTAAAGTAGAGAATAGGTACAAAACACCCTCCCCCGTGTTAAGAATTGACACATAAACAGTAAAAAAAAAAGTCGATAAAATTGACACATAAACAGTAAAGAAAAAAAAGATATTAATAAATGTGTATTAATGTTTTATTTCAATATTCAAAAACATTAACGTTGTCATTTAAAAAGAGTAAAAAAAAAAAAGTTTTAAAAAGTCGATAAAAGTGATTAAAAGTGAGATATTATTAATAAATGTGTAGTAATGTCTTTTATTTCAATATTCATAAACAGTAAAGCAATGTCGATAAAAAGTGTTGTTACTATGGCAACTAAAACATGTCCTTTGCGGCTGCGCGGGCGAAACGGGAGACATCATTGTTTTTGGAGGGTGTTCGGCAGGGAACTCTTACCGCGACCAGTACCCCTTTTTTTTTTTAAACTATTTATATACGTTTTTTGTGCAAAACAAAAAACGCCAATTGTTAACTTTTGGGGAAAATTTAACATTTAAAATTTAATTAAAAATAGAAAAAGTTTTACATTATTCTGCTTTCTATATGATAAAATTCAGGGTTTTATCTTTCTGGAAAAAAAAGTTACTCAGAAATAATGTATTTTGATAAATGTAATTTCGTTTTTAAAAAAACGACTTGATTTTTCGGCCATTTTTGGCGGTGCCTAAAATAAGGTATGCAAACAAGTTTTTTTTTTAATCTATAATCCCGTCCCTTACAACAACACAATATGTTTTGTTCAGTTTCAGATAATTATTTTAAGCATATTTGGAACCCCCTCAAAACGGGGGGGGGGGGTTGTAAGCAAAAATATATATATATAAATACTGTTTATGAAAAATAAGTACACTGTTATAAAGTTCATTCTTCTCTTAATAATCGCTGAAAATTTCGTATTGATTGGATAATTACCTGATTTTTAGTAGATTTTTAAAAAGACGGTCCGTCAAAAAGTACTTCTCCCCCCGTTTTGGCGGTGCCTATTTAAGTGCTTTCTCAAATGTTTGAAGTGTTTCTAATGTTTTTACCTATAACTATAATCTCTCTCCCCCCCCCCCCCCTTAAAAAAAAAATATCCACCAAGAAAATTCAATAAAATAATCCGAAAAGCAACAAAAACAAAAAGGCCAGTTGTCAATTAGGTCTGATTTTGTTTTCCGGTACGCTCGATCTGACTTTTTGATCACCCGTTTGGTCGGCTATATTAGATATTCATCGTTAGTTATTTAGACAAGACATACACCTTTGAATCATGATTTTCTCTAGTTCAGATGGGTGCAGTAAATAAACTTTTAACTCGAAATGACCCCTAATGTACTAATGTATAACTAGTTGTGAAGGGTCAGGGAGGATGGAAAGACCGAGGTGAGAGTACTGACCAAATTTCCACTGGAAGTGTGCAGTTCAAATCTGGTACCTTGGGGAGGTATCTTGTCACCCAAACACCAATAGCCGATAACTGGGCAGAAGCTGCTAAAAACAGCCTATCCTTCCTTGACTGAGTACAAAATAGACTTTGTGGCTTAGTGGGGGAATCCCTTTTCTCTTCCCTGCAACCTCTCTCCCACAGAAGAGACGTTGCAAGCCTATCTTTGTTTTATCGTTATTTCCATGGTAGGTGCTCGTCTGCACTCCAATCTCTGGTCCCCCTTCGCCAATCTTTTACAAAAAACACCCGTCTAGCTGAATACACTGTCAAAAACTTTCCCTACTCTTTATCTATTCCTAAATCAAAACATAGATTCCATGAACAAAGCTTCTTTCTTAGAACTGCACGCCTTTGGAACTCTGTTCCGTCTGTCTGCTTCCCTACAACTTGGATGTCTTCAAGTCCAACATAAACAAATTCCTGATGAACCGCCCCCATAAGTAGACACTCTAAAATATCCACACTGACATACTGTACTTACAATAACCTTTATCCCTGAGTGGCTCCCGGGCCTTGATAAGTGGTGGAAAAAAAAAAAAAAACACTCGAAAATTCCTTTAAAATTACCACTCAGATAGGTTTTCGGGGTCGCTGAAAACGAAAATGTTTAAAAGTATGGCAAACAAGTAGTTTCCAAGATATGAAGAAATGTTAGTTTAAAAAAGTGGGGATCACTTTTCTAAATAATTTCGTTTTCGGCGCTGTTTGTTTTACTGAGATTCGTTCATTTTTTTTTTTTTTTTTTTTTTTTTTTTTTTCATCTCATAATTTAGGACGCTACGAGGGGTGTGCAATAAGTAATGCCCCTGACTCACTTCCCATAGCAGTAGAGCAACGAAACTTGGCACAGTTATTAGTCTTTCTCTACATAGGAATCACCCAGAGTTATGCATTTCTCCCATTGTTTGATGCTCTGGAGACCGTTTTTGTAGAACACCCCAGGTTGGTCCCCCAACCACGACATGACTTCAGAAATCAAGGCTGCATCATCTGGGAAACACTTTCCTTTCAAAAACAACTTCATGGTTGGGAATGGGGTGAAAGTCAGAGGGTGCAAGGTCAGGAGAATAGAGAGGATGGGGAAGGATTTTATAACCACACGCTCGGGCTTCTGATCTGGCGACATGCGAGTTGTGTACCGGAGCGTTGTCCTGCAGGAGGATGGTACCTTTGCTGATCTTGCCCCGCCTCTTGATTTTGATAGCTTCCCTTAATTTCCTCAAAAGTGAAGCATAATAGGCTCCTGTAATTGTGGTAGCCTTTGCCAGGAAATCTGTCATCACTATTCCGTCCTAGTCCCAGAAGACTGTGAGCATGACCTTGCCAGCGGAGGGCTGCACCTTTGCTTTTTTGGAGGTGATGAGTCCAAGTGCTTCCACTGCATTGACTGGGCTTTGGTCTCTGGATCATAGTGATGGACCCAGGTTTCATCCTGTGTAATCAGTCTTTTGAAAAACTTTGACTCATCTTCTTGGCACGTCTCCAAATTCATCCTCGAGCACTCGATGCGTTCTCGCTTCTGGAATGGTGTGAGCCACCTGGGAATCCATCTGGTAGACACCTTATGCATATGCAAATGGTTATGAAGGATAGTTTCCACAGACCCTGTACTAATCTTGACATCTTGGGCTATTTGGCGAATAGTAATGCGCCGATCTTCCAAAATGGCAGCCTCATCAATGGCAGAAGGGGGGGGGCGTCCAGGTCTGGGAGCTGTTTCCACAGACTTCGGCCACGTTTACGATGCCAGCGTTTTACAAGGTCATATGATGGGGCATTATTACCATAGTTTCTTTCATTTCATCAAAAGTCTCCTGTGGTGTGTGTCCTTTCAAATACAAAAACCAGATCACTGCTCGACATTCAACAGGCTCCATTTCACACCTGACTCAGTTCAAACACCTGTAAAACAGAAAGCACAATTAGTTCAGAGCTGTAATTTGCCACATAACACATAGAGATATAAATCATTGCACATGCAAAATTTCAGCTAGATCAGACAACTGGAAGGGGGTCAGGGGTATTACTTATTGCACGCCTCTCGTAATTATGCTGTTAGTAAGTTTACAAAAGTATACTTTTGTTTTTCGTTTATTTTTTATTATAGAACTTGTATAATTGTTAACAGGTGCTTCTACAGTTTGATATTTCACAAAAATTCTGTTTACATTAGGGGTTGGTGGAGGGGTTCAGAAATCAAGGGGCCCACTACCTGAACTCTATATGAGATACATAGATATTCAAATGTTCCATTTAAGCCTTTATCTCTCAAACACTGAGATAGTAAAGAAATTGAGAATATAATTTTCCTCTCCCCAATTAACCATTTTCATATGTTGTAGTATATCTTTCGTTTTGGTCTCTTTGTCTTACTGGATTCCAGGACAGAAATTTATCTAGTCTGGTGGAGTATCCAGCTTCGTGCTATTACTTGAAATAACATCACTTGGAGAAGGTGCACCAACCATTCCTTGTAAATGATGCGTTTGCGTGCGCATAGTAAAGTGACTTATCACATCGCGGAAGAATCGTTTTGAAATAAGTTTTAAAAAAAAATGGGGTTTTTTCTTTTTCTTTTTTTTTTTCTTTTTTTTTTTTTTTTTTTTTTTTTTTTTCTTGTGTTACATAGTTTTTATGCCTTTTATAGGTACAGACAAAAATAGGGGAACCTAGTTTTGAAAGCCGATTTATCATAATTTTTTTGTAGGTTTTCAGCTACTTCTTGATTGTAAAGATTAAGAACTAAACTTAATTTCCAAAAGGAAAAAAATATTTGTACTCGTGATAAAAAAAAAAGTTATGAAAAATGTTTTCACGGTGAGCTACTGAGTAGCTCAGCTACTCAATTCAGCAAAATTTGGAAGTTAAATAAATTGATTGTAAAAATTCTTTAACAGATAAACTGGGTCTATTTCAAAGATAATTAGTAAAATCCTGAGATATCCTAAGATATTGAATTTAAAAAAAAAACAAAAAAAAACACTTTGTTTTCACAAAACATACATTAACTAGCCCCAAACTGAGTGATTTTATGTTCGCAAAACGCAACAAACTAAAATTTTGTATACACAATATACGAAGGCCCAAAATTTCAGGCAGTCGAAAGACTGTGAACATGACGTCATGTAATTAAAAGGGAGAAAGAGGTGATATTTTTCTTTTTTTTCCCCCCAGATGTGCATCCATACATCCCTATTTTGAACTTTTGTATAAATTTTTCCATTTTTTTTTTTTTTAATTTAATTATTTTTCTATGTTCCTGTTTTTAAATGAATTTTTTTTTTAATTATTGTTCAATATTATATAAAAATGTTACGGCAAAAGTTTCACATTCTTGCGAGCGAGGAAATTAAAATCTTGCATATAAAAATTATGTGAAACCTGTAATTTTAAAAAGTAAAAATATTTTTAGCAATTATAATTTTTTTTTTTTTTTTTGTGAAAATATTAAATAAACAATGGTAATATCGGTAGTTCGAGAAATTCATTTTTCTTCGAGTTATATCGAATTCATTAATACGGACTTCAGGGTTTTTTTTTCGTCATGTCCTTGTAAAAATTATTTTAGTTTTATTGTTACAAATTACGATGCTTTATTTATATTAAAAAAAAAAAAAATGCGTTTTTTATTTACTACTGAAAACCATAACTTTAGTAAAGGTACTTTCGTTTAAACAAAATAATACATTTGCACTAAGATTTAAATAAAAATAATTAGTCCATTATATTCTGCGATCATTATTTGATAAATACTGAAAATTTAATTAAAATTGGTTAATTTCCTGATTTTTTGGTGATTATAAAGGGAGGGTCAAAATGTTTATACATTTTGAGCATCGGCATTCATTTTGCCCGTACCTAGCTTTTTAATTGATCTAAAAAATTAAGCTTTCATGAGCGGTTTATAAAAACATTTTTATGTTTTTCATTCATTTTGGGAGTGCAGGTTCAGTTATAGAACTTGTGAAATTGTGAGATATTCTCTCACAGCGGTTTTGCCCTTAGCTGAATGAAAGAAAACCAATTACAACAGGCTCACCTTTTAAACTTCAACGTAAATTTTATTAAAGTAAAACGATCCAAGTTGTGTGAGAAATTTCTTTCTCACACAACTCAATTTCCTCCCTGTAGAAGCAAAAGAATCCACAAATACAAAAGCCATACCTTTAAACTAAAAATTTATTCACAAAGTAACAGCAATGAAAGTTCTTTGGTTCTGGTAAGTCCTTTTGCAAAACGGTGGCCCGATTTGCTCCCATATGCATGGAGCCTTTAGTTTGAATTCCTATTATCGGAATGTTAGTTTGTCCTTCCTTTGGAAGGACCCATGAATGTTCATGGTAAACTTGGCGGGAATGATGACGCCTATAATTAGGCATAATGTGAGCCCCTTGGGACTCAAGATGAAATAATAAGATAGATAAGATCCAATATTTGGTAAATAAACATGCAGAACAGTTCTTGAATGTCATTCTCAATTAGGATAAATACAGCAATATAAGTTGTCTCTGCTTGTAGAGATGTCTTTCGTTCACCAACTGACTATTTTTGTGCCACACACGTTTGAATATTTTCCCCTCTTTAAGACCATATGCGTTTCGTCACATTTTTTACACTACCTTTTCAGTAAAAATGCTATATCTTTGTTAAAACTAGTGGTGGGACGATTAATCGGAATCGTTAATCGTAAGAATCGTGTATTTTGGGAGGAATCGGAATCGCATCGTTAAAAAATACCTTAATTTTCCGATTCCTTCATTACGATTCTTTTAGTCTGATGTTGAAAAAAAGAAAAAAATTTCCTGATATTTCGAACCGCAAGAGAGAAATGTAGCATGTTATAAAAAGAAACCAAAGAAATTCATTATTAACAGGGCAATGCTTAGTGCCCCTCCCTTACAAGGTTCATTCATTCAGATCTATTGTAATCAAAACTACAAAAGAGTTAACTTGAAAAGAAGTATGCAGGGCTCTACATTGCGATTAAAAATAAAAAAACGCTTATCTTTTTGGCGATTGTTTTTTTTACTGACAAATCTTCTCATACTGAATGAAAATGCTTTTTCAACTTATATTTTCTTAAAATAAAACGAGCAAAGTCAAATTATTTAAACAGTAAAAGGTTTAATAGAACAATATACTTTTTTTCTTTTTTTAAACGAAGGCTTTTGAAAGAAATATCTCTAAAATGAAATTGATCACGTATTATTTCGCAAAGTTTTGACAGTAGTCGGCTTTTTTTAAGTTTCAAAAAAATCGACCCCATGCCTATCTCTTCCAAACTTAAAGTTATTAAATAACCCCTTCATTAATTTAAGGGTAATTAATTCAATTCAGTCAAGTTTTTTTTTTTTTAATTTCATTGAAATAAAATCCATTATTTTTTTTATTTTTTTCTCCAGAAAGATAAAACCCTGAATTTGATTATATTAAAAGTTGAATAATATAATGTTTTTTCTAGAATTTTAAATTGAAAATTAAGTGTTTTGCGTAATTTTTTGCCGAACGAAAAAGAAATTAATATATATATTTTTAAAAGGTTTTGTAATCAATTAATTTTTATGTCTAAATAATATTTACGATTAATTAAATAATTTCATTTTAAAAAGTATTTATAAATAGAATTTTACTTAAGACTTATAGTTTAGCAATATTGAACCGCATCAACCATGTGTGAATTGAACACAGTCAACCAAAAAAAAAAAAAATTCAAAAGAAAATGCATATTTGCATTTCATTATGTAAACTTTTATACATTGGTTTCAAAAATTAAATTCTATGTTTTTTTTGTTAACTACCGGTTGGTACAATTTACCGCCCCATCCCTTTATATTTTTTTCTTTTTGTCTTTTTTAGCGGATTATTTTCAATTAATTATCCAAATAAGTGACTAGCTTTAAAACAAAATTTAATAGTAAATTATTTGTTTACAGATAAACTGAATTTTCTCATATGGCCCAAAGTCCAAAAAAAGTCTTGCATGGAAACTTTTTGAAGATGATGAGTTGAAAGCCATTTGCAAAGTCTGTCAAATTAAAATATCGCGAGGAATAAAACCATCTAACATGACCACAACCAACATGTTAAAACATTTAACTATGAAGCATCCAAATAAATTCGAGGAGCAAAATAAAAAAGAAAAGGAACAAAAAATTACCAACTAGTCACTCAGAGCAGTTTTATTAGTGAGGGTCGAAATCGCAGTGTCTTTTTTTTTTTTTTTTTTTTTGCCTACGTCACCATCTAGGTGTCACCAATTTTTTTAACCCTCCTTATCTTCAAAGAGTAAATACAATATATACAACTAAAAAAACTAATTTTTAAAAATGCTGATTCTATTCATGAAAAATTCTTTTAACTAGAAATTAAAACTTAGGTAAAGATAGCTGACTGACAGCAACAGGAGCACTGGTTAACTACTGAACCACGTGGAAAGGTGTGGGGGGAGGAAAAAAAGGAAATTAAATGATGATAATAAATTATGATAACCGTCTTTGAAAGGCACTAAACTCCTAAAATTTACTTCTTTAAAATTTTAGACGGCACTCCCCAGCGATTTTAAAGCACTCTCTCTCTCTCTCTCAAAAAAAAAAATAATAATTTTTAAGTTTGGGAAAGATATATTTATTATAACCGAATTCCTGTATGAAGACTGGATCTACTTTATTGGACGTTAATTTGTGAGATAAGTAATTTTTCAATGTTTAATATGTTTTTAAAGTTTCAATTATCAATTAAATTTTTTTAATTGCGTTTTTTTTTTTTCAATTTATTTTTAAAAAAAAACAGGGTTTTAAATGTATTTTTCAAGGTAACAAGCTTCGAAAGAAGTCTAATAAAAAAAATCACTTAATTTTTAATTTTGACAACCCTGAGAATTTAATTATTAAAAAAATATTGAAATGTGACATTTTTTTATTTAACATTTCTATTAGTTCAATTAATTTTCTTTCAATAATTCATTTCACTCAACAAACTTCACCAGTTTTTTTTTATCATCTTTTTCTGTAATTTTGGTAATTATGTTTGCTCAATTTTATCTAGTATTTCATTTGTTTTTTATAGTGGTATCATTTTTATATGTGTTCCTTTGATATACCCTATTTCAAAATTAGTTTGGCTAAACTTATTCTTCACGTTAGAAACAACGTTTAAAAGCAATGAAAAAGTAAGAAAAAATAATAGGTGTTAACTACTCCTTGTGAATTATGGAGGTCTGAAGAACTGCCGTCACAAATACAACTATCAATAGCCAAACAAAAAATCGTTTTTGAAATTCTTTTAATTGTAACTTTTCGCTATACCTACCTTTTGGTACAAAACACAAAAACTTTTGATTAATGGTATTTCTCATATATGGTCGTTAACTTTGGAAAGGTTATTTTTGTATCTACGGCGCCATGTCACGTGGTATATTGTTTTTTTTTTTCATTATGCACGTTCATTTATAAATTATTAAATTAAATATTTATCTTTTTTATATTTAATTAGTATATATTTTCTTTCTCTTCCACTATATTTTTTTTTATTTAATTCATTAAATCTGTTAATTATGAGGACCAAAATAATGAATCGTGTGTATTTATTCTCTAATTTTCTTGTTTTTGTTCTGTTATATAAATTCTATTTTATTTGTTTTTTCTCTGAAGGATAAATTCTATTTTCTTTGAGTTTTTTTTTCTATATTCCAATTAAGTAAAATAAATTTTCTCTAAAATAAATTTTGCTAATTTTTCCGTTTAGTTTACTATATAATAATTTTATTTAAACCAAAACACGACGGTGTAGACATAAAATATCTCTTCCAAAGTTAGGGAACATATTTGGGAACTACCGACCATAAGTATAAAACTACCTGGTATATTTCAAAACAATAATTCCCTAGGAATCGTACTTGGTATCGGAATAATCAATATTTTCCTGGAATCGGAATCGGATAAAAATTAGGAATCGTCCCAACACTAGTTAAAACGCAAGATTAACAATGAAATTTACTATGTAAGTGTATTTCTGTGCAAGGAACCAGGGTATGCTACTGAAAATCTCCAGAAACTAATGGTTTCCAAATAATCTGCAGTAAATGCACATAAATATGCTGCAATTCCTTAAAAATACCATGTATCCATTAAAAGAAAAGTTAGAATGCAAACTGAATTGTAAGGCATTTTATGCATAAAAAATTAAATCTAAATCTAGGACTTTAAAAATGAATATATTGCAATATTTCTTTGGTATTAATGTAGATTAATACCTTCTGTTACCCCTCCCCATCTGACCATATCTCCAAAATATGTGATTCTAGACAACTAGCATTTCTTTATAGACAACTAGCATTTCAACCCGGCGTTGCTCGGGTGTTTGGATGTGTATGTTGACCAAAAAAAAAAAAAAAGGCAGGCTCGAACCTGTACCGCGAAGGAGGAAAAGAACGGAAAAAACCTGACATCTTTGCTGTTAAAACCACCCCCAAACCAGAAGTGACGTAGGTTTAAATTAAGGCTAGATAATAGAAAGGAGAGGATGACTTTGAAAAAATATCTGCGGAAAAGCGACCCCCCCCCCACTGTAGAAAAGTGCCCAGGTGAAGATATTGATGTTTTTAGTTAATTTTTCGATATTTGTCGTTTGAAAGGTCGAACTTTAAAACGATACTGATCTTGGTAAAATCCATCGCCTCTGTCGAAAGTTTTAGGCACACATGCAAACATACATACATTTATATATTGGTAACTAAAAATTTTCAACCCAAACCGATTAAAAAGCCTGCCCTATCTCTGAATACCCTTTATGTAAAATTTCAAATGTTTAGACTAGAAATTGTCTGAGTAATTTGGTAGAGACCGCAGAGGTCAAGTTTTTTTAACTTTGACCTCAATTCGATTTGAGCCCAATGGGGTCATAATAAAGTTAGATCCATATCCAAGGAACCTATATCTAAAATTTCAATTGTTTATACCCAAAATTGTCAGGAGTTTGGTAGAGTTCTCAAAGGTTGAACTTTGACCCCTTAACAGCCAAATTTCTGGCTGAAAACAGATTAAAAAGATTTTCCCAAATCTCAGTACCCTATATATCAAATTTCGAGTCTGTAGACTTAAATTGACAGTGTTATTGCGTAGAGAAATGTACACGGACAGACAGACACATGTTCACTTTTATAAATATATAGATTACGTGAGAACACTTTAAAAAACTTTAATGAAAGATAAACAAAAATTATTTTGGAATTTAATGTAAAAGATTTCCCATCTTAAACCATTCCAGCGTTTTAGGGCAGTTAACCCTTTTTTTTTTTTTCTAAAAGGCAATTATGTGTGATTTTAAGAGGGTCTTAGTGCAGTTATGAGAAGGTGGGGAGGTTTCGACTCTGACTTTGGGTTAATGATAGGGCTAAGAGAAATTGTGTGAACATCCTGGTTTCACATAAATTTAATGTAAATTTCGAAACCATTCTAGCGTTTTAGGACAGTTGACCAATTTATTTTTTATGAGAGATTAATCATGTGCATTTTTCTTTAAGGAAAAGTCTTCTTTTTGGCGCTTATGTAGCTTTTTGAGGAGCTCTGCCACTCAGACTTAGCGTTATTGTTAGGACTAAGGTTTTAGGAGGAGGTTTGCTACTCATACCTAGGGTTAGATGTAAGATTAAGCGAGTTTTTTTGTTGTTTAAGAGAGTGTTTGGCATCTTTTGTGAAATTTTACAAGAATTACAACAACCAGTCAAAAATAAATGTTAGTTAAAACCAGTGACGTCACTAACAGAAAACGGGACCTTTGGTAAAGTACGAAGTATTTTTTGTCCCAAATATTAAAAAAAAAATAAAAAGTACTTCTACAGTTTATTGCCGAAAATGAAGAGATGGGAAAGTTTTTCATGAAACATATATATATTATTAAAAACAGAAAATGAAAATGACATTTATAATTATTTAAACTGGCCGATCACATTTGAAAGCCAAAACATTTATTGTATATAAACATGTATATAATTGTAAAGACATTTATTGAAAAGTCTTAATAAAATACTTTTGTAATTTTTTGTTATTTATTTCCTACTTAGTTCATGGTTGAAAATACTGATTTCTCACTCTGACTTTAATAACAGGTGCCCCCCAAAAATTGCATCTCCATTTTCCGCGATAAACTGTAGAAATACCAAAAAAACTTTGCCAAAGTGGAAAAATTGACAAATTTTGAATGAATTTGATTTATTTTTAATTACATGTCTTTTCCTTCTGTTTTTGTTCCTTAACTGAGCACCTCTGACAAATATTTAAATATTGATTTTTGCATTTTCTTTTTTTTTAAATAATCGGGTAGATTAGTTCCCATCTAATAATAATCTGCTGAAAGCATAAGACGAAAATTTAAAATAATATATATATAAAGGGTTGTACCGCTTGTACACATGAACCAAAAAAAAACATATTTTACATGAAACGCAATATTTTTTTTAGTTTCACTACTATCCATATTTTTTAAATATTTATATGGTTAACAAAATAGCTCTAATTAAACATGTAAGAAGTTTTTTATAACCAGAATTTCAATTAAAAAAAAATCGATCTGGAATAAAAATCAACAACAAAAAAAAAACGTCTGTTCACGCCAGGCTATTGCTGCTGCCGCTCCTCCTATTACTAATACTACATCAGTCTACATTCAAACTAAAAACTATTTTTTTCCCCCAATATCATGTTTTTTAAATTGCTATGTACCATAAGACAAAACAATATACTATTATTCTTTCAACGGATAAACATAGTAAAAAGATTGTTTTATTTAAAAGTGGGTGTCCGAAGAAAACTTTTCAAAATTTTCCAAACACATTATATTGAAATCTTTTTTAACACAACAAAAAAACGAGTGGTCAAATATATTTCGGACAGCCAAGCTATTAAAATTGACATCCCTTCTGGCTAGTTTCCAAATTTCATTAAAAAATTCTTACTACACAGTACGGACATTTATAAATAGGGGGGGGGGGGTCGTTACAAAATATTACCGAAAACTCTGTTTTATGATAACATTTTTATCACTTTATTTGCTTAAAACTTAAAAAAGTTATAATGTACATTATTATTTATTAATTCATTTATGCTAAAACCAGGCCAAAACTCAAATAAAAACAACCTGCTTTCTCCTTGAGGCTCGCATTTACGAACATTCGTGGGCTTAGAACTAATTTAAATGATGTTGAAGTATTTCTCCTGACAAACACCCCGGATATCTTAGCACTAAGTGAGACTAACCTACACTCCTCCATCCCCTCTAACTACTTTAACGCCTGGATACCTCCCACTCTGTCGTAAGAACTCTGACAGACATATACATGGGCTTGGAGTCTACATTCGAAACACCCTCCCCTTGACTAGAGAAACTAAACTAGAATCGGACGATCAAGCCTTTATGTGCTTTAGACTTAACATGCAACATAACATTAGCTACTTTTATTTTCTCTACCGCTCTCTCTCTCTCTCTCTCTCTCTCTCTCTCTCTCTCTCTCTCTCTACCCAGGACTGTGCCCTAATAAACAAAGTCTCTGACAGCATAGATACAGCACTTTCCCTCAACACTAGCACACAAGTTCATGTATTTGGTGACTTCAATTTCCACCACAGCAACTGGCTTGGATTTTCTACTTACACAGACGCAGCTGGTACCACAACACTTAACTTCTCTATATCTCATTCCCTATCACAGATGGTTAGGTTTCCAACTCGTTTCCCAGACTAGCAAGAACAACATGCATCACTTCTAGACCTGTTTCTGACCACAGTTCCCGATGACTGTGTAACGAATGTCCACAGCCCTCTTGGGAACGCCAATCATGCAGTGGTAATGGTTGAAATCGCCCTAAACTCTAGAGCCAAAACTGAAGAGCCACTGCTCAAAACAATGAGATATTATAAAAAGGCTGACTGGGAAGCCATCAGGGACGCTCGATGGCAAAATATCTTTTCACTTCCTGCTGAACATTGCGTTAATGAGACCACTGAATGGTTTAAAGTGGCAATTGAAGCACATGTTCCCACACGCAAATTCTATAGCAAACCCCACTCTCCCCAATGGTTCACTTCAACTTGTGCAGCTGCCATAGCGCAAAGGCAGCATGCATAGTGCAGATTTAACCGACATAAGTCCAGTTCAAACAGACAGAAGTACATAGAAGCCAGAAATAACTGTAAGAAAGAAATAGCGACAGCTAAGAGGGAATTTACTGGAACCACCCAAAAACGCATCGAAGCACAGAAATAAGGAACCCGAGACTTCTGGAAAATCTACAACAGTAGTAAATAATGGGCAATCAACAATTCGCCCACTAACCAACAATCATCAGGTTGTTTGCTCAGCAACTGAGAAGGCTAACATGCTTGCCAGTCGGTTTGCCTCAAACTCCACACTGGACCCTGCTAACCACCCCCTCCCTGACTTTCCTTTGCAGACAGACGCCACACTAGATGATCTGAAAATCACCCCTGCTCAGGTGCATGCTATCATGAGAAAGCTTGACACTGCAAAAGCATGTGGACCTGATTTCATTCCAGCTATGCTATTAAAAAGTGCGCCACCGAAGTAGCTCCAGTTCTCTCCGAACTTTAAACGCCTTAATGAATCTTGCTTTCCTGCCTGCTGGAAAACTGCTTCTGTAGTGCCAGTTTTCAAGAATTCTGGCGAAAGAACTGACCCAGTAAATTATCGCCCCATTAGCCTCCTCCCACTTTTCGCCAAAATATTTGAGACCATAATCAACCCAGCTCTAGTCCATCACCTTACAGATGCTAAACTTCTGATTGACCAACAATATGGATTTAGACAAGCCCGTTCCACAGCAGACATCCTAACTGTAATCTCAGAACGTATATATCAGTCACTGGACAAAGCGGGGGAGGGTAGAGCGGTAGCTCTAGATATATCTAAGGCTTTTGACAGGGTATGGCATGAGGGTCTTCTCAAGAAAATCAGATCATACGGCATCACTGAAAGAATACATAACATAATTAGATCCTTCTTGGATAAGAGAAAAATCCAGGTTGTCCTTGACGGTTGTACATCTAAACAATATGATATAAATGCGGGAGTGCCTCAGGGGTCTATCCTTGGACCTTTGCTATTCTTAATATTCATAAATGACCTCCCTGACAAAATTGTCTGAGATGGGTATGTATGCTGACGACACCACACTCTATAACAGACATAGCACTGAGGTTGAGAGTGTGGGCCACCTGGTTGCAAAGTCCTACTTGGAGATGGTTATTATACAGATCGCCATAACGGAGTTTGCAAATACGTTCACTGGAAGATATGTAAGAAACTCAACATTCAGTGTAGTAAAAAATCCTGGGAACATATACCCGAACGAACAGTTGGGAATGACAACTACACTATTCACTATGACTACATAATCCCTACTGCTACATATCTAGAAAACGCAGCTGTTAAACCAGATATAGTTATTTGGGACAGAGCAAACAAAAAAGCGACCATAATAGAGGTCAGTGTACCCAATGATACAGGGCTTAACAGAGTTGAGAGGGAAAAGATAACAAAGTATCAAGGACTTATGTATGATATGAAACGAATTGGAAATTAAAAGACGTTTCAATTATACCAGTCATCATAGGAGCAACTGGGCTTATGAAAAAGAACTTTAAAAAATACATAGCAAGCATACCCTGTGAACCAAGTGCAAGTGAAATACAAACGATTGCACTGAAAGGGACGGCTAGAATCCTGAAAAGATCTCTTGGTTGGACTCACTAAAATAGGGGTAAATGTCAGACATCTGGTTGGATGTCCCATCCCCTAGAAGAAAAAGTTTAAGAAAAATGGAAAAAAAAAAAAAAAAAAAAAAAAAAAAAACATGACAGGAAAACAAATGAACACATATCTAAAGAAATAGCAGAAACACTAGAGGATGACCTCCGATCCATAGTGGAATGGGGACAAAAATGGATGCTCATCTTCAATACTGCCAAGACTAAACTTGTTTCCTTCAATAATTACAAGAACCCTTCCCTACCCAATAGCAATGGCCAATGACTCTTTATCTGAAAGTACATCTTTTAAACTCCTTGGCCTAACGTTTACAGGAAACATGAGTTGGAATAATTACATTGAGAACATTGCCAGGGCCGCTGCGAAGAAGGTGGGTTCTCTCTACCATGCTAGAAATAGTAATACACACGGACGAAAAAACGCTTTGGATAATCAGATTTCAAGGTAGTTCTACTAAAATAGCCATATTTTTTAAACCAAAGCACTTCAAGTCTTCAAATTACTACTGTTTTGTTCGGAAATGAATATACTTTCAAATGAATTAATAAATATGAATGTACATTATATATTTTAAGAGTTTTAAGCAAATAAAGTGATAAAAATGTGAACATCATAAAATGGCGTTTTCGGTAAGGTTTTGTAATGACCCCCCCCCCTCCCTGTTTTCTAAAGGTCCGTACCGTGATTGTATGAAGAATTTCGTCATGAAATTTGGGTAGCAATCAGTAGAGGTGTTAATCTTAATACTGTCAAGTGTCCGAAATATTTTTGACCATTTCTTTTTTTGTCGTGTTAAAAATAAGACTTTAATATGACTAGTATCGAACATTTTGAAAAAAAAATTCTTCGGACACCCAGTAGGAAGTAAATCAATCTTTTTACGATCTTTATCAATTAAAAGTATTATTTTATGTTGAGTAGGACCGCGGTAATTGATAATTTAAAAGGACCTACCCGAAAAAAAAATTGTTTCTATTTCTCGAATTTGGTCAAATGAAGTTAGTATTACTAGCAGCAGCAGCAGCAGCTCCAGCCTGTAGAATCAGCCATAGCACAGCACAGTGTATAAACAACACGCGTTCTTTAATTTTTATTCAAGAACGAATTAAGAAAAACATGAAAATATGAATATAAATGTTCTTATATGTTTAATGAGAGCTATTTTGTTATCAGAATAACATTAGTTTAGAACTATTCGGTTTTCAGAATGTATAATAACAACAATCCCAACCAATTCGGCATTATGAATCTGTAGCAGGGTCAGAATGTTTGGGAAAATCACCATTGCAAATTTGACACCCCTAAGACAAAACTGCGAATAAAATATAAAAAAATCGTAATTTCTGTTTTTAAAGTGGGTTTTTTATTTTATTTATGGAATATACTTCCAAAATAAACTATTAAAGTTGTTTCAAACATAATAAAAATATTATTTCTTATTTGTTAAAAAACCGTGTTGACAAAATATCCGCTCGCGGTGATTGAATACGCGGACATTCATTGAATCTGTTGCAATTTCTCACATTTCTCGTCAAATTTAAAAACATGGTTAAAAAAACAAAATAAACTTTTGTAGATTGCATGCACTTTTATTCTTTAAATTAGTTTTGAACAGTGAATTAAAACAATGTTTTACTGCGAACAGCCACAAATGTTTTTTTTTTTTCAAAATCAAAATAAGTATCAAAATCTCGTTTATACATAGATTCGAAAAAGTTGTCAAAAAACAAATATATAACAAATAAATGTTATCAAAGGCAAGATAAGTTACTTTTCTACCTAACTGGATAATTTTCTAGTGTTTTTATTTAATGTAACATGTTTATTCAGCTCGAAAAACGTACAGTGTTTACCGATGTATTGGAAAATTAAAAATGGCGCCCGGCCCGACTCTCTTTGACACGGTAAGTTTGAGAAAAGGAGTTAAAAATAATAAAAACTATACAAAATACTGTTAAAAACTCACCGAATATATGTCAGCCTATGTCACATGTCACGGTAACATATATTGAGCGAGTTTCTAGCAGTATTTTGTCTACTTTTTTATTTTTAACTCTTTTCCACAAACTTACCATTTCAAGAGTCGGGCGCCATTTTAAATTTTCCAAAACATCGGTAAACACTGTTTTCAAGCTGAATAAACATGTTACATTAAATAAAAACACTAAAAAATTATCCAGTTATGTAGAAAAGTAACTTGCTTTTGATAACATTTATTTGTTATATATTTGTTTTTTGACAACTTTTTCGAATCTATGTGTATAGTAATACAAACCCTCAAAATCTAAATCAATATTCTTGAAATTTTAAAAGCAGTTAGAAAACACATCAAACTACAATTAGGAAGCTTTTTATTTCGTTATTTTTTTTTTTTTCTACTTATTAAGCGAAAGATATTTTTACAACCTGCTCCAGCATAGTATAAACGGCCTATGGAATTAACACCTTCAACCTCGAAAATAGAAATCAACAAATTTATGGAATTTTCTTTGAAATTTCGCAACGCAGTTTCTTATTAAATTAAAACTAAATATAACATTTTCTGACTTATTTACCTGTCGAATACACACACATATATATATATATATATATATATATATATATCTTTCTGTAAAATATTTATTTGAAATGGAAACGGCATTTTGCAGTTAGGACAACAAAACAAAAATGAAGTAACGGTTCGTATTCCTAAAACACTCTTTAACCCTAACAATAACACTAAGTTCGAGTGGCAAGCCCCCCCCCCCAAATAAAATACCTTTGTAAGCCACATACAAGCATCTAAAACAAACAAACAAAAAATAGATCCTTCCTTATTGAAAAATACACATGAAAATAAATTGGTTAACTGTCCTAAAATGCTAGAATGGCCAGGAAATGGTGAATTATTTTACATTAAATTTTTGTGAAACTAACCGCTCCCCCCTCTAATATTGTTTTTGTTAGCTTTGTCTCTGTCATGTTTTCAGTATGTTCACACATAATTTTCCTTAGCCCCTACAATTAATTCAAAGTCCGAATGGCAACCCTCCCCATATTCTCATTGCATAGAAACCCTATTAAAACTACACAATCATCTTTAAAAAAAAAAGAAAAAAAGTGAACTGCCCTAAAATGCTAGAATGACCTATAATAGGAAATTATTTTACATTCAATTCTAAAATAATTTGTTTATCTTTCATTAAAGTTTTTCATGGCATTTTATACATAATTTCCTAAAAAGGTAGAATCACATTTTGGAGGGGTGGTCAGAAGGAGTTGAGTGGGGTTAAACAGAAGGTGTTAATCTACAATAACACCAAAGAAATATTGCAATATATTCATTTTTAAATGGTCTTATGTTTAGATTTAAGTTTTTTGTACATAAAGCACATTACAATTCAACTTTGAGTTCTCCAACTTCTTTTCTGTTTATGGATACATGGCATTTTTAAGGAATTGCTGCATATTTATGCACATTTACTGCAGATTATTTGGAAACCATAAACTTTGGGAGATTTTCAGTTGCATATTCTGATTCCTTGTACAAAAATACACTTATATGGTAAATTTCATTTCTTAGTCTTGTGTTTTAACAAAGATATGACATTTTTACTGAAAAAGTAGTGTAAAAAATGTGACCAAACGCATATGGTCTTAAAAGAGGGAAAAATATCCAAACGTGTGAGGCACAAAAATAGCCATAACTACCTTAATTTTAATCAGATTTTAAAAATTTAAAAAGATTCTTTCTTAGCTCATCAAGCTCTTTCTATGCATACCAATATTGAAATATTTCAAGCTATTTCAATTTTTTCATGTGTATTGCTACTAGAAAACTACTAACACCCGAAAGTATCCTGTACCTCTATAAGGCTACCATTCGCCCATGTATGGAGTAATGTTGTCATATTTGGGCTGGTGCATCTGCCACTAGTCTCTCGCTCCTAGATAAGGTTCAAAAGAGAGTCGCCAATCTGATAGGTCCTGAACTGTCATCTAAACTTCAGCCTCTGTGCCATCAACATAATGTTGATCCCTCTGCCTGTTCTACAAGTACTGTAACAGAGAATGCTCTGATAAACTGCAAGCACTTGTGCCCCCATGACATAAATACCCCCTGACAAACCCCGACAAGCAGCTAAATCCCACCCCTTCACAGAGATCCCTAGATGCAAGAGAGCCTTCTACTCCAGTAGTTTCTTCCCCAGAACAGCTAAACTTTGGAATTCCCCGACTGCACTGACATGCAGAAGTTCAAGTGCAACGTGAACCGACATCTTGCTGCCCAACTTCCTACACAGCACCCCTGATGCTTATGTCCTCGATAGTAGCCCTCTACAACAAAGTGGCAATGTGCGTTGTTTGGGAGGGAAAATGTAATTAAAAAAAAAAAAACGTATATTCATTTCCGAACAAAACGATGGTATTTGGAAAACTTAAAGCCCTTCAGTTTGTAAAATATAACTATTTTAGCAGAAGCCCCTTGAAATCTGTGATTATCCAAAGCGGTTTATCGTCCATGTGTATTGTTTAGTAAAAGAAAGTGTCAGTAGGAAGGGAGGCTCGAACCCGTGATGCAAAGGCGGAAAAGAAAATTTTATAAAAGTCGATCAAAATAAATGTAGAGACGACGTCCGTTCGCAAATTGTAGATATTATAATCTAGGGAGGATATAAAAAGTTAAAAAAAAAAAAAAAAAAAAAAAAAAATAGTATCCCTCTTGAGACACCCCCCTCCCCCAAGCCTTTGCTGAACATTCAAAAACGCGCGCACTACTTTTATATATATAGATAACTGAAATCGAAATCTACGACTATTTAAAAATGAATCTATTGCAATATTTCTTTGATATTATTTGAGGAAATGACTTTAAATTGTGAAATAATTTATGATACTGCTAAGATTATGGTATTATCGAACAATGTCAGCCTGTAAAATTAGACAAGGTATGACTGCCAGCAGGTACATCTTTTCATAGAATAGACGGACTTTGGTATTTTGGCCCTTTGCATCTCACAAAACCAAATAGATCCTAGCTAAAATCTGTCTCCATAAAATAGGTCCCAAAGATAGGTAAAAAGGTTAGGAAAAATACTAGTCTAGCTAGAGTAATAGCGTAATGATGGCATAAACATATATAAGATAATTAGTACTTGTTTTATGTTCTATATAACTTGCAAATAAGGTAGTAGCCATACACTCAAGTAGTGATTCGGACCTAGGCGAAAGGGATATTATGAAACAGATGCCAATTTAGCAGTTTTCTGCTAGATCTGGAAATTTCGTTTACAATCTAGCAAGGAAAATTTTGATCTAGTGGCTAGCGTGTTTTTTCTAGAAAATCTGGAGATATTTGGCATCCACACACCCACAATTTTAAATGACAAAATAAAAAAAAAAGCGGTTGAAAACACTTTAAAACATAAACTAATTTATGTAGGTAGAAAAGTAGCATTTATTGCCTTTGGTAACAATAATTTATTGGCTATTTGTTTTATTTTTCACCATTTTTTCCCGCCTAACCATTCTTAAAACTCGCTATAAAATTGCTTTTTCGAAGTACATGGGGGGGGGGTTCAACCTCGGTAGTTTTAAATACAATCCAAAAATCCCCTTTAATTTAAAAGTATTTATTCACTTGGTTAAAGTGTAAAAAAGTTAACAGTTGAAAATTGTAAAAAGCAAAAATAACAGCAAAAAAAAAAAACTTGTACCAACTTGTGAAAACAGTAGCATTTAATTATCTACCAACCTGTATACTTTTAATATGCTAAAACAATCGCTTAACGGGCTTAATTTCTAAAAGGTTGTAAACAAATGACTTATTCTACCACTAACGCTAAGTTCGAGTTGCACTCCCAAATGTAAAGTTAGTGATAATCATAGATTTTTTAATACAATTTTTCAAAAATGAAATCCCCAATAGTTAAACGACAAGCAATCAGCTAATTGTTGTAAAGACAACTAAAAGAAATGAAATAAAAAATAAAAAATTAAACACAGTTTCAGCACGTATAAAAGATACTTGAATTTTGTTGCATTTGGTATCAGGTATTTGTTGATTTTTGTTATTTACAATTTTCGACTGTTAATTATTCTACACTTTAACAAATGACTGTTGTTCTTTCTTACTTGCCCCCACCCAAAGCCAACATTCATAATTTTACTTATTTTCATTAATTTTTTCAACGTTTATTATTTCTATTTAATTGTCAGCGTGAACCACCTTTTTTAAAATGCAGCATATGTTAACACTACAGCAAAGTTTATTGCGTTTATTTTTTAGCAAACATTAACAACAGAAAGTTTTCCACCTGTAAAAAAAAAATTTCCTACGATGGCAAAGGTCAGTTTTTAATGTAGTGAAAATCCTGGAGTATATGTAGACCCAATGAATAGTGTTGTTATCTGACACTCAGAAAGATAAAGCGAAATCGGCACTTTGTGATCTTGCTGTGAGGATTTCAGGCTTAAATTCAAAGGCATCTACTGAAGATCCAGACACTATTTCAACCACAGACTCAAAGGGAACCTGCAATGAAGAGGATTTTGAAAAGCTTTTGGATCAAGAAAATCATAAAGCAAGGTCAAAGCGGCGTAAGCTACAGGAAACAGCTAAAACGCTATCTTCAGTGAATAAAAGCCTTAGCAAGTTTCAAGCTAGACTTTCATGCTGCATTACAGCAAGTAGAACAACTAGGTAGAAAATCTAAGTTAAATGTTCATGAAGCTATAAAGCAGTACCCTGTGATAGTGAAAGAATCTGCAATGTTGGCAGCAGCACTTCCTCCAACACAAGTGAGTGTTGAACGTTTATTTTCAGCACTAAGGCTAATCAGGACAGACCAAAGGGCTGCAATGAAAGAGAAGCTCACTGAAGCCATCTTGTTTTTGAGAGTAAATTATTAAATTCTTATTTGCAACTTTCAATTCTATAATTATAAATAAAGCCTATTTTTTATGTTTACAAATAAGACATTTTTATAGATTGATTTTTTTTTTTTTTTTCCCTAATATTGTGATAGAAGATTTATGAGAATGGACAAATGCAATAACAGATGAGTTTTTTGGGAGAGGAGAGGGTATAAAGGAAAAAGAAAATATATAGCTTGAAGTGCAACTCTGCTATGACAGATTTGAATATGCTGATAGGCTGGTAAATGATCATGAGCATAAATAATACCATTGTGTATTTTATATATATATATATGTATATATAGTTATGTGTGTATATATGTGTATATGTATGTATGTATATATATATATATATATATATATATATATACTCGGGGTTTTTTTATATTCAAAAGTAATGGACTAATGAATTCAACGAGGTTGTTAGATAGTGCTCAATAAAAAGAGCTGATAATACTTGTTTATTGTTATATAAACATGCTCACATCCCGCTGCTACAAATAGCCACTTGTTTCAATCAAACAACAGATATCATCAGGCAGCGACTTGACTATTCAAAAGTTCAATGAATAAACTTATTCATTGAGCTGTACTACCGGCGAAGCAAACGTCTCTCTATTCTATGTTCTGTGTATTTGGGATTGTTTTACTCTTTTATTCATGTTGAATTCACCTATTCGTAACAACCATCATCATCGTCATCATAAATGCTCCTTCATATATATTCTACATGTACGTGCATGTGTATGTGTGTTTGTGTGCATATGTATGTACATATGTATGTGTGCTTGTTCTTGCGTATGTATGTTTGCGTACATCTGTTTGTATGTATGCTTGTATGTGTGTGGGGTGGAGAGGACTCCCAAAAGCCCTGTTGCGGCAACCCATCTGGGTGAAGCAAATCTCTGATTTAAAAATAAAAAAACAAAGCGGGAGACCAGTACCTGCATTAAGCTGGTCTGCAGTTTGATTTGTTGCTGGCTATCTTGCCGATGCTTGTTGCTGGATCTCAACATTTTGAACCGAGAGAGAGACTTAGCTGTCGTACAAAGCTAAAACTCTGTAACATCATCTTTGTATAGATACTTCCTCAGGCATTTGTCTATAAAAATTGTCCATGGCAATGGAAAAAGTGTCACATGTGTAGCCCTGAAATGCTGGGAGCATGTAATAATTGATCTGACATCATTCTATATATGCATGTGTGTGTATGTATGTATGTTAATATATGTACTAGTGTTTGTATATGTAGGTATATATGTATATATTTTTATTTATTTTTTGTGTATATGTTTGTGTGTTTGTATATACGTATATATATTTGTGTATGCATATAGGTGCATATATATGTATGTGTAGGTATATGTAGGTAACTTTGTGTATGTATATGTGCATACATGTGTACGTATATGTATGTGAATATGGATGTGTGTATGTTTATGGGTATGTATGTGTGTATATGTATAAGGACCGTCTTCAATGTCATGTCTGCTTGAGCGTGTGAATTCGCTGGCAGGACTAAAAAAAAAGGTTATCTTCGGGCTCATGGACTTTCAGTGACTGAGGGAGTGGCACTCGTCTGACAAGACGTTACAATCATCATATACGTATATATGTATGTGTGTGTGTGTGTGTGTGTATATATATATATATATATATATATATATATATATTTCAATAATAAGCAATCCATGCTACTAAGGCCTTTATGGCATTTTCCTGTTTTACCTTTGATCCTCATTCCATAAAGCCAATATTATCTTTTAAAATATTATTCTCTGTATAATGTCTTTATCCCCCTCTTATGAGAAGCGTTTGGCTTCGAAATGCCATGGCCTAAAGAGGTTTCCCTATCCCTAAATATTCTATTTTGAACTGATAGCATAATAAAGTTTAATTGTAAACTTTTTATCCCTTTGTTATCTAAACTTATTCTGTAAAGCTGTTTGAGTTTATATGTGAGTATATTTATCATGCAAGTGAATGTTAAGCATAAAAAATGATATACATGAAAAGTAATTATAAAATGCTGAATAGATGTGGGAGGCTGGTATATGGATCTGCAAAATAGATTTTCAAATAGGGTCAAGGAGTCGGGAGTCCGAAGTCGGAGTTGAAGATATTAAAGGAGTCAGAGTCGGACTTTTACCATCCGACTCCGCAACCCTGATTTCGAGGACAGTTGACCATTTTTTGTGAGTGATAAATGGTGCTCTTTTCTTTAAGGAAGGATCTGTTTTTTTAGACACTTATATGTAGCTTACCAAAGAACTTTGTTTGGTGAGGAGCTTGCTACTTGGACTTAGTGTTATTGTTAGGGCTAAAGAAGGTTTGAGAGGATGAGGCTTGCCACTCCTACTTAGGGTTAGAAGTAGGATTAAGGGTTTTTTTTTGTTTTTTTTTTTTGTTTTTCTTTTAAGAGGGCGTTTGATACCCATATTTATGGTTAATGGATCATAATTATTGGCTTTTGAAAATGTTATGCCTTAGATTTTGGATATCAAATTACTTTTAAACATGTAAACTTTTTGTCGTAATTCTTAAGGGGTGTGAAACTTAACAAGAATTACAACAAACACAAAAATAAATTTCATTTAAAACAAGTGACGTCACTAACAGAAAACGTGATGTTTGGAAAACTAAGTATTTTTGTCCACTTAAATATCAAAAAACACTTTTTTCTCAAGCTAACAAATCGTTCACAAATTTTGGATAAATTTGGTTTATATTTTCAATTACATTTCTTGTCCGAGTGACAACTTTCCAAGCACTGTTTGTGTAACGGTATAGAATTTTTAAGCCATTGCCCACTGGTATGAGCTTTTGAATAGGTTTTTATAGAGAAGAGACTAAAAAATGTTCTAGAAGGGAGCAAATAAGTCAATTGTGCAGCATCTGCTAGTGACAAACTACTTCCACTTTACGTTGTCTACAAAGGGAAAACCCTCTACCAGGCATGAACACACAGTGGACCTGTACTGCCTATACAGTCAGTTTAATAAGATGGATAGATGGAGGCATCCTTGGAATTTGTGTGAAAATATTTCCTACATCACACACGTGAGTTGTCAAAATTTAGGCTTTTCCGTGGACACTTTTTCTTTAGAAAAAGTGGGTTAAATTACGACCTCAACATTTCAAGAAATTCAGTAATTTCACCACTATTTATTTATTTTTCAAGCTTTTCTCATGAGACTTTGCACTCTTATGTAAAATTGTGTGCTCTTTCTGATTATGCAGACAAATCTGCTGTATCTCTTTACCATAAGCCATGAATTATAAATTCAGATGTACAAATTTCAATTTTTTTTCGACTGGCGCATGGTACCATACAGTGGGTGTCTATTTATGAATAAAACTAAGTATTATAGTAGTATTTAAATATAGCTTTATTGAGAATAGGCATTTTCCTGCCTCCTCACCAAGTGAGAGCTTAATTTTGGATATAGCCATTGAAAGCCTAAAGAGCGTTCATGGCCAGCATGTACTACTCCCCTCAAAGAAAAGAAAATTGAGTAGATATGAATTAATCTCATAAATAAATTAAAGAAAATTCAATTATGTAAATAAAGAAATAAAACAGTAATTTTTTACCCTATTTGCACCTTAACATTTAAAATGATTACTTCTATAGGTTTTAGAGTATGCTGAAAACGAATATCACATTTAAATTTTCTGCAAAAAGTAGTTTTCTGGATATTAAGCAATGTCGTTTCTTATGTTATCACTGGTAGCCATCTTATTATGCGCAAGCGCAACCCCGAAAAACTATGCACAAACGTGCATACTAAGATGGCCACCAGCAATAACGTAAGAAATGACATTGCTTAATATCCGGAAAGCTACTTATTTTCAGAAAATTTAAATGCGATATTCGTTTTCAGCACACTCAAATTTTTAAAGGTGGTCATTTTAACGAAAAATGTTAAAGTGGAAACAAGGTAAAACTTTACAAAATGCATCACAAAGAAATTCTTTATCGAATTGTCTAATTATTTAGATATCCTCAGTTAAAAAAAAAAACGGGTTTGTTTTACAGATTTGAAAAAATGATCCAGACAATAAAATAAATTCAAGTTTCACAATACCTTTCTTTAATTGGTAGGTGAAAGTACAGAATAGTTAACAAAAAACATCCTTTTTTCCCCATGTTAAGAATGGGTTTCTAAATGTTATTATTTCAGCATGGTAGTAGCATAAGTGCACAAGTATCTTTTTATTGTTTGTTTGTTTGTTTTTTTTTTTGTTTTTTTTTGACCACTAAAAAACACAATTCTACCTTAAGTACAAATAAGAAGTTAAAGGCATGTACTTAATACATTTTGTTGTTTTTTAACGCTTTTAGTGCATGTGTACTAAAAGCGTTGAAAACAATAAAATAGTATTGTTTGGAAATTGAATTTGAAAAACTTGAATAACTTTTTAAATTGATGAACTCAGAATAAAAAATGATAATACGATAAGACATTCTATTTTTAAAAGAATACTTTAGTCAGATCAGCGCATGACGTGCTTAGCGATTGTTTTTCTGTAAGCAGATTTGATTTCTATAAAGATAACATTTTCCAGAAATTTCTGCACAATTAATAATTATCAAATATTTACATACTATACATGAAAATAATTCTGAAACTATTATCTATATGAAAATGGATGATATATGCCGATTTATCTTATCAATTTTTAAATATTCTTTGTCAACTTTGTTCGGTCGTAACTTTACTTCCTGTGGTCATAAAAATAAAAATCAAACACCAGTAGAGATGAACTTTGTTTATATAACCTGTAAAATTTCAGCCATATCCAATCAAATTTTACTCCGCGCATATGTATCCAAATGTAATGTATAAAATAAAAACACTGAAAAAAGTGTTTCCATTTTTATTTTTTTTACCGTTTTTTTTTTTTTTTTAAACTTGGAGCATAAAAACATTGAACACATAAAAGAAAAATAAATTAACATCACTGGAATGCTTATTCTATTCTCTTTTCATCAATGTAATTCTTTTAAAAATTGACCAACAAATAAGATATTAGGTATGTAATATTGCCAATGGCCACGAAAATACAGCATACACTTGTAATGCTTATCAGTCTATTTACTTCTGGGATTTGCAATTTCTTGGTTTCTTCAATTTTCTTAGAGAATGCTGGGACATGGGTCCGCTAATGTTGAATAAAATCTTTGTTCTAATTTCTGCTAAACAACTAGTTAGAACAGATTGAACCTCCAAAGAACTTTAATTACTTTGTTTTAAAAGAATGCTTTCAGTTGACGTGTGGTAAAAATAAAACATTTAAAGTTAAATTGAGAGCTTAATGTACTGGGCAAATTAAAAAAAAAAAAAGATTCCTTTTTCATTTGAAGCTTTGAATAAAAGAATGATACTGTCATAGTTAATTAATATTTATTACAATAAAACAAAAATTAGTAAAAAGAATAAAATAAATTTTTTTTTTTTTTTTTTTTTTTTTTGTGAGTTAGATTTGTCAAAATTATCCTTTACTTTTTGATATTAATATCTTAATTTCAAATACGTGTTGTCAAACTTCTGCTTAGACGATTTATCAATCAAAAAGATTGTTTCTATTTTGGCTGCAGGGTCTTATTTATAATAGAAATACAATTTCAAACTGATCTGATCCTCCAATTTTTCTCTCCATTTTGAGGAAATCAAAATGTTTAAAATGAAGTGTATTAATTAATCTGTGTTTGCATATGTTTACTTCTGGAAATAAACTTGTTAAATTTATTGAAATTCCTTTTATTTACCTCCTGTTCTTTTGCAAATTCATCTGCATATATCTACATAGAGCTCTAACAAGATTTTGATTTTGGAACTAAATGAAACCTACATTTCCTACAGCATAGTCATTTGTATTCTCAAGTTTTATTTGAAAATATTCTATGCAATTTATAGATTTCTTGAACTATTAATGCTAAATTATTACCTATTATATCTTTATAATGTTGATATAAAATTTAAAGTACTTGAAATATAAACGCATTGTTCGAGTGTTTTCTCAAGTATTTGGTAGTAATAAATATTGGTTTGAGTTTTGTTAAATTACTAATGCATTTAGATATTTAATCACTGTTATTGCAAGTACAAGCTGTTATTAAAAAAAATAACAATGTTGTGTTTAACCTTTTAATTGTAAGCTGATTTTATTTTTATTTTATTTTATTTTTTTTTTTTTTTTTTTTACCCTCCCAGTGTCAGTCAGCCTAAGCCAAAATGTCATCCCCTGCCAGTACTCCCAGCTCTCAACAAAGAAGGGAAAATCAGGAATCTGACCTTCCTGAAGAAGGAATGGTAACACGTAAGTTGCTTTCAAAGGCAATTTGGAGATTTCTCAATTTAGTGAAAAATGTGGTTTTGAGTAAGTTTTTTCAAAATGAGTGTCATGAAATACATTTTATGATTTTCACTCTCAGTAAACCAAGAAAAAAATGTGAATCCGACATCAGTCAAGAAATATAAAATACATCATATATCGTAGCACTCACTTTAAATAACTTTGTCTTTGAGAAATGTTCCTGTAAAATGTTAAATACACACCGACGTCAACTCCTACTATTTTTGCAACTTTATATTGGCCAACATGATTTCAGATCTTTTGTTTTCCGTGACAGTTGTCAAATTTTATTGTTCTACATTGTTTGTATTTGTACAACTTTCTTTAAACTCAGCATACCACTTGTTTCCAACATATATAAAACTAGATATCCCAAACTAGCCTAGTTTAGGATGCGAAAACTGGTAAATAAAGTTAAATTTCCCTTGCGATATCATGTTTATTTTTTGGGTTATTTTGATAAAATTTTGATTTAAATAAGATTTAATCTTTTTGCTATATAGATATATAATTCATCTTATGTCTTTAATAGTTTTTTTTCCCGGTTACTTCAAGTCATGTCACTGATTTTGGTGAACACGGCCTTTTTTTTTTTTTTTTTTTTTTTTTTACACAAAAAAGTCGGTGTTTTTCAAATTTGGTGCGTGCGATATTGTGAGTCTCTAAGTATAAAAAAAATAGTACCATTTTAAAGAAAAAGGTCACTTATCAATATGGTGAGCTTAAAAAAGGGTTTTAAGTTTTTTTCACAAAAAAATCCAACTTGAAAACTTCAGTGAAAGAAATTCAATTGAAAAAATTCCGAAAATTGCACCATTTTGTAGAGAAATATCTCTTTAAAAAATCTGTTGGTGTCATATTGCTATGCTCATAAATCAAGGAGCGCCACTAATAAAAGTGACTGTACCTACACATCAAGATTTATGACTTAATCCCAAGTGACCGAACACGAAAATAAACTTGTTTCACTATGGATATATCAAAGTTCTTAAGTGAGTTTGTTTTTGTTTATTTAGAAGTTATAGAAAGTCATTGACAAGTGCTTCAATAAAAGAAATGAAAATTTACAATTTAAAAAATGTCAGTTGTTTATTTTTTATATCTTTCAAACGTTCATATGTTCTTTGCTTTATCTTCTTTCCGTTGGATAAACTTCAGCATTGTTAAATTATCTTTTAAAAATTAAACTGGATACATTTTAAACCAAAATCATTTTTAGTTGCATGTGACTGATGGAAAAAATTTTCTTTTAAATATGCCTCATTATATATATATCTAACATTTTGTTAAATTATTATTTTTTTTTTTTATTAGACTGTACAGTTCCATTACTTAAAAAAAAAATTAACAAAATATAGCTAAGTTATGTTAATTATGTGTAAATAAAAAAAAAAATTAATTTCGCATAAAAATGTGCATTTTTTTTTTTTTGTTTATGTTCTATCGGGTGTTTTTGATAAATTTGAAGATTTTGTTAAATTATTTTTTTATTACACTGTACATTACTTAAAAAATAATAACTGAAAATATTAAGTTATGTGCACGTGGCGCATAAATGAAAAAGGAGATCCACACACACACACACACACACACCTGTTAAAATCCGAGGGAGAAATCAGTATTTTAAACTATGACCGAAGTTAGAAATAAATAACAAAAATTAATTACTTTCAGAAAGAACTGTGAAAAAAAGTAAATAAAGAAAGTGAAAGAGAATATATATATCCGTAATTATTTAATTGAAAATGTTTTGATTTAATTAATGAAAATGGGAATGTTTTATGATATATATTTTTATTATTAACAGAAAATGAAAAAAATTATTAAAAAATGAAAATGACTTATTCATAATTGTCTAACCTGGGTGAGTGCCATTTGAAAATCAAAACATTTATTGTATAAAAATTTATCAAAATATAATTGTAAAACCATTTATTGAAAAGTTTAAGAAAATATAATTTTAATAAAACAATTTTGGGATCAAGTAAAGAATATATACCCTGTAGCAGACGACGTCGCCTGGCGGTGACAAGCGCACAATTCAACTAACACCGGTGATTCGACATTGGCACAAGCACATGGCATCGTGTGTTTGTAAACACGTCAAATAGCAAACATGCTCGAATATTCGGCAACAAATTTTTTTTTTTTTTAATATATTTACAAAACTTTTGAAGATTTAAATGAAAAAATATATATTTACAAAACATTTTTTTTAAGTAAGTAACAAAACGAACGTATTTAATAAATAAAAGATATTTAAATAAATGGGTGTCTTTCTGTGTCGGATTTTTTCGATCAAGATTGATTTTTATGTACCGTGTGTTTTTTTTTTTTGTTTTTTTTACGGAGGGGGGGGGTGTCTGTATGCGTTTTTAAGACAATTCAATATTTATTTAATTATTCTTTAAAACATTTCAGCGACAATATATTTTTTAAATATTTTTAAATATAAACTTTTGACGAATATTCGCGAGCAAGATTTTTTTTTTAATAAAAGATATTTAAATAAATGGGTGTCTTTCTGAGTGCGTTTTTATTTAATAAAAATAAAAATTATAAAAAGATTTGGTACTGGTCGCGATTTGAGTTCCCTGCCGAACACCATAAAAAAAAACCACTGACTTCTCCCTACGCATGAGCAAAGGACATTTATTGCCTTTGTTTTTTATCACTTTTATCGACCTTTTCTTTTCTTTTTTAAATAGCTTTTTATTTTTAAATGACGACGTTTTTAGTGTTTATGAATATTAAAAGAAAAATAATTACTAAACATTTATTTATAAAAAAAAATGGGTGCTAGTGCACTTATGATTCGCGCTATAGTTTAAATCGTATTTCTAAGTTTAATTAAAGTTTAATGTTTTTTTTTATTCAATTGTGGGGAGGGTGTTTTGTACCTATTCTCTACTTCAACCTTACAATTGAATAAAAAAAACATTAAACTTTAATTAAACTTAGAAATACGATTTAAACTATAGCGCGGATCATAAGTGCACTAGCACCCATTTTTTTATTAATAAATGTTTAGTAATTATTTTTCTTTAAATATTCATAAACAGTAAAAACGTCATTTAAAAAGAAAATGCTATTTAAAAAAGAAAAGAAAAAGTTGATAAAAGTGACACATAAAACAGTAAAAAAAAAAAGTCGATAAAAGTGAGATATTATTAATAAATGTGTAGTAATTTCTTTTATTTCAATATTCATAAACAGTAAAACTTATAAAAAGTCGATAAAAATTCATGATCGTTTAGTTACTATGGCAACTAAAACATGTCCTTTGCTCATGCGTAGGGAGAAGTCAGTGTTTTTTTTTTTATGGTGTTCGGCAGAGAACTCAAATCGCGACCAGTACCAAAGATTTTTATCTAGAATTCATCTTTATAAAAATAAAAGTTATAAAAAGATATGTGAATCAAATATATTTTTAAATCTCGATTGTTTATACTTGTGATTTTATTATGCATAAAAATTGCCTCGGCCTATAATTATTTCTCCTTCACTAACCACCGACATACATCACACTTTAAATATATATTGAATTGTATTAAAAACGTACACAGAAAAAAAAAATGTCAAAACCGTATAGAATGAACCTTTTTTTAATAAGTTTTATTCAGTCTTTATTTGAACTTAATGGACTGGGTTTTTTTTTTTTTTTAATTATTATTTATTTTTGTATTTATTGACTGTTTTATTCTTTTTATCAAACAAAAATAGAACTTTTATAATGAAATATATATTATGGACTGTTTTTCAAACATCGAAATTTTAAAATTAAAGTTTTATTTTAAAAAAAATAAAATAAAAGACGAGGTGTTTTGTTTTTTCGAGATATTTTTTTTCGCCATTTATCACTTTTAAATTTTATTCAACAATGAAATGATAAAAAAACACTTTTTGTTAAATATATTTTTAAAAAATTATTATAAAATATCTATAAAGTCTATTTTTTATGTCTATAAAAGTTTGTTGAAAGTTCAAATAAAGTTTATAATTTAATTGAAAACAAAGCACCTCGTCTTTTTTTTTTTTTTTAATAAAACTAACTTTAATTTTAAAATTTCGATGTTTGAAAAACAGTCCATAATATATATATATATATATATATATATATATATATATATATATATGTCATTATAAAAGTTCTATTTTTGTTTGATAAAAAGAATAAAACAGTTATTAAAAAGTTCTGTAAATATATTAAAAACGCACCCAAAAAGACACTGATCTATTTAAACATCTTTTATTTTTTAAAAAATCTTGCTAGCGAATATTCGTCAAAATTTAATATTTAAAAATATTATTTTAAAAATATATTAATTGCCGCTGAAGGTAATGTTTTAAAGAATAATTAAACTCTGGAATTCCATCCCAGGCCACTGCTTAGTGCTTCCTCAACTGTACTGACATGCAGAAGTTCAAGTGTAAGTAGTTGTTGCCCCTAATAGTATCCCCCTACACCAAAGTGGCAATGCGCCTTGTTTGGGGTGAAAATGTAATTAAAAAAAATAATAAATTGTCTTAAAAACGCATATAGACCCCCCCCCCCCAAAAAAAAAAAAAAAAAAAAAAAAAAACACGGTACATAAATATTAATCTGGGTCGAAAAAATCCGAAACAGAAAGGCACCCATTTATTTAAATATCTTTTATTTAAATACGTTCGTTTTGTTACTTACTTTAAAAAACTGTTTTGTAAATATATTTTTTTCTTTTAAATCTTCAAAAGTTTTGTAAATATATTTAAAAAAAAATTGTTGGCGAATATTCGAGCATGTTTGCTATTTGACGTGTTTACAAACACCCGCCGCCATGTGCTTGTGCCAATGTCAAGGTCGAATCACCGGTGTTAGTTGAATTGTGCGCTTGTCACCGCCAGGCAGCGTCGTCTTTACTTGATCCCAATTTTGTAATGAAAGCAACATTGGATTTTTATAAAAAAAAAAAAAAAAAAAAAATTTTTTTTTTTTTTTTTTTTTTATTAAAGCAACTTTAAAGAGTCACCAACAAATTAATTTAAATGAAACCGAAAAATCATTATCTAGTTTAATTTTTTTGTTATTTATTTTATACTTCGGCCATAGTTTGATGTACTGATTTCTCCCTCGGATTTTAACGACAGATGCACACAAAAAAATGGCATCTCCATTTTTTGGCAATAAACTGTAGAAGTACCCCCGAGACCTATACGTTCTATACGTTTTTGATAAACTTAAACTGAGATATGTCAAAATCAACACCAGTGGAAATAAAGTTCAACTGGAAGCTGCTCTCTCTCTGACTGCTTGAGAAGAAATCCAGTTAATTCATATCCACCTCCGAAGCATAAAAAAAAAGTCCCTTAGCGAATCTGCTGAACATTCAGATAACTCCTGCAGTTGTGATGAAGAACCATCTCAGGATATCTTCCGTTATGAGCATCAAGGACAATGAGTTGCTGTCTACTATGACACCAACTTTTACATTGGCCAAGTCATTAAAGTTATATCTGCATCCAGTGCTGTAATAAAATTTTTATCACAAACCAAAGATAGAAAAGATTTTTTTCGATGGCTTTTGTCAGATGACATTGCACAGATAGTCAGCATTTGTTTACAGATGGGGGTTTGAGGTAATGCCAGTTTCAAGTGATGGTAGGATTTGGAGTGTTCTTGATATATCTACCATAGCAGAAGCTTATGAAAGAATTCAATAAGGAAAGGAATTGTAAGACCTGCCTATAAAATATCTTGTTTACTTGTTTTTTAAATTGAAAGTTTATCAATGCTTGAAAAAAATGACTTGTAATTTTTTTGTATAACAAATTTCTAAATCTTGTTGTTGTTGTTGTTGTTTTTGCGATTTTAACAAACATTTTTTTAATTCCTCACCCAAAAATTAGTAAAGTTGCAAAGTTTTAAGCTTCTACCTCCAATGGTTACATTTTTACAGCAATTTCAGTAACCTGTATAGTTTTGACTCTTTTTAACCCCTTTTTTTTTGCCCTTTTTACCAAATTGTCTGTTCGGCTGCTTTTACATGATCCACAATCGAGTGGTTTTGTCAATTTATAATTAGGAGAAAAAATTATTTTGATCTCTAATGTGTTATGAATGTGCTAAGAAGATTCAATACATTAGCTAATGAAATTGATATGACAAAGTTGCATTTCTGTGTCATATTTGCACTTTTTTCCCATTGGTAGTGGAATTTTACCTAGTGTTTAGGTTGGTTTCATCTAATAATTATTGCTTTCATTAGTATTAATTTTCATTTACCACAAGATGACATTACATTTATAAGGATTTTTCACTTGTTAGTAGCTTACATTTTTTGTTATATCCTATGAATTTGGTTTCTGGACCATGATAAAATTGTTGCCGATGGTTCCATTTCCATTTAATGAAAACCAGTTATATTTTTTTGTTGCAAACTATCTACTAGTTGGCCAGTTGTGTACAAATCCTAAGATAGAAGCTTATCATGTCTGAAATTGACACAATGTTCAACAAGTGAGTTCGGAGATGCGCCACTGTGCAACTCCTGCTCTCTACCAGAGTTTACCTGGATGTGCTGAAGAGTATGATGATCACCTGGTGCAATCAGGCTTGCGCTGGCAGCAGGACTTGGCGCCGGCTCACAAGTCCAAAGAAGGAGTGCTACAACTTTGTACCTTTCTCTCACGGCACCCCCCTCCTCCCTTGATTTGAACTTGCTGGATTACTTCTTAGGTCATATGTCGAGAACATGATCTCCCACAATACTGAAAGCAGCTTGATTGCCACTGAGCTCCCGCCACTGCTTGTGAAAAAGGCATGCTTCCAGTTCTGGGCCCATATCGAGGCAGTGATTAAGGCAGAAGGTGTCTACATTGAATAGATGTCAGCTCTACTACATAGTCAAGTTATCTGAATTGACTTTTTCAATAAAAGTTTAAAAAATAAAGCTATAGTGTTGGTTTCTTTAGGGAGTCAAATTTATTGTTTCCCCCCTGTAAAATTACAAAACACAAGTTGCCATTCTTAAATGAATATAATTAAACAATTGGATAAGAAAAAAGAAATTGCAAACAAAGTACAAATTGTAATTCTTTAAGTGAATGTTCTGCACCTGCTGCCTGCCTCATCTGCTCTCATAGTGTCTTCAGTCTTTGAAGTTAAATAATTTTAAGTTTTAATGTAGAAACATTAGTTTCTCTATTCTCAGGACACAGCCTGTTCCTCATAGATTAATACACATTACCACCTGTACTAAAGAGCCTCTCACCCTCCAGATATTTTAAATATTTTGAAGCCAGTTACTCAGTTGTGGAAAGGTTTCCTGTGTCTTCTTCCACCACTGAAATGGATCATCACCTCTTGTTGTAAAGCTACATAATGATCAAGTTCTTTCGTGCACTTAACCATAAAAGATTTACTTTTGAGTTTAGATTGTGATACTTGTATTTCTGTTGTAGTTGCGGTTTCCAGGTTCAACTCAGTTTCTATCTGCTCTGTTTTGATTTGTTATTTGAAGTTAATTTATCAAACAGGTTTGAAAGAGGTACAATTTTACTTTCATTTTGTTCTTCTTGACTCAACAGCTGATTCTGCCTCATTATCATCAGTAGAAGGTAGATGTAGAATCTAATTCTTAATAGTGTTTTCCATGCCATTCTTTTGAAATTTTAATTTTGGATCTAGGAAAGTAGACAAGTTTTTATCATTTAGATAGGATGAAAATCTTTCCATTGTTCAACAGTGATAAGGATTCCACTAAAGTCAGAAATATTGGATAGCTTTTGAAAGAAATAACCTCACAGCGAAAATTGTTGGTATTATCATCGATATGATTGATGTTCTGTGACTTGCTTCTTTGGTGATTTTTTTTTTTTTTTTTTTTTTTTTTTTTTTTAATGGACTCTGTATCGGGACAATTTTTTTTTTTTAATAAGCCCCCATTAGTAAGTTGTTATGGTAGGGATCTTTAGTCACAAATTTTCTTATTAAAGAAATTCCGATTTGTGTAAGTCATTCTGCTTCACATAAGTGTCATAAAAAGTCCCTTTCTGATTAATGTTTACAAGATAAAAAATAATCTGTTATTCTGAAAAACAGCCAAGTTCATTTGCTTATTTTAAATCTGGTAAACATTAATCAAAAGTGACTTTTTCTGGGCATTCAACTGTAAAGCAGAACAGTCTGCACAAACCGGAAATAAATCGTTTGTAAACAATCACAGCATTAACTTGAACCAAGCCAATACAAAAATAAAATATAGATGTTAAAAAAAACAAAAAACAATAGTACTTACGCAGATAACTTTTTGGAAACTTATTTCTTAACATGTGAAGGAGAGGGTATTTATTTGTTATACTTTCACCTAACAATTTAATGAACAATACAAAACAAGTGTCACAAACAATAAAGGAGGACAACTGAAGTTTTTCTCTGTATGTTTTTAACTGGAGAAGGGGTTGAGGGAACTCTCAAATGGACGAATGTGGTCAGTGCCAAGCAAAGAATTCAACAGAATGGCAAAGAAATACCAATTGTATAAATAACTCTATCGTGATAACATGCAACAATTTCTTTTATTTAATTTTTTTTTTTTTTTTTTTTTTTTTTTTTTTTTTTTTTTTTTACAGTGATCACCACTTATCAAGGCCCGGAAGCCACTCAGGGATAAGGGTTATTGCAAGTACATTACATTAGTGTGGAGATTTGATGAAGTGTTTACTTAAGGGGGCAGTTCATTAGGAATTTGTTAACGTTGGACTTGAAGACATCCAAGTTGTAATCCGGTGGGAAGCAGGCAGACGGAACAGTTTCACAGGCGTGCAGTTCTAAGAAAGCTTTGTTCATGGAATCCACATTTTGATTTAGGCACAGATATAGAGTGGGGGAAATTTTTCACAGTGGATTCAGCTAGACGGGTGTTTTTCGTGAAAGATTGGCGAAGGGGGACCAGAGATTGGAGCTCAGACGAGCACCTGCCATGGAAATAATGATAAAACAAGGATAGGCTCGCAAGGTCTCTTCTGTGGGAGAGAGGTTGCAGGGAAGAGAAAAGGGCATCCCCCACTAAGCCACAGTCTATTTTGTACTCTGTCAAGGCATGATAGGCTGTTTTTAGCAGCTCCTGCCCCGATATGGCAACAGTATTCCATCCTTGGACGTACTTGGCTTTTATATAGATAGAGAATTGCATCAGTAGTGAGATATCTTCTGGAGCAGTAGAAAGATCCCACCATCTTCCCAGCGACCTTGGCAACAGACTTGATGTATGTGTTCCATTTCAGATCAGGAGTAAAGGTCAAACCCAGAAGCTTGTTAAAACACGGGGCCTCACCCAGACGAGAGCCATCTATCACAATTGATGCCAGATGGGGATCAGAGCGTTGATGATGTAAGGATAGGAGTTTGGTTTTAGATGCATTAAAGGTAACCAACCACATCTTCCCCCACTGAACCACGCGCTCGAGATCAGAGGAGAGAGAATCAGAGAACTTTGTCATTTACAGCCTTTGGTGTGTTGCCATAGATGGTCGTGTCATCAGCAAAGATGTCAACGAATGATTTAAGTATGTGTTTAGGGAGGTCATTGATGTAGATCAGGAAGAAAAGTTAAATTGATGTTGAACATGTACGTTTACTTAATTACATCGCCATGATAAACAAAATGAAAAACAGTACATAAATTATTAGATTTTCTTGAGGATACTAAATAAGATGTACATAGTATAAAGAGCTGACATTTGGATATAGCATTCTACATGTATTGATTAGGCATGCAATATTCCAGATCTATAGTTTTTGTGATTTTAAAATTGGTATATGTTTGACATTTGGTACTTTATTTCTGCCATCAAAATTGAACATATCAGCATTGTTATCGACTTATAATGTAAGTTGTAGCTGGAATTGTTTTTAAAGAATAGGCATAATGTACAGCACGGAAGGATAAATTTGTTGCCTTAAGGAAAACAACACTACAGCTTTATTTTAAAACTTTTATTGAAAAAATCAATTCAGGTAACTTGATTATGTAGTAGAGCTGACATCTATTCAATATAGCTGCCTTAAGCCTCAATCACTGCCTTGATATGGGTCTGATACTGGGAGCATGCCTTTTCCACCAGTACCGGCGGATGGCGGCAATCAGGCTGGTTTTGGTGTTGTCACTAGAATGCATGAGTTGTACAGTGGTGCATCTCTGATTTCATTCGTTGAACATTGTTTCATTTTCAAACATGATAGAAGGCTCCTATCGCTCTTGGAATTTCTACACAACTGGTCGACTGGTAGATGATCTGTAACAAAAAAAAGAAAACTGATTTTCATCAAACGGAAATGAATGTCATCTTTTCTACAGCAACAATTTTATTATTTCTCCCTGTATAGAATTATATTAACTGTTCATATTTACTGTCATTTAATTCAGTTTTATTTGATATTTTAAAAATTGTCCATCAGTGCAATTTTGCTATTATAAATGATGCAGTGTCTGCTTTTTATACTTCAAAAATAAAGGCCAAAATTCAATGAGAAATAATTGTATTCTTAGCGTGTTATACAAGGAGTGATGGAAGCAGCTTTTGTGACATTTCTACTGGTTATTTTTTGTCAGTTGGTTTCAAATTGCCATATTTTAATTACACATGTTTATGCACAGGTTTTTATCATTTAGATAAGGTGTAAATCTTGTTTCGATTTCTAACCTGAATTGTTCAACGATGGTAAGAAGAATTCCACTAAAGTCAGAAATATTAGAATTAGATTGGACAGCGTTTGACAAAAATAACCTCTGGGCAAAATTTGTAGGTATCGTTGATATGAGTGATATTCTGTGATTTGCTTCTTTGGTGATTTCTTTAAATGAGCTCAGGAACTGGATATTTTTTCGAACAAGTTCCCCTAATAGGAATCTTATCAATAGCACATTAGCAGAGCTTTTCATTGTTAATTTATTTTCAGCATATAATATAATATAATATAATATAATATGTAGTCACATCTTAAATGAGTTTGTTCAAATTAAGTCCTGCATTTCAGTTAATTTACTAATCGCTAATGGAAAGTGATTAAACTTAGAAACTATTTCTTTTAGGTGATGTAATGGCTGTCTTCACAGCCTGAGTTACAATGTATGATAGTTTTTCTAAATCACATTCCCTGACACTATAGCATCTGTAGTTATTCCTGAATCAATCCCGCAAGACTAAGAAAACTTTATTATAGATTTTATACTCATCCAGAATATTGTGCAATTCTTCACTTATTCTTGCACCTTTATGTACACCAGGGAATGGAACAACTCTAAGAACAGCTCTGCATTTTTCAAAGTCATTTGAAAACCACTGATCTGTCAAATTAGAAAAGGGAGCATTGTTGTAGCTGTCCAAATGTGTGTAGTTCATGAAATGCTAATTTCAGCAAGAAATAGTTAATTTTTTGTTTTACTTTTGTAAATATATCAAAAATTATTTTGCAGTGGGTGTACATTCATGAACAAAACTAAGTATTATAGTAGTATTTAAATACAGCTTTATTGAGAGAAGGTATTTTTCTGCTTCCCTACCAAAGGAGAGAGCTTAATTTGTCCAGTATTTACTACTCCCCTCAAAGAAAAGAAAAAATTTGAGTAGATATAAATTAATCTCAGAAATAAATCAAAGAAAATTTTTCATATAGATTTTAGATTTCTGTAAAAGATGGAAATTCTCATAGTCGGTCAGAACTTATGCATTTTGGGACCAGTCCAATTTTCACTTTTGTAAATCCTCTCTATCTGGCCCAAAATACCCCTATTTTCTGAGATGCAACCATAAATCATACTCTACATGAATCCTCGATGTAACTTTCACAGTATCGGGTGTGACATAACCCATAAATTGGATTACGTATTTAATTAAAAATTAAAATATTTAACTTCGGCCCAACGAGAAATGTATCGTTTTTTTTTTTTTTTTTATTATTTTATCAAAGGCAAAATGAATATGATTTCCAGGAGGGAAAGAGAAAGAGAGTATAAAAAAAATAAAGGAGAAGCTCAACCTGGGAGAGAAAGAGACAGTGAGTAAAGAAGAGGAGAGAGGTGGAAGAAGCATCTAGTACACAAGCTAGCAGGTGGCTTTCGACCCTGCTGGTTGCTAGGCAACAAAGAAAAAAAAAAGGGCTAAGAAATGTACAAAGAAGAGAGAGGGGAGGAAAAGAGAGCTTTCAGTACAGGACAGATTACGTGCCACCAAAGCAAGATGTGAATCCCTCCCCCCTCCTCCATCAGCAGCGAAAGGAGATGGCGGCGGCGATAAACGGCAAACTTTACAAATATGTTTTAATCCGGAGGGACAGATATTAAAGACATTTTAACCAACCGCTTGAAGCAAAAGAAAAGAAAAATAAACTCTGTACGTTATGAACAATCTCTCTCTCGTATATTAAGACATTGGGTTCATTTTGCCATTCTGTTTAGATTGATGTATTTTTCATTGGCATCTTCGGATAGTATACAAAGATACCCCTCCCCATCTATAAATTTTTTTTTTTTTTCTTCAATTTTTACTTAATCTCATTATTCCCCTCTCTACCGTAGTTTAGTATTTGATGATAAAATTTAACTTCGAAAATATTATAACTGATGTTTTTGTTTCATTCTTTCTTGCGTTTTTGTCGTGTTTGGTTTCCGTGTTTTCTTTGTTTTTCTTTTTACCCGTGTCACATATGCAATAAAATACTTGGGTTTTGCTTTCCTATAAATTCCCTTATACCCCCCCCCCCCCTTTTTTGTGACGTGTTACTAAGATATACAATATTTGCTTTTATCATAAGTTTCCTTTCATACTCCTACATTTATTTGTTACTTAATTCCCCACCTGTTGTCGCATATGTTACAAAGGATACCAGGAATTCTGATGAGCAACAACTATATATTCACCAGTTGGTAATTTTCGTCATTTTTATTCTGGTGGTTTCCTGAAAATTCAACTGTGTAAACAAAGAAATAAAACAGTAATTTTTTTACTTTGTTTCCACCTTAACATTTAACATGATTACTTTTATAGGTTTTAGGGTATGCTGAAAATGAATATCGCATTTAAATATTTTGCAAATAAGTAGTTTTCCAGATATTAAGCAATGTCATTTCTTATGTTATCGCTGGTGGCCATCTTGGTGTGCACAAGCGCAAACACACGTACCAAGATGGCCACCAGCAATAACAGAAGGAGGGACATTATTTAATATTTGGAAAGCTACTTATTTGCAGAAAATTTAAATGTGATATTCGTTTTCAGCATACCTGAAAACTTTAAAAGATAGTCATTTTAAAGAAAAAGGTGGAAACAAGGTTAAAAATTTACAAAATGCATGATAATGAAATTCTTTATCGAACAACCTAATTATTGTTTTGTTATCTATATATTAATACGATTGCATGTGTGTTCTTTTGTGCGTCATGTTTTCGGGCAAATTTCATTGTTTGAGATTTAAGAACATGCGCTATCGTATTAATATATAGATTATGCTAAATGTGAGTTTGATGGATTTGGTGAGTGTTTAATGAGATTCCAGGTATAATCTCCTCTTTCTTTTCGAGTCGTGGAGGGATGATAGTCTGATGTGTTTACTTCAGATGATGACATCATTATCTTCTGTTAAAAACGATGCATATAATCTATTTATGATGTACTACATTGACATAAGATGTCATATTCCAAAAATCACATAGATATACTGCTGATTCCAAAAGTCAGATAAATGCATCTGTGCACACTAGGGGCTTATTTGTAACATTCCATAATCATGTAAAATATATCAAGTAATCCTGAGTTTATATTTTCGTATTTAATGCAGTAATCACAAAAAAATTTTCTTAGGGATAGGGGGGTGGGGAAGCCTCTGGAATGCTGAGACTGATACTACACTCAGAAATTCATGTTGAAGTAATGGTTGCCTAATCCCTAACCGTGTTAATGTTTTTATGTATTAATTTTGAAAAGCTGCTGAAACAGTTTGATTTCAACATTACTTTATTTGAAGTATATTTTTAACTGGGGTATGGCTGCAACCTGTTACGTTTTAGACACTATTTTATTTAATGTATATCTTTAACAGTGAGGTGCCAGATGTGAAGTCAGTCCCGGGATTGGATGAGTGCAAATATATACTAGCAGAATACCCAGTGTCGCCCAGGATTGAATGAGATATGTGGAAAACATAGTAGCAGAATACCAAGCGTCTCTCGGGATCGAATGAGATAGGTGAAAGATATATACTAACAGAATACGCTGCGTCACCCAAGATTGGATAAGATAGGTGGAACATATACACTATGAGAATACCCGGAATCGATTGATGTTTTGTCATAAAATAATTAACCCAGGCAATCTATCAAAATTATTATTTTAGTAAGGTGGGGGTGGATAATGTGGGTTGAAAAAAAAAATGATTGTCGAGATAGTAACATATCCAAGAATTAAGAAAAATTATGAAATGAGTTAATTGATTTGTGTTTGTAATGAAATAATCAGTCCAGGCAATATATCAAAATTATTATTTTAGTAAGGAGTAGGGTGATAATGTGGGTTAAAATTATGAAGATTGGCGAAATTAGTTCCATATCCAAGAATTATGTAAAATGATGAAATGTGAGTTAATTGTTTGACTTGTTTGTAATGAAATAATCAGCCCAGGCAATATATCGAAGTTATTATTTTAGTAATGAGGGGACAATAATGTGGTTTACAATTATGAAAAATGATTGTGGAAATTAGTTCCATACCCAAGAATTATGAAAAATGATTAAATGTAAGTTAATTGATTGGTGTGTTTGTCATGAAATAATCAGCCCAGACAATATATCAAAATTATTATTTTAGTAAGTGGTGGTGGTGGTGGGGGGGGATACAGTTTTACCAAAAGGACTAGAATAATGGTGTCTTCATACATGCTGAACGGCCATAGAATTTCAAGCGGCAGTATATTGCATATGAAAGATGCCACTGGAATTTCCACAGGTCTCGCTAGTTATTATTTAGTTAGATGTTCTCAGTTAAAAAAGAAAACTGGTTTGTTTTTACAGATTCGAAAAAATAGTCTTGATAGTGAGTTAATAAAAAAAAAATGTACAAAATACTATTAGAAACCCACACAATAAATGTTACGAGGACATTTATTGCTGGTGTTTCTAACAGTATTTTGTATATTTTAACATTGTCGAAATTTCAAAGACATGAGATATCACATGGCTATTTTTCTTGTGCTTGTGTAATGCTCGACACTAATTTTCAAAATAAACAAACCTTTTATACTAAATAAATACACTAAAAACGTATCCAACAAGGTAGAAGACTAACTTGTCTTTCTTTTGGTAATATTTATTTTGGTGCTTATGCACTTATGTTACCGTGCTATTTTGTCAAATAGTATTTTCAAGTTTAATAATATCTTATTATTATGAAATTGTTAAGTGAAAGTACAGAATAGTTAACAAAACACTCTTCCCTCCCTATGTTAAGAATGGGTTTCTAAATGTTATTTCAGTATGGTAGCATAAGCACCTTTTTATTTGTTTTATATATATATACTAGCATGTTTGCCCGGGTGTTTGGAGGTGTATGCTGAGCAAAAAAAAAAAAAAAAAAAAAGTCAATTTTTTTAACTTTGACCCCTTAAAATTTATTGTTTTGGGCTCAAATCAAGTTATTAAGTTAGATCCATATCCAAGGAACCTATATCTAAAATTTCAAGTGTTTAGACCAAAAATTGTCGGAGGAGTTTGGTAGGGTTCTCAAAGGTCAAATCGTTGAACTTTGACCCCTTAACAGCCAAATTTCTGGCCGAAACCCGACCACATAGAATTTCCCAAATCTCAGTACCCTGTATATCAAATTTCGAGTCTGTAAACTTAAAATTAACAGTTATTGCGAAGGAAAATGGACACTGACACATACACACACACACGTTCACTTTTATATTTATTTATATATGTATATATATATATATATATATATATAATATAATTTTTTTTTTGCCACTAAAAAACACAATTCTGCCCTAAATACAAGTAAGAAGTTATTAATACCATGATAACAGAAACGCATATACTTAGTACATTTCATTGTTTTTTTAACACTTTTAGTACATTATACTAAAAGCATTAAAAACAACAATAGTTTTGGATCAGTATTGTTTGGAAATAAAACTTGAAAATAATTTTCTTAAATTGATAAATTCAGAATAAAAAATGACTACTAAAACGAATGCAGAAAAATTTTTATTTTTAAGAGAATACTTAGCTTAGCGCTGGTCAGCGCATAGCGAGGCATTTTCCCGTTAAGCGGATTTAAATTTGTATGAAAAATAACATTTGAAAGAAATTTCCACACAATTAATAATTGTTAAATATTTACATATCACACATGAAAATAATTCTGAAACTATTACAGGGGCCCAACCATGTTTTTTGGACACTTTGAAAAAAGTACTTCAAGGTGGTTACTAGTGCCAAAAACTTTTGAGATTGTAAGTACGTAGTTGAGGAGTGAAAATCCACTACTAGTGTAATCATGTTTTTAGTTTGGCTTTGAAAATTTTAGTTTTTTGTGAATTAATTTTTTGCAAAAACTTGCACACCACTATTTGTCGGACATGACAAAAAATCCTATTTTATTAAGAGCTATGTTCATGTATATGTTGCTGTATGCAAATTTTCTGCTTGTACACTTAGCTGTCATCATTAGAATCAATTATCTGTTCTATTCTACTAGCAAAACAATTAAGTTAAATTAGGTAAAATGCAAAGAAGTTGTTTGTTTGGCACGGAAGAAGCGAGATGGGCTCAGCATCAAAAGGATTGCCATGGATTTGAAGCTGTTGAAATAAACAGTCAAATACATGCTGAAGACAAACTCAGAGCGGAAAAAGGACAGATTGGAGGAGTTATGGTTTGGGATATGATCTTTGCTAATGGAAATATATGGTTGGAGTGGCTGAAAGGACGACAGAACAGCGAAAGCTACAAACAGTTGCTGGACGAGAAAGCCCTACCAAGGATAAGAAGAGAGATGGGGAATGATTTCGTTGTACAGCAAGACAATTGCAGCATCCATGTGTCAAAACTCATGAAAGAATGGATGGCTAAAGTGAATATGACTACTTTGGAATGGCCTGCAAAAAGCACAGATCAAAATTTCATGGAAAATATTTGGGAAATGCTTGCGCAACTTGTCTATGATGGACCTGAAATAACAAAAGAGGCTAAACTATGGGAACGAATACTAGATGCAAAAAAAACAAAGGAACAAATAGAGATGTTATTGTGCATATGTTTGATCATTATGAAGAAAAATTCATAAAAGTTAAGAAAGGTGATATTACAGACTATTAAGTTTTTCAACGATGTCCGAAAAATAATGTTTTGTAAAAAAAAAAAAAAAAAAAAAAAAAAAAAAAAAATGATGAAAATTTATTATTTTTCGATTTTCTTCCATTTTTATCACAGGTATTGTCTTTATGTTTATGCTATTCTATTGAAGGAATTTCACCACTATGGTGCTCGGAAAGTCTAATACTAAAGTGGCCGAAAAATATTGTTGGGCCCCTGTATCTATATGAAAATGGATGATATATGCTGATTTATCTTATCAATTTTGAAATATTCTTTGTCAACTTTGCTCTCTCGTAACTTTGCTCCCTGTGGTCGTAAAAATATAAATCCAATTCCAGTAGAGATATACTTCTATGTTTATATAGCTTGTAAAATTTCAGCCATATCCAATCAAATTTGATCCTGTGCATGTGTATCGAAACGTGACATACGAAATGTAAACATTGAAAAGTTTCCTTTTAGCTGTCGTCATTTTTTTTTACCTTTTTTTTTTTTTTAACTTGGAGCATAAAAAATTGAACGCATAAAACAAAAATAAATTAACATCATAACAATGCTTATTCTATTCTCTTTCCATCAATGTAATTCTTTTAAAAATTGATGCGCAAATAAGATATGAGCCGTTGAAGCACATTAGGTTTGTTTGCCAATGTCCACGAAAATACAGCATAAGCTGTAAAAGTTTTTGCTGATTTGTCATACTTTGATGTGATGGTTTGACATCACTTGCAAGTAGCAGTATTCTTATTCTTGGGAATGTCAAAATGACATGAAAGATTATTGATGTGAAGCATAAAATGACATAACAGATGTTTTCTCATCTTGTAGCCTCTCGCAGCTCTCATAAACGAAAGGCTGAAAGTTCTCCTGCTGTTTCTACCCAACGTCGACGACTAGAAGCCTCTCCCGGTGATGATCTCATCCCTCTGCCTCCATCCTCTTCTCCAATGCCTGCTGGAGGTGCTAATGAACAAGATATTTCTTTTGCTTCAAGTCCTGCGCAATCTAGAACAGGTAATTGTGACTATTTATTGAAATTTTGATAAAAATTTAAGATTTTTTATTTTAAGATTTCTGTATTTTTCAATTTAAAAATATTTTTTTTTTTAATGAACTTTTTATGAATTTTGCTTTTTCACCACATTTCAAGGTTTTACCACAAGTGAATTAGATCTGAGTTCTCCTTTAAACTATGGAACACCTGCAACTCCACGTACTCCAGGAATTGGTAGTACTCCTATTCGTCATCGGCCAGATATTCACAGTGATCGTAAGATGAAACAAGTGGAATTGGGTGGCTCTGAAAGTCATGTAAGTTTTCACTTTTTTCTTATCTTATTAAACTAGCAGGAGTGCCTGGCGTTGCCCGGGTGTTGGGAGGGAAAAAAAAGTGTTAGTAGGCAGGCAGGCTCAACCCGTGACGCAAAGATGGGAAAGAAAGTTAAAGAAAAGCTGAGATCTTACCGCTACGCTAAGACACGACAGGAAGTGAAAAGCATTCAAATTAATTGATGTCAATCAAAAAGTTGACTTAAAATGAATAAGTTAAGAATCACGCAGGTGCAGAAGTCAACGTTGGCTGAAGGCCAGTTAAGCTTTCAGCTTTATGTTGCTTCCCCACGATGTTGGGAAAAAAGAACAAATACGTAAAAGAATGGAATGGGGGAATTTTTTTAAAAGTAGATCAAAATAAATGTAGAGACGTCTGTTTGCAAATCAGAGATATTATAATTATTATTATATTATAATCTATGAAGCATAAGGAAAATAAATGTAACCTTGTCGAGAAGCCCGGCAAAAAAAGCATTTCATGGACATATAAAAACACGTGTGGCCGTTTTGCCTTTTATATATAACTAGTGAGGGTGCCCGGGAAGGGGGGAAAAATTGGTAGGGAGGTAGGCTCGAACTCGAAGCTTTGAGCAAATAGCCTGACAAACGCAAGCAGAGAAATGGGGAAGGTTGAAATTAAACGTTTAAAAAAGCAGGTGGTTAAACGAATGTGAGTGTGGTTTTCTAGGTCCAGCATAGTAGAGAAAATAGTCACAGCGCGAATTTTTTACCAAAAGATTCAGACGATCTCGTTTCGTAAATCGGACATATTATAATTTAGACAGTATATAAAAAGTTGTAAGATTTAGTGACCCCTCTGAGCGCCCCCATCCTTACCCCTAAAAAGTCTTTGGTGGACATACAAAAAAAAATGCACACACAAACACACACACATTTTCGCTTTTATATTATAGACTAGCGTGGGTGCCCGGGTGTTTGTCGGTGTGTGTAGGAAAAAAAGTTTTGTTAGGTAGGCTTGAACCTGAAGCCTTGAGGCGAAGACGGAAAAGAAGGTGAAAGCCTGATAACTTACTGCGACACTACGAGAATCGTTCAAATTAAATGATTAAAAAGTTAAGTGAATGAGTTCACACATGTGCATAAATTTAATGAGGTCAAACATCATGCGATAGGGAAATGAAATCCTGCACTTAACTTTGGCTGTTGGGGAAAACCAGTCCCCTACAAAAAGGGGAGTATCAAAATGAATAGCAATTGTCTGATATGAATTTTCCACGCATTGATCAAAGCTAATTGCTTTCTGGACGTCAAGGAAACCGATTTCATTTCAATTAGTTTCACTTTATTTATACAAAAAAAAAACAAATAAACACGCAGGACCACCACATTCCAAAAGCCTTTGCCGGCCATACAAAAAATGTGCACGCACACACATTTTGCCTTTTATTTATTTATTTATTTATATATATATATATATATATATATATATATATATATAGATTAGCATGGGCGCCTCGAGGTGTAAAAGTAGATGGAAAAAGTTTTGGTAGGTAAGTAGGCTTTAACCCTAAGCCTTGAGGTCAATAGCCTGATAACTTCCCGCAACGCTACAAGGTCAGAGAAGTGAGAATGGTTGAAATTAAACGATTAACAGGTTAAGTGACAGGTGCGTAAATTTAATGAGGTCAAACATCACGCCATAGGGGAATGAAATCCTGTACTTAACTTTGGCTGCAAGCCAGTTTCCCAAGATGTTGGGGGAAACCAGCTCCCCATAAAGAGGGGAGTGTCCAAATGAATAGCAATTGTCTGATATGAGAGGTTTCCCTGGCATTGATCAAAGCTGATTGCTTTTCTGGACCTCCAGGCACGAGTGCCAGGTAAACGACTTTGTTACAGATTCAGTTTCACTTTTATACTGAAAATCAAAAAAAAAACATGCGGAGAGTAAAAATATTGGGAAAATAGCATGTAAAAGTCACTGTAATAAAAGATAGACACGGCCTCCTTTTGTAAATCGGAGATATTATAATCTAGGAAGTATACAAAAAGTTCTAACAGTTAGTGACCCCCCCCCCCTTTTTTTCTTTTATATCATAGACTAGCGAGGGTACCCAGCATTGGCCAGGTGCAGGTATTTGGAGGTGTAAAAAAAAAAAAAAAAAAAAAAAAAAAAAAAAGCTGACATCTTACCACGACGCTAAGAAGGCAGATGTGAGAATGGTTAAAATTTAATGAGGTCAAACATCACACCATAGAGGGATGAAATCCCGCACTTAACTTAACGGCAAGGCAGTTCTCTCTCTCTCTCTCTCTCCCCCCACCCAAACATGTTGGGAGGAAACCAGCTCCCCATAACAAGGGGAGTGTGCAAATGAATAGCAATTGTCTGATATAATGGGTTTTCACCGCATTGATCAAAGCTGATTATTTCTGGACATCCCGGCACGAAAGGCTAGGACACTGCTTTCGCTTTTCGATTAGTTTCGCTTTTATACCAAAAACGCGAACAAACAGAAAAGTGGGAATCTTATAAAATAATAAAAGCGATCAAAATAAATGTAGACCCGACGTCCCTTCGTAAAATGTAGATATTACGATCTAGGACGTATATATGATTTTTATATATACGTATACATGTTCTTTTTTTTTGTTTGTTTGTTTTTTTTTTTTGTTTTTTTTTTTTTTCAACTGTATTGTAAGAAATCAGACTGAGTTTGAGGGTGTGTTCGGAAATTATAAAAAAGGTCAATTTTCAGGAGTCACTAGGGTACTTTTTAAGACTTTTTTTATGATTCAGTTTTTAGCTGAATCTTTATGCGAATTATGAATATCAATGAAAAAAATGTGTTATGAAATTGCGAGCCAACATATATATGGAGCACTTTGAGGAACTGGCAATAAGATCAGCCCCATAAAGCCTAACAATGTGGCTACGATATGTGGATGACACTTCATACTCCGGCCCCATCAGAAGGACATTTAAGTATTACTGGAACATATTAACTCAATCTACTCATACATCCAGTTCACCATGGAAAAGGAACATAAAAATCTTTCCTGGATGTATTAATAACCCGCACTGATCAGTTTTGTGATATCCGTATATCAAAAGCCAACCATTACAGGACAATACCTTAACTCACACCATCCATTTGCTGTAAAGAAAGGTATAGACCAATTCCTACAACATTGAGCAAGGCATATTTAATAACATTACATATCAAGAAGAGCTAGCCAATTTAAGATAACCCTCCACTGAAATAACTACCCAAAGTGTATTGACATCAGTTTCAGAAAATCCAGATCCAACATCGAAGGACATCACCCAAAAACCCACCATAGTCTGCACTCCATACTCAAAAGGCCTATCCGAAAAATATTTTTTAAATATGTAGTCGGTATGATATTAGGACAGTATTTAGGAGGAACTTAACACTCCGAAAACATCTTGTGTAAGTAAAACCCCTAACTGAAAAACTCATGACAAAAAAACTGTGGGATGATGTTAAAATACTAGATAGAAAAGAAAGATGGAGTTTTAAGAAACTCAAGGAAGCAACACATATGGGTGAATAGCAACAACATCCTAAGCTGTTCAAATATTGAATTTAACCACATTTAGAATCCATTAATTACAAAATAAATAGAAAATAACAAAGATACACCTAACCAAAGGGAAATTCCTCCCTCCCCCCAAAAAACTTTTCTTAGTCACCTCGCTTGCACTGTGCTTTCTAGAAAAAACAAAAACACAAGTTGTCGATCCATGATTTCATGAAACATTTTTTCACTAATATTAACAATTAGCATAAGGATTCAGCTAAAAAATTTTCACTAATATTAACAATTAGCATAAGGATTCAGCTAAAAAAATTTCACTAATATTAACAATTAGCATAAGGATTAAGCTAAAAAAATTTCACTAATATTAACAATTAGCATAAGGATTAAGCTAAAAAAATTTCACTAATATTAACAATTAGCATAAGGATTCAGCTAAAAATTAAATCATAAAAAATATCCTAGTGATCATTGAAAATTGACCGTTTTTTGTTTTTTTTTTGTTTTTTTTTTTACGGAAACATCCTCAAACCCATGGTTCCATTTTTTTTGCAATACAGAGCTAACCCCTTTTCCTTAGTTGAAAAAAGCAGTTTACACCTGACGAAGGTCGTAGATTTCAATGATCGAAACATTGTGTCAATAACACTCCAGATGAGAACAAGTGCCCGAACAATACAAACATTCATACCTCACCTAAAAAAAAAACATTCAACTAATTGTTAATTTGTACATATAAAAATGTTATGTTCGTTCGACATGTTTTATTTCTTTTATTCAGCATTCATGTTATCTATTTTAAAACTTTTATAACATTTGTCAGCATAGACATTGGCATATTTCAAAGCCACCAAAATTATCTGCACCGTATCCAAGCTATGATAGATGTTGATACATAAATGGTTCCTCCATATGTATAGTTCTAGTCTCAATAATCCAATATTTTCTCATACAGATCTTAAGAAAATACTCAAATTCTACTGAAGTGTTTTCTATATAGAAATTATTTTTAAATTAAACAAACTTTAAGGGTTGTATTATTTCTGCATAACTTAGTCTATCGTTTAAACATTTTATTCATATCAGCCCAAAATATTGAAAATATTTCTTTGCAGTATTATTTGAAATAAAAATAAAATGAATATTGTTACAACTTTGAGTGGTAAAAATTATAAGAAATCGAGTTTATTTTTGGCAAATATCTTGATATTTTTTTTTTTTTTTTTTTTTTTTTGTTACAAAATTGTTCAAATGTTAGATTAAAAAAATGGCTGTTTTCTCAAGTTTGAATTGTTTTTAGCACAATAACAAATCATAAACATAAAAGAAAAGTGATAATTAGAAAAGTTTTGTAAAAGGTAAATGTTTAAGTATAAGAGAATAGTGAAAGAAAAAGAAAGAAAAAAGTACAAAAAGAAAATTATCCCTTTGAGTTTGAGGGAAAAGTTTACTTTTCATATTGCCAGTTGAAGTTTTGACGATACCTAAAAATCCTCTCCTCTCAGAAAAAAAATCAATAGTTGATAATGAACTTTAAAAAAAAAAGGGTTTCAGAAAACTTCAAATTTCATAAAAGGGGCAAAAAAAAACAAAAAAAAATATTCAGATTTATATTAAAACTGGATCTTATCCAATCATTATTAACTTTTTCCAAAATAAAAACAGGACAAACATTAATTCAAAAAGTATTGAATTGATGCATTTTTTTGTAAGAAGTAAACAAACTTTTTTAATTTTTCAGGCATTTTAAAAAAATTTGAGTTTATTATTGGCAGATGCCTTTTTAGGTATGGTCATAAAATTTGAGTTTATTATTATTTTTAGGTCATAAAATTTATTTGTCAAAAATAAATTCTCAATTTCATATAATCATTGCAGCTGAAAGTTGTAGAGAGAAGGCTGTTTTATTTTTTATTTCAACAATGCCACAAGAAATATTTAAGATACTTAGACTGAACAATAATAGCAGTTTGAGGATACTCAAATAAGACGCAGATTGCCTGAATAGGGAATCAGCAGTAGCCAATTGTTGTCCCTTAATCTGGCACACAAGTAGAAAACAGCTTATTTTAACTCTTCATGTCTAAAATTGTTTTCCTGTATTACCACACAGCACAAAATGATAACCCTGTCACTATTATAAATGTATTAACTAATTACTATTAAAACTAGACATCCATGTTTTTATATTTCTTCAGTTTTAAAAAGTATACATTTTAAAAATTTTATTTAATTAACACCCATTCATGTATAACACTTTCAGTGTAAGTAGCATCTTTAAAATTAAAAAAAAAAAAAACTCTTTTGTTTTCAGTCTTGCTGTCAAGTTTCATTTGTCCCAAAAATGAAGACATAAACATTTTTTTGAAAAGTATTTTTAAGTGTATAAATTAATAAATTGTTTGAATGTTTTTTGTTTTTTTTACTGGGTCTTTTTTTGTATCCTTCAGTTTATTTTCACGTTTCATGTTTTCAGCCTAAAGCAAACATGGATTATGTTCGATCCGTCTGCCTTGACCTTTTTAAAGCCATTTATTTTATGTACTTATATCAAGTTTTAATGATCAATCTCTCCTTTTGTTACATTATGGAGGGGTTCATTCATATGATGTGTGATTGTGCGTGACATGTTTAATATCTATATAGTGGCTTTGTCACTATCTGAACCCTAAGGTTGCAGTCTATTTATGTTTTGTGATCGTCTAAATGTGTTGCGTGTGTGTGTTAGATATAAACATAAACACATACATCTATTTCAACATACCTCAACAAATTTTCAGCTGTGTCATTGGTCTTTTGGTCCACCTGCAAGTTTCATCTGTTTTTGGATGGTAGCTGGAACCTGTGGACAGATGCATTTCAACTCCAAGACGATGGTTGGTACTTCCCAGATGTTTATCGCAAGAGAAGGGGAAGTCGTTAATTCTAGTCTCCATTTTGAGACACATGAGCTCCCTCTCCGGTGAGGTGGAGACGACCTTTTAAACTGTCCATTCTGTTTGGTGTCCTCTTTCCAACTCCTCTATTTTCTCAGCTAACCAGAACACGTGACAAAAAACATACTTCTGATGCTGGTAAATTCTGTTCCAGTGTAACTTGTCCATTTTACACCTCGATATGTTTTGACAACTTTTATCAAAACAGCTTCACATCTCATCTTGTTTACGTTCAATTAGATATCTAGATCGATAGATAAATAGCAGCTAATTTCTCTTCTGTTCTACAACCATATAACATTTTATTTTGCACTGTAACAAACGGGCATAGTAGAAGTGTTCGGTCATAGTTGAAACAAGGTGAAATCTGGTTTTACTAGATTTTAATTAATTTCATTTAATCTGCAAGCTCTCCTGACTTATTTAATTCTTTTTCTTTTTATTTCTCTTGAATTTTTGTTGCTTTGATCAACTGACTTTGTGTTTTAAAAATGTTAAGAAAAGTTACTTTTCATATAAAATTCAAGGATAGAAATATTTAAACACTTACAATATTTGATTGATATACTTCCACTGTTTATATTTACTTAAAATTCATGCAGGTGATATTTTTATTTCAAAGATAAAATCTATATAAATAAAACAGTGTGTGTCTATATAAACGATAAACTCTTATGGCACTGAAATTAACAGGAAATAGTAATCATACACCAAGGATGGTTTATAACAAGTAAAATCTTTGTTTGGATGAAAATGTTAGCAAGTTGAAATGCAACATGTTTCTATTACTTTTCCACATGTGCAAATTCATTCAGTGGTTTAATTTTAAGTCTTTATCTGTTGAGAGCTTAAATGGTAGGGAATGCAGCTAGAGTGCTAAATGTTTGTTTTTGATTCTATCTGATGACACCCAAGTCTTTTTTTATTTATTTATTTATTTTTTTAACTTTTGCAATCAGTACTGTGTGTGTGTATATAGAGAAAGAATTGGCATATTTTCTAACTGGGTAATATTGGGCACCCCCTGCTAGTAAGGAATGGATGGAAAAATACTTAGACACAATTGAAGTGATTATGAATATTTGATTGTCCTTTGTGATTTTATCCTATTTTCACTTCATAGAAACTTGATATTTTGAGTAAGTTTCTATGTATACATTGACAAGCCTTTCATTTGTTGACTAAAGCCAAAATGGATCTGTAAGCTGAAATAAAAATATTTAGCTTGAAAAATAAAGATCTAGCCAGAAATAAGTTAGTTTGAAAATTGTAAAATTTAATGCATGTCCAACTAAGTAATTCTGTTAAGCAAACAGAAAATAGATGAAAAATGAGATTAAAGGACAATGTTTAAAATACAATTATTTTTATAAATTGTTTTTCTTTTTAGCCGGATCCACATGTACCGAGTAGTGAAATCAGCACAGATGGTGGTCCACAGTTGGTCATTTGGGGAACGGATGTTGTTGTGAGTCATTGTAAAGAGAAATTTAAGCGATTTGTGTGTCGCTTTGTTGACAAAGATGTTGAAGAAGATGAACGCTTTGAAGGAATGAATATTCAAGAACCTTACTATATGCAAAGACTCGAAGAGGTGAGATGTTTCTTTATAAGATATTTTTAAATGTCTACTTTTCCAGTAAATTACAGTGAAGAGTGTTGTAGTGCTTATCCAGGTAGACATACGGCAAGTTGATGTCAGAAAAGTGATCTGGCCTATAAAAGTCTTGCCTTAAGAAAACGACTTGCAAAGGAAATGGAGTGTATTTCTTGCTGTGCAGTTTAAATGTTGGAAGCTTGCATGAAAAATCTAGTGAATGAGTTTCTTTAGAGACCTGTCTTGTTTCAAGAAGCTCAATGACGGTGTATATGTGTTCAATGAATCTGAGAAAGTATGCCAGATATAAATAAGTTGTCTTGGAAATGAAAAATGTCAATATTTTTATTGCAGAGAGATGGATAAAGTGATTGAGTTGTTGGTGAGTTTACATGTTTATGCATCACAATGTGACTTGAATAAAAAAAAAAAAGGGGGGGGTTACATGTTTATGCATCACAATGTGACTTGAATAAAAAGGGGGGGGGAGATTTTTACATGTTTATGCATCACAATGTGACTTGAATAAAAAAGGGGGGGATTTTTACATGTTTATGTATCACAATGTGACTTGAATAAAAAAGGGGGGGATTTTACATGTTTATGTATCACAATGTGACTTGAATAAAAAAAAGGGGGGGGGGTTTTGACATGTTTATGCATCACAATGTGACTTGAATAAAAAAGGGGGGATTTTTACATGTTTATGCATCACAATGTGACTTGAATAAAAAGGGGGGGATTTTACATGTTTATGTATCACAATGTGACTTGAATAAAAAATAATTAAAAAAAAAAAGCGGGGGGGGGGGTGTTACATGTTTATGCATCCCAATGTGACTTGAATAAAGGAGAGAAAAAAAATTTTTTAAGGCACATTTCCACTGAGTTTTAAGAGGCTACTTTGAATTCTTATTGGGGAGTTGTTCAGCAAGATGCTCATTCACATTGCATTTAAATTTCTGCATGTGGATATAGTTAGGGGAGGAGTGAGGGAATTCCAAAAAATAAAGTTTTAGGAAATAAACTTTTAACATAAAGTTTCATGGCATCTACAGTGAAGTGGTGGAATTTTGCTGCTTGTTGGATTAGTCGGGATAGTTACATCAAGAGAGCACAAGTGCAGCATGTGTTTTCAGAGCGCATTCCATTTGAAATACTTGTAAAATAAGCACAAGGATGCAACAGTGATGGAATACAAACTGGATCTTTGTAGACGGTATGGGATTTATCAGCTTTAAATAATTGTTTATCAGCTTTAAATAATTGTTTTATCAGCTTTAAATAATTAAAATTAGAACAAAGACAGGAATCTAGTGACACTTTTTAAGTAAGATTTTTATCCTTCTCTTTTTACACACTCACACAAATGTGTGTGTGTGTATATGTGTGCATGTGTATATTTTCCTCTTTATACCAACCATAAATTCTCCATAGTTATTTTGCCTAAGTAATGATAGAATTTTTATTTTCCATTTCAGATCAATCTCATTGGTGAACCATTTCTGTGCGTGAATTGTGCTCACTTACAACAATTTGACGCTGACCTGTATAGGCAATTGGTATCTTATCCACAGGAAGTCATTCCAACCTTTGACATGGCTGTTAATGAAATGTTTTTTGATCGCTTCCCAGACACAACTCTTGAACATCAAATTCAAGTGCGTCCTTATAATGCTGCTAAGACAACAAATATGCGATCTCTCAATCCTGAAGGTCAGTATATTGTCGACAATGTTGTTATATAACTAAAAAATCTGAACGGAACCTTTTAATCATGATTCATTTATATATTTTATCTTTGGAAACTGAAACCACAGACTTATTACTCAATGATGAACTTTGTGTTGAACGCATCTTTTTAAATTAAAGATGTTTTTTTATAACTTTGGGAGAGGTGGGGGAGGGCTGTATTAATTTAACAACTTATCTATTATTTGGATTATTCAGATTACTAATCTCATCTTGGTTGTTGATTTAGCTAAATATAGAAAGAAAAATACTTATCCTACTTAGAAAACTGGTGCTACCAGATCAGGCTGTCTATTGGCTTCCTGAGACGAAATGCACCTGCATCGATTTCTGTTTTTGTTTTCTATTCTTTTATAAAACTTAATTATGTTCTACAAAAATAAAAACAACAGCCACTTCCCCTTTCCCCTCCCCCTGCTTTCTTTTTCCTTTCCTACTTCCCGGTTGGCCCCGTCGGTGGGGTATTAGAATACGCCGACTACCCCCCTGCAGAGGGTAAAAGTCCCTCAATGGGGCTACCTGTTGGCCGTGGGTGGCAACCCGTGATGCCTAGGAAAAGGATCCTGGTGGCTGAGCAACTGATGCCTAGGGAAAATAAAGGTATCAGTTGCAACACTCTACTTTGGCCTTGTACTAGGCTAGACGGGCGGTCGGAGAGGCCCAATCCGATCAATCGGCTAGTCATGTCAAGCCCTAACACTTGCACTGAAAATGTCAATGATAATATTTTAAAAAAATATTACTACAAACATAGATAAACCAGGTAAGTGTTAGAAGGCGATGGCAAGGGTCAATCAATTGATGAGACAAAACCACACAACTGCTCCCTAACCAATGTTTCTATCAAACTGGGAAAGAAGAAACTAAAGGAGGAAACAGGAAATGATGGAACAAACTCCACCAATTTAGTATACCTTTTTTTGTATGCCTGGGATGAAAGGGCTAATGGGTTTCCCCCCTAATATCTCCCAGTTTCGGGCTCCGAGGAGGGTGGGGAGCAAGAGATGAAAATCTAAAACTTCCATGGATATAATAAACCCAAACAAAAAACCCAGAAACCAAAAAAATAAACAAAATCGAAAAGAACCCACTCTGACATAACCAGCTCAGACAGTGAACAAGAATATAACTATGAAATAATTGATAAAGAAAAATACCCAAGATTCATAGTAATCGAAACTTTAGAAGGAAAAAAGATCAGCGAACTGTCTCCATTCTTGAAAAAATTCTGTCTGAAGGCAGCAACCCAAAAACGGCAAAAAAAATGAAAAATGGCAATCTACTTGTCACAGTAGACAACTATAAAGACGCAAAAAACATCTTAGAGATGAAATAATTCCATCTATAAGTGCAAAAGTTTTGCCCATGAAAGATTAAACACATCAAAAGGTGTCATAAAAAACCATGAATTAACCTTGGCTACAGCAGAAGAAATAGAAAATGCCCTAAGAATAATCGATCATGTTCGAATAAACATAAAAAGGAATGGTCAAACCATACCTACAAAAACCTACGTACTAACATTCAATACACGAAAAGTTCCCAAAGAAATAAAAATCAGATATACAATAGAAAAAAGTAGAAAAATATATACCAGCCCCTCTGAGATCTTTCAAGTGTCATAAATATGGACATAGCAGAGAAACATGCAAATGACAGAAAATAATATTAATTGAAAACGAAAATAAATATGAATTGATTGAAATCGAGTCACAGAAATAAATCTAGCTCCAAAAACAGAATTGACCAGGAGGAGAAAATGGAGACTGAGGAACTAAGCAATTCAAGTAAGCGCAAAACAAAAACCACTCAAAACACAACGAATCAATAGAATACTAGATATAAAAACCAAATAGATAAAAAAAAAAATTAAAAAAAAAAAACGAAATTATTTATGCAAATGAATAAAAACATCATACAGTGGAACTGCAGAGGCATAAAACCAAACTAGGAAGAAATCAAACATATAGCACAATTAACCCCAACATAATTGGCGTACAGGAAACTCTTCTAAAAGAAACCGACACCATCAACTTCAAAGGATACCATATTTACAACCAAATAGATCACAAACAGATAATCGACCAATAGGTGGCACCTCAATTATAATAAAAAACAGATACCACATAATATAAAACTACAACTATTTTGTCAACACTCCACTTTGCCCACAATAGCAATTAAAGCTACACTCCACCGACCAACAACTATTTGTTCACTCTACATTCCACCTAAACATAAACTAAATAAAACCGAAATTGAAGATCTGATAACACAACTCCCCACAAACGCCCATAACAAAATGTGGGGATGTGAGAATATTAACCAAACAGGAAAAATTGAATCATTATTGGAATCACCCGAAATAGCTATATTTAACGACAAAACACACACACATATACCTTCACCCAGGAATACCAGCACAGGAACGACATCAGCTATTGACCTAACACTATGCTCCCTCCACAATATTTATGGACTTTCAATGGGAGGTACATAACAACCAATGCGGCAGCGATCACTTCCCAATTTTTCTCAAAACCCAAGAACCTGCAACAGAAGAAACAAAATCAAAATGGCAAATCTATAAAGCTAACTGGACTGAATTTAGCAAACTTTGCACAAATTTGATTAACCAAAAAATAGTTAACAAACCAGATCCTATGTTAGCTTTCACCAATATGCTAAACGAAATAGCAATCAAGACAATCCCAAAATCTTCCACCAAACCACACCCAAAATCAACGCTATGGTTCACAATAGAATGTAAAGAAGCAATAACCAACAGGGAAAAAAATGCTAAAACACTTCAAAAAACATCCTACAAAACCCAACCTTCAAAAATACCTACAAGCACGAGCAAAAGCACGCTATATTATAAAAAAAAGCAAAAAAGAAACCTGGCAAAACTATATTTTCAAATCGAACAACAACACACCATCAAAAAAAAAACATGGGAAATGATAAAAAAAATAACTGGAAAAAAACTTGGAACACCAATAAATAATATAAGTACACCAAATGGTAGACAAACTATAGACAAAAAAGAAAAAGCAAACATAATCGCAAATGAATTCAGCCAAAACTCATCATCCAACCACTACTCTCCCAAATTCCAAAAATATAAAAACAATGCAGAGAAAGAAAAACTCAACTTCACATCCAATAACAAAGAATACTATAACACCTCTTTCACTATAACAGAACTAAAAAATGCAATCCATAAAAGTAAAGATACAACTAACGGTCCAGACGACATCCACTATCAATTTCTAAAACATGCCAGACACATCTCTCGACATTCTCTTACAGATAATTAATAAAATATGGTGGACTAACAATTTCCCAAAACACCGGCTCGAATGCAATATCATCCCAATTCCTAAAACAGGAAAAGATCACTCTAACCCTACCAATTATCGTCCTATCGTCCTAACAAGCTGTATATGCAAAACAACAGAAAGGATGGTCAATACAAGACTAATGTGGCATTTAGAAAAATATAATCTCATTTCTACACACTAAAGTGGATTTAGACAAAATCAAGGTACTAACGACCAACTTATTCGACTAGAAACATATATCCGTAACAGTTTAATAAGAAACCATCACGTGGTCTCAATCTTTTTTGATATCGAAAAAGCGTATGACACCACGTGGAAGTACGGAATCTTGAAAGATGTTCATAATATGGGAATAAGAGGAAACCTAGCAAAATTTATCCAAGAATTCCTATCCCACAGAACATTTAAAGTATGCTTAGGAAATATAGCATCAGATCAATACACACAAGAAACAGGGGTACCACCCTTTTTCTAATTAAAATCAACGGTATAATCGAAAATGTTAACATGGGATTAAAAAAAAACATTATTTGTTGATGACTTTTCAATAACTTGCTCATCATCAAATATGCCAACTATCGAAAGACAAATGCAACATTGCCTTAACAAAATAGATCTTTGGGTTAACCAAAATGGATTTAAAATGTCCAAAAGCAAAATCACATGTATCCACTTTTGTAAGAAATGAAAATACCACCTTGACCCACAGCTCAAACTAGATGGACAACTAATACCAATAGTACAGCATACCAAATTTCTAGGGATCATTTTTTATAATAAACTAAACATTACAAATTAAAATAAAAATGCTTAAAAGCAATAAATATCTTAAAAATAGTATCAAGACTAAACTGGGGAGCAGATCAAGCTACAATGCTCAAAATATACCGCTCACATATCAGATCCAAACTGGACTATGATTGTGCCATATACAGCTCTACTTACAAATCCTACAAAAACAAACTACTAACCATACAGAATCAAAGTTTGAGACTTAGCCTAGGAGCCTATCGAACTTCACCAACGGAAAGCCTTCATGTAGAAGCCCAAGAACTACCCCTGCATTTAAGATGGGAAAAACTATCGTTACAATACGCAACATTCAACCCACAATGTACAAACTTTTATTCAGGAAAACCAAAAAGTATACCCTCCTTTTGACACAGAATTAAAGAAATAATACATCAAATCAATGAAAACCCCAACAATATAATTACTCAAAAAATAAACGACAGACCACCATCGACATTACACAAACCAAAAACCGACCTAACACTAACAATGTCAAAAACATTACAAATAATATACAAACAGAAGCAACTTCGGAGAACTAAGAGAAAAAATGCAGAATACATAGAAATATACACCGATGGGTCTAAAACTATAAATGGAACAAGTGCAGCATGCACAGATGGACAAAATCAATATCAAATACGACTGCCCAATGAGTCTTCAATATATACAGCCGAGTTGCAGACCATTAAAATAGCTCTCAAACATATCAATGAACAAAAGTTCATGACATATACAGATTCCCTATCCTGTATCATGACCCTTGAAGAAAAATATAAACACAGAAATTATACAAGAATGCAACAAAATAACCGGGAAAAAAAACAATAAAAAGAATTATAATAGCCTGGATACCAAGCCATGTCGGCATTCCAGGAAATGAAAAGGCAGACAAACTGGCTAAAGAAGCCAAACAACCAAATGAAAAAAATTAAAAACCACACAGATCTAAATGTAACCCTACAGTGCAGCTCAGATGCATAGGCTTGTGGGTTGAGATGCAGCTGTAGCCGATACCTGTGGCGTCACCCGTGTTTTCGTCTAGTGGTCAAATTCGTCTATGTCGTCGTCAGTTGCTATCCAGTTCCGCTTTTAAATCAGCTTCTAAATGTCACCTGGGCTATCGGAGAAATATATTTCATTCACAACAGCATAAAAGAAAGTCAAGTTATTTGGCTTTTCTTAACATAGAATTGATTATTGTCTTCGACTTTACAAATAATAGTTACACACTGGCCTAGTCATGCAACTTAGGGGGCTGGCAGTTTTTTCCTTTACCAAGTTCTCCGTTCTTCATCTACTGTCAGTCCACGGGAAAGGATCAGCTGCCAGAGACACACGTATTGGAACGTGTCGCAAAAAGAATCCCGAAAAAGAATGAATCTCTCTCTCTCCCTTTTCTCGCCTTGTTTTATCAAAAATGCTAGCTGTAAGCCCCCCTCACCCCTCCAAGTATGCCCACAAGTGGCGTTCAACCAATCAAAGGGCGGAGGGGGGCAGTAAGGGCTTGCTTGATTATCTACCAAGAAGCAGATGTATTCTGTTTAAAACATCAAACCATCATCATTAGAATTCAGCCGTGTGAATTCCTCTGAATTCATGTCAATGAGACCATCCAGGCGACAAGCTGTTCCTTAATCAACTAGCAAGATCGCTCGGTCCCCATCGGGTCACATCTCGCCCCTACCTGTTTTGTCTTTTACTTTGTAAACTAGCGAGGGGTACCCGGCGTTGCCCGGGTGTTTGTAGATGTGTGTGAAAAAAAACCCGAAATGTAAAAAAAAAAAAAAAAAAAAAAAAAAACAGGTGCCCGTGAAAAAAAACCGAAGCCTTGACGCGCAGTTAGAAAATAGTAAAGTGAAAAAAAAAAAAAAAAAAAAAAAAAACAGGTGCGCGTTTTTGATTGCCGTGACGGCGATAGGTATTCGGCAGTTAGCATTTTGTGCGGGACAGTTTTTAATGAGGTCAATAAATCGGTTTGTTTGTTTTTAAAAACCCCGCTCCCTGTTTATTAGGGGGAGCGTCTTGTCTCGAAATGAAAGCTACCGTCTGATATTGCGAAGTCGACATTGACCAAACGTTACTTAGCTCTCTAGAGACCACTGGCTTTCGGCCAGTAATTAGTCGAGTTTCGCTTTTTGTTTATACCGAAAACCGAATGTAACGCGTGCCGATGCGGGAAATGTCGAATAATTAACGTTTGAAAGTCAATAAAATTAAATAGACAGGTGAGCTCCGTGGTTAAGTGTGAGATATTACAATTTATAGATGATATAAAAAGTTTTAAGAAGTTGTGAAGCGAGCGAGCGCTTCTCTGAAAGAAGCCTTTTGTGGACATTGAGGAAAAGCGTACATACATACACACATACATTTTCGCTTTTATATATATAGATGACACCCCAGCCTCAACCCCGTGCTTGGGCAGTCTATAACAGGGAATATTCAAGTTCTCAGATCAATTGTCTGTAGTGTGAGGAGGAGGACGATAGAGAGAGGGGGGGGGGAATAATAATAAAGCAACCAAAAATCACAACCTGCCAACTCCCATATTCTAAAAACAAAAAAAGAATCAAATGAGAATTTAAAAAAAAAAAAAAGAATAATTGTTCACTTGAAAGTTCAAAAGTCTTCACATAGACGTCAACCAAAAATCAACAATTGTTCTCTTTTTTTTTTTTTTCCATCCCATCCCCTTTGTGTTTGTGCATGTTAGATCAGGTGACGGGAGAAATGACAATTCGATTAGGGACTATGCATGCAATGAAAATGTCTTTCAGTTCACTACGAAAATGAGGTATCTCCCACCTCTTATATTTACGCGTCATTTTTCTCGTCTTTCTGGTACAACCCTTTTTCTTCTTTTTTTTTTTTTTAATTTTCTGACAATGTTCAACTTTAACAGCAGGTGACAATGTTCCGGCTACCACCTCGGATATCCCCTTTGCAGATGGCGTTCCCACCTGGACCTCGGTCGTGTTATTATCACCATATGATGAGGACCACAATGGCGTGCCTCCCCAGCCGGCTACTATGTTAACCACATCCTCACCGTCTCTTAGGTTCTGTTCAACTATAGGACGTAGTTCTCTAAGCCTCTTCCCTTCTGACAACGTGACGCACCCCCAGTGCAACATAACACTGCAGTACCTATCCAACGGAGTCCACAGGCAACCCTAAATCATGCAGTAGCTCAACCTGTATTTTCAACAATACATTTCTCAGCCCTCCCGGGGCTACTATACTGGGGTGACAGGTTTCCTGATGACAACACATCTAACTGCGCACGTACATGTTCCGAGATTAATATCAGCGACTGTCCCGCCGGCCACAGCCAACAATTTAAAATATGTCTACACCAAATAGTCCAGTTCTTACAGTCCTGTCATTATGACGTCAGTTATATTGGTCACTTCTTCTCTAAATATCTGCACCTGGAAAAATAATCCTCTCAACTGGCCCTGACCATGGTCACCTCCACCCTGGAGACATTTGGCACAGGCTCAGTATTTCGCCAACTGTGCCAGCACTTTCGAATCGCTCTCTATCGTTTCTAATTCCTCCTAATTGCTTTTATATCTCCCTCGGACACTGTCCCAAATAATACATCGAGAGCTTTTCCCTCTATTGGTAGCACAGACAATTTCTGCAATTTCCCTAACCTCTATACTTTTTTTTTTTTTTTTTTTTTTCCTACTGAGGAGATATCTCATCCTTATTTATCTCCTCACCTGCTCGGCCCAACCACATCTCACCAGACTAACTTGGCTTCCTAACCGTGGATGTAACTCTGCCTCACTGCAATATCACCGCCGCCCACTCAGGCTGCCACATCCCTTCTCGGTGGATTGCCCTAATGAAATCCAATCCTATCCACACTGCAACAACCGAAGTCAATGAAATGAAAAAGGAGTAAATGTGGTACTCTGGTGGCTGCAAGGACCCGAACCAAGCATGTCGTGGTCAAGTCGCATCTCCACAGCGATTCACCTATCTCTGAGTGCTTCGAGGTCAGTCTACCTCACTGTCACGCAGTCAAAATTCGAATTGCCCTCAGTACCGTCAGTTTCGAATCCGACTGAGGTGCTGAAAAACCTCTACGTCAATAGCAACCTTAAATCATGCAGTAGCTCAACCTACAGCGGAGCGATCAAAGAACAGATAACATTGAGAACACAATATCTCTATTTCTTTCGTATCCGCCTTAAAAAAAAAAAAGAATCGTTACAACACCGGTACCGTCAGTTTCAACCTTCTTTCAGGCCAAGTATAATTTTTTTTTTTTTTCTCTCTCCCCGTCTCCCATTCGCATTTATGATTCATCTTGGGGCCAGTTTTCCCCTTTTTTTTTTCTAAAAGCAAAAAGCCAAAACAACGATTCCTTCGGCACCTCAAAACAACGTCACTGTCGGATGCTATTTCTCATATACTATCGACCGTTGTTTAATGTTCGGTAACCGTCTTTCCCTTTTGTTTTCCTGCCGTGAATCATAACCCCATCGAGCTGACAGTTCTACTTCCCGGAGGATCAATGAAATTTGTATTTCCTTTCCCACGTTTATTCACGCTCCTTTTTTTAACCACATTTGTAGACTATTTAATCGGTAGCCTAAATGCGATTCAATTACTTAAGCCTCCTCCCAAAAGTAAGTGCCGATAACATCAAGTGGTTTTCTTGACAGTCCAAAACTGCTTCCCCACGATTTATTTATTAGTTTTCTTTCAACTGGGAAAATCTCAGGCCAAGCCTTTCTTATTCGACAGTTTAAATTCCTCCAAGACACTTCCGCTCAATACGCGACTTTCTCATGCTAAATTACTCTCTTCGTTTGCCAATTTAATCACTGCGAGATACCTCTAAATTACTTACTGCTCTTCTGTTATTCAAGGCGGCCCCTTTAGAGCTCCCGTTTTAATCCTTAGCCACCTCCAAGGTCGGTCCGCGTCACAATCTGCCAACAGTACGAACACATGGGGGCCTTCCATGCATCCACAGAGAAAACAATTGCGCCACATTTCAACCAGGAGATGTCGCTCCAAACTCCAGTCTCTGTCCTACCCACCCCCTCTAGTCCTTGGTGGTAGGACGTCACACTACTCCTGGAACGGGGAGTCCCTTGCTCCCTTCAACAGCAGCCTCGGTTCACTTCTTCCCATTTGCTGGAGCCAGGAGATAGGTATTGGATACTCTTCCTCCTATTCACTCGACTCCTCAGCTGACTCCACGTGGCCTCCTATAGCTGGTGGAGTGGAACTCATGCTCTGCATTTGGTGGTGGTTCGGATTCCTTCTCTCCAGAGGATCTTTCGCCCTCGAGTGGCTTTTCCTCTGGTCAGGACAGTCCCTCCTAATATGTCCCAGGTCTACACACCGCCAGCACCTGTGTGACTGGTGGCTATGGGAGAAGCGGTTACTTTTGCCCTTCCTTTGACACGCGTTCAGTTCGGTCTTTACGATGCCCACTGTGACTCTCCCCTTCTGTCGGGGTGTCTTCTCATAGATAGTGGGGTACACACTTGACCGATGTCCCTCACCCTTACAGGTCCAGCATATAGCTCTGTTCCTGCCTTGGGTGGGATCATAGGACTTATATCGGAGGTCCCCTGTCCCTTCTGGTTCTGTTTTCATTCCCCAATACCCCATGCCTCTGGCCCTCGGCCTGGTCTCTGAACGCACTCTGCCTTCCGCCTTTTCGCTTCCACCTTGGGCCTTACTCCCCATTATCCGTGCTTGCAACTAAGCATGGTTATTCGCCACCCTGCGTGAAGGTGTCCAGGCAACTCTTCAGCACCTCCATCTTGGCTGTCTCATCTCGCAATGCATCTACCATCGCGTCGATTAACATTGCCTGCGTGGTGGCCATGTTCCGGTGCTCCGCAACTGGATATGCGAGGATTGCCAGTTCCTGCTTGCGGTTGACCAGCCCATCTACATCCTCCCTGGTGACCATCTTTATCTTGGATAGCTCTCTTACTGCTTGGACCATTAGTCCAGTGAATCTAGCTCATTTTTTGGCTCAACCTCAAACAAATTGCTAACAAAGGTTTTTAAATTGCATTGTAGGCAAGAATATCTCCTCTTTCAGATAAAAAAAAGTTTACCAAAATTGACCTTGCGGAAAGGGGTCAACGACCGCCATCTTTAAAGGGTCCCCCCGATTCTAGTTTCCCTCTCTCAACTCAATTATTGTAAGTATATCTTCAAAAATTACAAATGTATCAATGTGACATTTTATAAATCAACAGTTTTCATGAAGTTGAATATAATTATAACCTCATTGGTTTGGTTTTATTTGATTTTGGTTTACGACATATCAACCCTTTTAGATTATTTGATACTAGTCCAGTCAATCTAGCTGAGTTTTTTAGCTCAACCTCATATAAATTGCTAACAGAGGTTTTTAAATTGCATTGTGCGAGAGAATATCTCCTCTTTCAGATAAAAAAAAGTTTATTAAAATTAACCTCGGAGAAAGGGGTCAACGGACGCCATCTTTAAAGGGTCCCTCCGATTCTAGTCTCAATTACTGTAAGTATTCTTTTTTTTATTAGCCACACCTGCTTGCCGTCCCTGGCCGAAAACAAGCAATAAAATATTTTAATATTCTGGTCGTCATAAACCTGGCACCTGTATGCTGTGGTACTGGTCAAGTCTGAGCAAACTCTCTCCCATAAAAAAAAGTTTATTAAAATTAACCTTGGATAAAGGGGTCAACGGCCGCCATATTTAAAAGGTCCCTCCAATTCTAGTCTTCCTCTCTTAACTCAATTACTGTATAGTCCAGTCTTTGGTGTTGTGGCTGAACCTCAAACAAATTGCTAACAAAGGTTTTTAACTTGCATTGTGGGCAGGAATATCTCCTCTTTCATATAAAAAAGTTTACCAAAATTAGCCTTGGGGAAAGGGGTATACGGCCGCCACTTTTAAATCATTTGGGCCCTGTCGTAAAATGCGATAACTAGCGAAAAGGATGATACGCAAAATTAACAATTGCCACAATGTAAAAGGACAAAATATCGACTGTCATCTTTTTTGCTAAATCGCCAAGGCCGATATATTGGCCTGAGTCTAAAGGGTTAAAATTCAACTTAACAGTATTAAAATTTCGATGCATAAAATTCCTGACAAGTATGTCCATTAAAACAATTAATTACAAAAATAATCATTTTTGCTGACAAAAAACCTTTATTAAATTACACAGAACAAGTTTATGAACGGACCAAAGAACATTTCTTGTCAAGAACTAGTCAAAGGTCACTTCATCATCATCATCATCATCATCATCAAGATCTGGCTGTGATGAGTTGGTGCAATGGAGGCTTTTGCAATATCCACACAAGTTTGAACAGTGAATGCCATGTTTTCTGCAACTGCATCTTCCTGTAGTACACCCTGAAGTACAGTTACACCTAATTATAGCCAACAAATTTACAGGGCCAGGTGGTAAGTCAGTCTTAACTGGTTGTAATTTACCATCTGAAAGTGTCCATCCCCACTCGTCAGGTTTTAGCTGGTTTCTACCTTTCCATTCCTGAATTTGGAAGTAAACTCGAAGGCTGTGGAATTTCGTAGCTGCTCTTGTCGGTGGCAATGATTTGGCCTCAACATACTTTGAGCTATTTGCAACCTTTTCCTTAAAGCGCCTCAGTCGAAGATGATTGATGTTTTCCCCATCATTACCATTGTATAGGCACACTAAAGTCTTCCCCCCAGCTTCAATAACTTCTTCTGCACTGCTGTCTTTGCCAAACACTTTAGCCAGTTCGAGGAAGTTTCTATTGTTCATCACCTTTCGGAGGGATGCTGCCTTCCCAATTCTGTGAACACTGGATGTAGAATCACAACCCAGTAGTGCATGAATGAAAAGAATGTTGGAACAGACCGCATCTCCCAATGATTTCCTCACCTCTTTGATGTTCCAGACTTTCACTCTTTTTTCACTAGCTTTTGGTTGTGGCGTAAAGAAGATGTTGTAAATATCATCGCTATTGGTATGATAACATAGAAGGACCAATAGGTCAGTGTCATCTGTTATTAAAATGGTTTCTCCTGTCTGTGCCAGTTCTAGAGTAGTCTTCACAATCAATACGTCAGCGTCTCCAGATGCATGGATTACTTTACAACCTGCTTCCTTCAAACTCTTTCCCAGCAAGTTGATAAACAATTGTTTTTGTCGATTAGCAAGGAAACCATCCTTTTTTAATTTGAACACCATGAAAGGAGTCAGTGACACATTAACTCCAACAAACCCCCCTGCTCGGCGTCGGTGAGTCGAGTCCTTAATGGATGGGCCACTTTCATATCCATCAAAGACAACACATGCTTTTCCATATCTATTTGTGACATATCTACAGTATTGGTCACAGATCTCATTAAATGTGCGACCTTTTTGCCCAGGGAGACGCTGAAGTAGTGCTCCACCATCTAAGATACTGTGGATCTGATGACTGTGGACCTGATTGTACATGAAAAGTCAGTTCCCATATAGCGTCCGCCAAAGCAGATTTTTTTGCCTGTCGCAGTAATCCAAAATAATCAAAAAGAGCAGGTGGGTAACCACACAGCTCATATTGAAAATGTTCTTGCTGCTCCTAGGTTGAGGGTTCATTATTAGATAGCAAACACAGTCTCTGGAATAGGAGTTGTGGATCAGTCTCAACAGTTTCATCTTTGCTGAGTGAAACTTTTGATCCAAGTGTAATTGCTTGATCCTTTTTTTTAAAAGTGTACTCTTGTACATTTTCTCCAGCCATTGAAGCTATGATTGCCTCTCCTATGGAGTTTACTCTGTCCACATTCACCTTTTTGTCTCCAGTTACTCCACTTGAAATGCTGTGAATGGACGGATCTTCCGTGAAAGGGTCATATGTCTGGAGAAATGCAAAGACCTTCCCTGTATCCCTCACATCATGCTCTTTTCTTGCTGAAGTAGCCTCCTGATGCTGGTCACTAGTGCCATAATGAATGCCTGCTAGTTCTTGCATTGTAAACTTGATTTCCGCGCATGCTGGCAGTGATAGCGTCGAAACCAATCGTTGAATTTCATCCATTCCTCTGCCATGAGTAAGGCCTCCAGACGTCTTCAGGCTTCTCATTAGCACCTGTTCAATAACCAGATCCGTTGACAAGCCAGCCCAGTAGCGATCACTCCGTCTAATCACATGGAATCCTTCAGAAAATTTCTGGTATATTTCAGGGTGGGTTTTTGGCAGACCCTCCATTTGCTGCAAATACAGATACGCCGACTTTGCATATAGGATGTGTCCTGCTGCAGCGAATATTGGCAGCATTTTCCTAACAGCGTCATGGTGCAATTCCCAGTTCCTGGTGCGCTCTGCTTTGATTAACAGCTGCAGACTCTTCACCATATCAAGGTATTGAATCCACAATTTTGCTGTTCGCTGCTCAACCATCGCATCCTTCACATGGTTGATTTTCTGGGTAATCCTGGTTACAGACTCTGAAGACAGAACATTATCCAATCTCTCAGTCCCACCAAAGAGACCTATCAATAGCCCCTGAGCTTCTTTAAGGTCTTCATTTTGATGAAATGACTCTTCTGCATCAGTGTTAGGTTGATCATGCTCAGTGACATGTGAAACTGGCAAATCATAGGCTTTTCCTAATAGAATAGCATTCAGAGCAGCAGCAACTAAAAAGTGAGCACGAATGGCTCTTGCAATTGCTTTGCCACTTAGCATGTGGTTGACTGTGTTTTCAGCATACACAAGTTCAAAAAGTTCTTGCAAACCAGAACCTTTCATCAAATGACCAATTGACCCCAGAAAGCTCATCTGTGTATGGAGCCCACCAAGTCGCAAGACAAATGATTTCAGGGGACTGGAACTAGGCTGTGACTCGACTATCATCATTGCTTTGTACCAAAGTGGCTGATCAAATGTTAGAATTGGTGTTATGTTGTTTTTTCTGGCTAAATCACTAATGTAACATAAAGTTGAGTACACACAGGTTGAGTTACCAGGGTCCATGTCAATCATTGGCAAAAAAACTGTTGCTGATTTTCCAGGATATGTTCCTTCGTACACTGCATAAGGCCTGACCATGCGGGTCTGGACGGATGTAAAATTAGTGAAACCTCCCAAAGGATGTCAACATTGGCAGTGGAATCGACAACTTTCTTGGCCAGGAGCTTTTTAAATGCAACTGGGTGTTTGTTGGTGTGCCGTGAATCTAGGAACTTTATTTTGATCCTTCCAACCTTTATTATCTCTTCTGAAAATACCTGAATTCTTGGAATTGGTTTTGCTTTAACTTTCCCCGGGGGTAACAGATGCTATGATGCCCATACCATGGAATGTGTTGAATCCATCAATACTCCTTACATTACGGTCCATATTATCAGCTAGGAACTGCACAAATTCAGTTTCAGCACCACAGCCTACAGGCGCCAGGTTTATGACGACCAGAATATTAAAATATTTTATTGCTTGTTTTCGGCCAGGGACGGCAAGCAGGTGTGGCTAATAAAAAAAGAATACTTACAGTAATTGAGACTAGAATCGGAGGGACCCTTTAAAGATGGTGTCCGTTGACCCCTTTCTCCGAGGTTAATTTTAATAAACTTTTTTTTATCTGAAAGAGGAGTTATTCCTGCCCACAATGCAATTTAAAAACCTCTGTTAGCAATTTATATGAGGTTGAGACAAAAAAAAAACATCTATATTGACTGGACTAGTATCAAATAATCTAAAAGGGTTGATATGCCGTAAACCAAAATCAAATAAAACCAAACCAATGAGTTTATAATTATATTCAACTTCATGGAAACTGTTGGTTTATCAAATTTCACATTGATATATTTGTTATTTTTGAAGATATCCTTAAAATAATTGAGTTGAGAGAGGGAAACTAGAATCGGGGGGACCCTTTAAAGATGGCGGTCGTTGACCCCTTTCCGCAAGGTTAATTTTGGTAAACTTTTTTTTATCTGAAAGAGGAGATATTCTTGCCTACAATGCAATTTAAAAACCTTTGTTAGCAATTTGTTTGAGGTTCAGCCACAATTTGACTGGACTACATCGTCTTTTCACAGGCAAACTTTCTTTTTAACCGTTCACGAAAATCAATGTCAAACTGGGTTATCTTCTATGCACCTGCATATAAACTCCGAGGCCGCACCCGTCACCCCATCGCAGGTCAACAAAACCATCTCCCTATCCGTCAGGCCAAATACTAGTCTCTTTTTCTCTACTGTCACTAGCCATTCCCCTACTCCCTTCGCGTCTCCTCAATACGAGGGTATACTTATCCCTCACAGTGATCGTTCCATCGTCATCTGTAGCTGTAAGGTCTCTACTGATCCCTCCCCACTGACTGGTTTGCTTTGCTTTTTCCCCAAGAACTCATCGCCTTTCCCACTCGTGCTCTTTCTACCACCCAGCAACAAAACTACTTTCCACTCTGTGCCAAGTTAAAATTCTAAACACAAACCGAGCACCAAAACTGAGAAAAGAATGGAAAGGTGACTTACCCTGTCTCTTACTGTCTGCTCCTTCTGCTGTCTTCTGCTGTCTTCTGCTGCTAGGTAGCTATTTATGCGAGCTGGCCCAGACCTTAGAGTTGATTGACTACAGTCAGTGGTCTGGCTATGCTCTCAGAGTCTCTTAAAAAAAAAAAAAAAAAAAAAAAATAGGAACGTGTACTTGTATTCTGTTCGTTTTTTGTTGTTTTTTGTTTTTTTCTCGCAGGGAGATTTTGAGTTTTCAAGAAAGAAAAAAATTTGTGTTCATGGAAATTCGTTCGCACGAAATGAAATCTCCTGGATCATCGGCACCAAACTGTAACCCCTACAGGGCAGCTCAGGTGCATAGGCTTGTGGGTTGAGATGCAGCTGTGGCCGATACCTGTGGCGTCACCCGTGTTTTCGTCTAGTGGTCGTCGAATTCGTCTTTGGCGTCTGTCGCTCTCCGGTTCCGCTTTCAAATCAGTTTCCAAATGTCACCTGGGCTATCGGAGAAATATATTGCATTCACAACGGCGTTTCCAATTAAAGAAAAGAAAGTCAAAACTTAATTGGTTTTTCTTAACATAGAATTGATTATTGTCTTCGACTTTACAAATAGTAGTTACACACTGGCCTAGTCATAAAAATAAATATCTGTTCCTTATTACTTACCACCAAAAGATAAGATTAACGAAACTGAGCTAGACAATTTAATCGTACAACTTTCCAAACCTTACATTTTCGCTGGTGACTTGAATAGTCAAATTTGGAGAAGTAAAGAAACCAATAGAAAATGATTAATGGAAAAAGTATATAATGGAATTTAAACAGAGCAAACTGGGATAAATTTAAAATTCTATGTCAAAATAAACTCTTCGGATCAAGTAATAACAAAAACCATGAAAAATACTTCTAGCAATTTCTGAAAAAGTATCAAACTTGTGTTCAGACATCTCTTAAAGGGCACTAAAGGCAAAAGATTCTTTAAGAAAAACTTGTTTGGTTGAATGGTCTTAACTAACCCATTTTTTAATTTGGTTTCTTTAGGTGAGGTGTATTGTGGCTAATCTCTGCTAGTAAAAAAAAAAAATATCATTGGACTGCAGGCAGAATGTCGAAAGAAGGAAAGTAAAATCTAAAAGTAAATCATGCAAATCATAAACAAGAATTAAGTTGGCTTTTGTCACTAAGGAGGCTAGATAAAAATCTCCCAAATTAGAGAAGGTTGGTGGGATGAGCGTGCTACCCTTTTGTTGTTTGCTAAAGTGGGAGTGGGGCTAATTAACAAAATTATAAGCTAAAGAATTAACTAGCCTCTACTCCAATGTATATTTGGTTTAATTTCTGGAAAACCTTCTCCAGTGCTATGAAGATTTGTTCTGTGCTGATTTGTCTCATCAAGAACTGCCTGTCAATAGAAAACAATTTTCAATGTCAAACTGTGACACAAGAATTTGGTGAAATTATCAGTTAAACTTTTCTGTGAAAAGTTTTAACTTTGCAATTGTTATGGAGCATTGTGTCACACTTTTCGATTCAAAGTCAAATTACGGTTCAATGACTTGGAACCTTCCATGATCAAAGAACATGTGAGGCTGTGGGCCATGTGAATCACCAACCAAATACAAAGACAGGCCACTGACGAGTAACTAACTTGTGAGGGGGGTGGGGTAATTTTTAATAGTTTCTTGCCCACATTTTCGAATTGTACGATAGGATTATATTCAACATTTTTTAAAGAAAATTTTCTTTTTTGTTTCAGATATAGATTTATTGATCACAATATCTGGAATGGTAATTCGTCTCTCATCTTTGCTTCCTGAAATGAGAGAAGCTTTATTTAAATGCTACGTCTGTGGAAACACTTCCACTGCTGAGATTGACCGTGGCCGTATTGCTGAACCGACTCTCTGTACAAACTGCAACACAAAACATTCGTTCATGTTGATTCATAACCGATCTCATTTCTCTGACAAACAAATGATCAAACTTCAAGAATCACCAGGTAAGATTATTTTAACTCTGTTTTTAGGATACAATCTTTTAGTTTTGTTGCATTTGCTAACCGTTATTATTGATTTGCTAACCTTTGACCTTGCTGACCAGTGAAAAATCTTCAAACTAAAATTTTCACTTTTCGTCTATTCAAATAAACTAGACAAATTCAAATGATTCCAATAATATATTCAAATAAATGATTCAAACTAAATGCTGTTTTTGTAAAAATTCTTTTCACTAATTAAAAAAAATGATTCTAATGTATTTTCAAACTGTTTTTTTTTTTCTTTCTTTTTTTTTTTACATGAAAATGCTATTTTTGTCATATTTTAATTTTTCCAAGTTAATTATTTTTACATAGTATATAGTCAAACAAAAAAATGCATTAGTTACAATTTACTAATATTAAAAAAAATGCTAATGCAAAGAAGATATTAGTTATAACTTTTTAAAAACAAATACATTTTTAATAGACATTATTTAACAATGTTTTGTTTTTCTTTTTAAGACAGATCATTTCACTCTGTAGGAGGTTTTTAAAAAAGTCAAATTTGAGAGAAATTTCCTTTTGGACAAATTGTTAGGAAGAATATTTTCTCAACACATTCGTGTAATATATAATGATTGCATTGCTCTAGTTTCCTATATGTGACTTCAAAAAGTACACACTGATAAGCAGTGTATAATTTTTAATACATGCTTTAGTTGTAATTTCTTTAGAAATCCAACATTGAACTTTGTAGCTAGATACTTATCTATTCCAAAAATGTAAATTACAATTGACATGACCTAGATTTTGACTTATAAACTTATTGACTCATAAAGCTCTCACTATTGTCCTGAAATAAAACCATAGTCTATCTAAAAAAAAAAATTAAAGTGTTAATTTTCCTGAAATTAAGTTTTAAGTAAAGCCACTGTTTAAGCAGTTGAAACAGATGTCATGTTGAAAATTTGAATCCAAAACAATACTCAATTTCTAATAAGCATTCACTGAAAAGCAATGCTTTTCAAGAAATTCTCAGAGAAAAAACCGAAAGTGTATGTATACTTAGCAAAATAAAATTTTTTTTTTTTTTTTTTTTTTTTTTGATAAAATGTTATAAAACAAATTTATGCAAAGAAAAATTAAAGTTTGGTTTTAGTAATAGTAAAGAATTTATTTTAAAAAGATTTTATAGATTTAAATGTAGATAATTGAATTGATCTTTTTATATATTTTTAAATGTCTACATTTAAAAATATATAAAAAGATCAATTCAATTGAATTGATCTTTTTATATATTTTTAAATGTAGAGAATTGAATTGATCTTTTTATATATTTTTAAATGTAGAGAACTTGAATTGATTTTTTATATTTTTTTTAATCTATTAAGACAATTGTCAGTAATATTTTTTTTATAATTAAACACTGTTAGCTAACACGGAAAAATTTCATGCAATTAATCCAAAAAAAATCTTGTTACACAACTTTTAGTATCAATTAATAATTTACTATCATCTCTTTAGTATCATTTCTGCGACAACTTTATTGGTTATTGATTTGTTTTAATTTTTTTAGAGGACATGCCTCCTGGTCAGACACCTCACACCATTGTGATGTATGCTCACAACGATTTGGTTGATAAGGTCCAGCCTGGTGACCGTGTTACAGTCACAGGTATATATAGGGCAACTCCGCTTCGTGTCAATCCACGCCAGAGAAATGTGAAATCTGTTTACAAGACTCATATCGATATCGTACATTTCCGTAAAGTGGATGTAAAACGTCTGCATGCAAATGAAGATGCTGATGGGTAAGTATTTTTGAACTGGCAATCTCCTAAACCATTTTGAAAAAAATATATTTTTGTTCCAATTTTTTGATGGGGAAATATTTTGTCAACATTTTCATTATAGTTGAAAGATAACCAAACACTTCAATAATGTTGTGTCATTCCATGCTGACTAATTTTCAGAAAACTTCCCAAATAACCATCTCAAATTTTAATTTAATGAAAACTTTGCATGAACTATCCTTAAGTATGAATGAAAATATTCCATGCAGTTTAGTTATTGCTAGAGGTGGACTGTTTTACTGAGGAAACGATTCATTTTCATGCAGTATTCAATGTATAGATGAAAATCTATACATTGAATATGACACTTTTTTTTTTTTTTTTTTTATATTTAAAAAAAAAAAAAAAAAAGCCATTCTGTGTGGTGGTATCATTAAGCCAATGTACTCGAGCAATCCAATTACAACTAAATATTCAAGATACTTGAATAATTTATAAAAAATAAAAAAATAGGAACCGTTCGGGCAGCCAGAATGACTTACTGAAAGATGTTTGAATTTATTTAAGTAAGAACCAAATTGACAGGTGCCCGCATGGAAGTCGTAGAGCGTTACAACGACGGCGACGTAAGCAATAGCTATTCAGCAAATGAGGTTTGTTTGTTATAAGCAAAGTAAAAAAAGAAAGCATAAAAACAAACGATAAAACTTAAGCAGGGGGGGGGTCAAAACATCGGTGGGGGAAACGTAAGGCAAACGAACGATGTTAAATGTAAAAATCGAAAAAAGAAAACAGAAAAACGAACGTTAAAAAAAAAAAACGTGAAAAATGGCTTTAATAAGCCTGTTTCGATATTAAAATTAAAAAAATCGGTGGGTACGAAGTAAAAAAACAGAACAACGAACGTTACGTGAAAAATGGCTTAAATAACACGGGTTCAATATTTAAATTTAAAAAATCGAAGAAAAAAAAGACATTTCACACCACGATTCGAACCCAAAACGTTTAGATAATGAGCCAACACGCTAACCGAGCTAACGCGACGTACATGAAATTTAGTCAGTTCTTCAAATATTTAAAGTAAATCATGTCATGACGTCATCTGATGCATGCGTAGAACCGGTCGTCGTCGAGAGTGGTAGTAGAAAGGCAGGCTCGAACCCATACCACAAAGGAGGAAAAGAACGGGGGTGGGGGGGCTGATGTCTTTGCTGTTATGACCACCGCCAAACCGGAAGTGACTTATGTTTAAATTAAGGCTAGACAATCAAAAGGAGAGGATGACTTTCAAAAATATCAGTGAAAAGTGTAAATGGTAGAGTTCTCAAAGATCAAGTCAACTTTGACCCCTTAAACCGATCACCAAAATTTTCCCAAATCTCAGTACCCTTTATATCAAATTTCGAGTCTGTAGACTTAAAATTGACAGTTATTGCGGTGGAAAATGTACAGATACAGACATGTTCACTTATATATATATATATATATATATATATATATATATATACACTAGCGAGGGTTACCCGGCATTGCCCGAGTGTTTGTAGGTGTGTGTAGAAACTCCGGGGGGGTGGGGGTTAAAAAAAAAAAAAAGTAAGTATGAGGATCGAACCCAAACCCTTGGGGCAAAGTTGTAAATTAAAGTGTGAAAAAAAAAAATGTGCGATGTTAACCATTGCCCTACCGCGATATGCTAACGGAAACACGTTTGAATTTATTTAATTACTTGGATTTAGCAGGTGCCCGTTTTAATGAGTTAATGAGGTCAAGTTTGACTGCGGGATTTTTATTTTCCCAAGATGTTATAGGAAAAGGACTAACTCACATGCGGCGAGTGACAAATGTTGAATATTTATCTTCCCGAAATCGAGCAAATTAAATAGACAGGCGAGCTTCATTGTTAACTGTGAGATATTACGATTTATATGTGATATAAAAAGTTTTAAAAAGTTGTGAACAGACCGACCGCTTCTCTGAAAAAAGCCTTTTGTAGGCATACAGAAAAAGCGAATACACATACATACATACATACATACATACATACATTTTCGCTTTTATATATATATATATATATATATATATATATATATATATATATATAGGTAGGTAGGTATATACATGCATCACTGCATTCAAATCATTCCTATCAAGTAACCTAAGCAAGTATTGGTACCTGTGCTCAAGAAATTGTTGTCGAAGGGCATGAGCTGCAGTTGTGCATGTGGCTTCAGAAATTTTAAGCAGAATCTTTTCCAACCAAGAAAGAAATGTATCTGAAAATGGTTAGAGAAAGACCCTAGTCACTCTATAAGAGAATGTCAGTAAAACAAAAATGGACAAACTGATGGAGACAATATATATGCAAAGATTTTGGGGAAATCAAAGACAAAAAGTCTTGCTGTAAACTGTATCATGTAAGCAAAGCATGTTTGAATTAGCTAAAAATTGTTTTAAAAATAATAGACTATTACTTTTCTTCACCTAACTCTACTCCCAATACTGTTTATATCTTAGTTTTAAGTATTGCTAGATCCCCACTGGCAGGGCTATCGGTTTACTTAGGGTTTTGGATAAGAAAAAAGAACAGTTGCTAAAAGCTTTTTAATATTTAGTCACATCTTTTTATACACCTTGCCCCCCTCCTCCTCCTTTTAAGTTATGTATACCTTTGTATATTAACCGTTTATAGAGGAAACATTTTAATCATCTCTTTTTAATGATGGCCATAAAAAAAAGAAAGAAAAAAATGGAGTATCTTGCAAATGATGTTGAATATATTATTTCTATAAATGTATCTTGTGTAATAAATGTATCTCATGTAATCCAGCACAAAAAAAAATTATTTCCTTTCTATAGTAGGTTAGCATTCCACACCCTTTCACAGAATCATCAGAGATTTTTAATTGTTTATGAAAAAAAAGTACTTATTTAGAATTTTTTATTCCTGAAAACAAAAACAAAAAATCTTTACAGTGTACATACTCGTTATGGAACGAAGATGTCATATTCAAATCTTTTTTTTTTTAAGAAAATCAACTTTATGATTTTTAGTGACTTAAAAAAAAAATCTCTATAGTCGAATTGTGGCTCTTGAATCTTGGCAAAATGTAAATCAATATGACTGCTCTCACCCTCCTTGCTTTCTCATAAAATTTCATTTTCTTAAAAAACACTTGATCAATTTATGATTTTTGAAATATGACATATTCATTCCATGATGTACATACAGATTTTTTTCTATTTTTGTACATGCAGTTTTTTAACTAAGTGTAATTCTAAATAAGCACTCCCACCTCCTGAAAATTATGATTGTTGTGATATTAATCTGTAAAATAAATTGTAGCATTTTGTATTTATGTATTTTTTTTTTACTTAATATTTTGCATTGTAACTTATTTTGCAGGAAACCTAGTATGATGGACCCGAAAAGAGTTGAGGAACTGAAAAATCTTTCTGATACACCAGACATATATGAACGTCTTGCAAAAGCTATTGGTAACATTTAATTTAATCAACTGCAAATGAAAAATGAAATCATATATTAGTATGTGGTAGGGGGGGGGGTTTAAAAATAACCGAATACAGTGAAAACTAAGATGACTGATTTGACTCCAATAATTGATTGTTTTACTAGGACAGTAACTGTTAACTCCATTCATTATATATTTGATTACTGGCTGAAAAAAAAATATATATTGGGTATTTTTTCAAATTTCATTTTGACATAATTTGAATGAGAATGTTTCCTTTCAAACCAAATGTTAGATTATTATTTTAAATAATCCTCAGCTAGTTACTAATTTTATTTTTGTATCAGATTTTTTTAAAAAAGCAAATATGTACAATACCACCCCCTACCTTTTTATGAGTTATATTTTTATATATTTTTTTTAAATTCTCAAGCATAAAACTTATTTGCATCCTATTTTCATAGTTGTTTTACCACGTTTCAACCAACTATTTTCCCTGGCCTTCTTTAGGTGGTTACCTGTGACAGGATAAGAATGCTGAGTCTTTTAACTGTATCCTCAGTAATCGCTGCCTTCCATAATTATTATTTCACCATGTTTTGACCAACTAATCCTCTGGCCTGTGTTGGGTAGGATTGTGACTGCTGACAGTGCTCACCTGGAGCTATAGAGATGCAACGCCTCTATCCACTGCGCCATAGACCCTGAAGGGCAATCAAGGTTGGATTTGACGATAGAAGATCAAATAAGAACAAAAACATTGAAGATAAAATATAGAAACAGGTTTGTGTTTACTATGACCCTTTTATACAACTATTGAATATGGAAATTACTGAGGATAAAGTTGAGAAATGCGGCATTCCTATCCTGTTGCAGTTAACCACCTGAAGAAGGTCGGAGGATAAGTTGGTCGAAACGTGGCGAAACAACAACTATGAAGATGAGGATAAGTTTGCAAAAAGAATATACAAATTACTCATCTCGAAAAGGATTCCAATAATATCTATTATAAAATTCTTGTATAAAAAATAGTTAATATTTATATAGCCACATTAACGGAATAATAGTTTCCATTACATATTTTTTTTCCTATTAGCACCGAGCATCTATGAAAATGAAGATATAAAGAAAGGCATTTTGTTACAATTGTTTGGCGGCACAAAAAAAGATTTTAGTAACACTGGCCGAGGAAAATTCAGGTAGGATGATTCTTTTTTAAAGTCAAATTTATTTATGTTTGATAAATTTTGAGCTTTTCTTTTCAATTTAAATCATTCTCATTCGAGTCTTTATTTTTACAGGAGTGAAATAAATATTTTATTATGTGGAGATCCTGGAACCAGCAAGTCTCAGTTGCTACAATATGTCCACAATTTGGTGCCAAGGGGGCAATACACTTCTGGTAAAGGATCCAGTGCTGTGGGCCTCACAGCTTATATCACACGTGATCCAGAAACAAATCAGCTTGTTTTGCAAACGTATGTTTTGAATACTTTATATAGGGTGGAACGATAAATTTATTGCCATAAGGGAAACAACACTACAGTTTTATTTTTAAACTTTTAGCCTTTTCTACAAGTGCCAGCAGGAGCTCGGTGGATGGTGGTGATCAGGCTGGTTTTGGTGTTGTGGGAGATGATGTTGCTGATGTTCTCAGCGTTTGACCAAACAGCTGGTTCAGGTCGGGGAGGTGGGCTGGCCAGTGAGAGAAGGGTACAAGTCATAGCACTTCTTTTGAAGCCAAGCCTAGGTCTCTGAACTTGTAAACCAATGCTGAGTTTTGCTGCCAGCGGCCACCTGATTGTATCAGAGGATCACCACACTCTTTTAGCACATCCAGGTACACTTTGGTGTCGACTTCAAAGATGTGAGGTGGCATGATGTGGCCCTCACTTGAAACCATACCAAAGACTATAACCGTGGCCGGAAACTTAATTGAGTTGTTCCCTCAAGCATTAAACCGTCCAGATTTGCATTTTGAGGATGCTGGCAATGGCCCTGTTGTCATAACTTGGATTGGTAGAGAGCATGAGTTGTACAGCGACGCATCACTGATCTTGCTTGTTAAACATTGTGTCACTTTCAAACATGATAGAAACTATCACTCTTAAGATTTGTACACTGGTCTGCAACAAAAAAAAAATGGTTTTCATCAAACGAAAATTGAGTCATGTCTTTGCTAGGGGGGCAATTTTATCGTTCCACCATGTAATTCTTTTAATTTCACTGTTTCCATCACTTTCCTTCCTTAGTAGGCACGGGCACCTCTTGCATTGCTCTATTCTATCAGCAAATCAAGAAGCCAATGTTACAAATTTTTTATAATGTTCTAAAGCATTCTGTTTGTTTACAGAGATCTGTCGTAAACAAATCCCCTACTCCACCTACTTAACACAAAATAGTAACTACATTTAAGGCTGTGAGTTCTCAACCCCCCCCCCTCCATTAGCAAAAGGAAAGTGTTTAATCTTGATATAGGATTTTGTTTTTAATTCTATCTCTGGAGGGAAGTACTTTCTTTTTCTCTCCCACTGTCTTTTCATGTCCAGTGTTCTCTTTTATTTCAGTGGTGCCCTTGTTCTAAGTGATAATGGTGTTTGTTGTATTGATGAGTTTGACAAAATGAATGAAAGCACTCGCTCTATACTTCATGAAGTAATGGTGAGTGAACCTTTATAGAAAATTTCTGTAAATGTTTGATCCTATAAGCATTACCTACCCAGTGTTGCTTGGGAGGCAATATATGGCCTTGATGAAGGGGAGACAAAAACTTGCTTTTTGGTTTCAAATGATCTGAAATAAGTGCAAGGGGAGACTTGATTCTAAATATTTCTCATGTTATATCTCCCTTCTTTTGGAAACCTGGTAGGATTTTAAATATCTCCAGCATCAAATAATCTTTATACACTGTGAAATTTACTTTATATGAAACCCAAAGAAGAGAGATATAACATATGAGAAATATTTGGAATCAAATCTCAAGGTTGAGATCTCTCAAAAAAAAAAAAAAAAAATGGCCATAAAGTGGGAGTTCATTTTATGTTAAATTAATATAGAAAAGTGATACCCCACTTTTTAAAACTATAATTTCTTCATATCTTGAAAACTACTCGTTTCCTGAAATTTTAAACGGTTTTTTCGTCTTTAACACCTTTGAAGACCTATAATAGTAATTTTAAACGATTTTTTGACAGTGGAAAAATACTGAACTTTTACCAAAATGTTTTATGGCTGTAAAAAAGTGCCAAAAATAGACTCTGGATAATGGATGCCCACCTTAATGTATGACCTTAAAGAGCAAATGTCGCTGAAATTTTGAAAATTGCCAAAAAAAAGTTGGTATATCTATTAGTGGCCTGGCAAAACCACAAGGGAGACAACCAAGCAAAAAAAAAAATCCCTAAGCAAAACAAAAGCTGGACACTATATATATATATATATATATATATATATATATATATATATATATATATGCTAATTTGGGCATATTCTATTGGTTTGAAAATCTAGGCTCTTTTTTTTACCAATTGTCATCACTGTTTTAACCGTAAAATAGTATTATTTTCAAAAAGCCTTTTCATGTAGTTTTCATAGAACCAAATATATGAGCATTTCAATATTTGGCTATGAGTATAGATATATCCATACACACACACACACACACACACACACATATATGATGATGATGATTGCATCGTCTTGTCAGACGAGTGCCACTCCCTCAGACACTGAAAGTTCATGAGCTGAAAAAGACATATAGTCCTGCAAGCGAATTCACATGCTCAAGCAGACATGACACTAAAGACGGTCATTGTTATACACACATATATATACATGCATGTACACATATCACACACATATACATGCGTACATACACAATACGCACACATACATATACATACACACACACATGCAAACATAAACAAGACGGTCATTGGTTACATACATATAAATATATACATACATACATGTCCATAAGCATACACTCAAATATACGCATATGCATACACAATGCATAATAAACAAACATACATATACATCCACATATACAAAAATACATACACACATATACTTACACATATGCACATATATATACACATACACTTACCTACATATACATACACATCTATATATATATATATATGCATTCATACACATACACACATGCATACATACACATACATACATACAAACATATAAATGTATATATATACACACACACAAACATATACACATAGACACATATACATACATATACTCATAGATATAAATACATATAAACTCACATGTACATATATAAATATACATACACATATACATATATAAATACATATAATGATGGCAGATTAATTGTTACATGCATCCAGCATTACAGGCGTACACACGTCACAGCTTTTTTATCGCCACAGGACTTTTTTTTTTTTTTTTTTTAATAGACAAATGCCTGAGGGAGTATCTATACAAAGATGATGTTACAGAGTTTTAGCTTTGTACGACAGCTAAATCTCTCTCTCGGTTCAAAATGTTGACATCCAGCAACAAGTAAGAGCAAGATAGCCAGCAACAAGTCAAACTGCAGACCAGCTTAATGCGGGTACTGGTCTCCCGCTTTGTTGTTGTTGTTTGTTTTTTTTTATTTTTTTTTTAATAAAAAATATACATATACACACACACACACACACACACACATTAAATGCCACAGCCAAACAACGTCGCAGCCCACAAGAGCCTTTTTTTTTTTTTTTTTATAACGCTTCTCTCAATTTAAAAAAAACAAAAAAAAAAAAAAAAAAACATCGAGATTCATGACTGCTTTATTTTACGTTTTGTGTTATATACTGGGTGATATGGCCGTGACGTCTATTTTGTTAGCACCGTCTATATTCTAGCTATCCGAGATTTTTGAATATCTCGATAGATAGAGAGATAGTTTGTTTATGCATATATGCATATGTTGTTGTAACTCGTCTAGTGAATGGAATCACCGCTGTTCATCTATCTATGAATAACGAGGCGCTTTGTTATAAAACAATTTGATTTATTTAATAACAACATATACACATCAATACGGCGGTGAAGGAAAGAGAGTGTGGCGGGAAGGGTGTGGTTGCGACCGTGACAGGCAGTTGAGCGTCGTCTGTCCTTTTCTGCTGTCACCTCTCTCTCTCTCTCTCTCTCTCTCTCTCTCTCTCTCTCTCTCTCTCTCTCTCTCTCTCTCTCTCTCTCTCTGTGTAACATTTACATCTGTGGATTTGTTTTCATGTTCATTATCGTGTGTATTCATTGAATTGTAACATCATCACTATCGTCATGACCATTGAGGAATTACATATACATATATATGTGTGTATGTGTACGTATATATATATATATATATATACACAAACATATATGTATGCGTGTGTGTGCATATACATACACGTATGCATGCATATGTGTACATGTGCATGCGTGTGTGCATGCATATATATATATATATATATATGTATACATTTGTTGGACTTCCGATCTATATATATATATATATATATATATACACATACATACACACACACACACGCACCACCTTTTTTGGCAATTTTTATAAGTTCCAAATCTCAGCAACTAATGATCAGAATTCAACAAATGAGAGCTTGTTGGAAGGCTAATGACTTCCAACAAGCTCTCATTTGTTGAATTCTGATTTGTGTAAATAATTTTATTTAATACAGGAAAAAAAAAACATAATAGTGGCTAGACACTTAATTAAATGTTAAGTTAAATTAGCAGTTACTATGTTAATGTGTTGATGCTATTTGAATAGTCACTTACAGTGATAAAATGATTTAAATTTAATAGGAAAAAGAAAAGTAATTAATTGGCCAATTACCATTACCTGCCAATTAATACACTCCTATATATACATTTATTGCATTAAACGGGTGATTCATATATAAATAATCTTAAAATGAATCTATGAATATTAATACTAATATTTACAGGTAAATCTTATTCAGGTGAAAAAACTACAATCAATATAGAGCATCAGTATATGAGAAGTTAAAATTTTGCAAATTATAATTTATACTGTTTATTCGAACGAGAAACAAAGAATCCCTTGTTCGAATAATAAATGTTGTAAAATTATAATTTGCAAAATTATAACTTCCTCTGTGTTTCCCACACACACTTGTAATATTTTTATAATAGACATTGTATTACTTTTAAAAATACAGATTACTATAACTTAGATTTTACTTTTTAATTATGTCCACTTTTTAGTATGGAAGGATTATTAAGATGTAAATGTGCTATTCGTAAATTGGATGATAATCATTCCATAAATTTCTGAATGTTATTGACATTTGTTTAGATTAATTTTCATGTTTTAATTACAAAGACTGAAATGTGTTAATTAATGTAAGATCATGTTCAGAACTTTTTTTAAAAATTTCAATTTTATTTAACCGATTTTAAATTGCAGGAACAGCAGACATTGTCTATTGCCAAAGCTGGTATTATCTGTTCTTTGAATGCCCGAACTTCAATATTAGCAGCTGCTAATCCTGTTGAGTCTCAATGGAACAAAAACAAAACCATAACAGAAAATATTATGTTGCCCCACACATTGCTTTCAAGGTAAGATGTCCGCTTCAGACCCCCTCCCCTCTTTTCTTTTCCTCCTCCCTCCTCTTCTCCCCTTCTCTTTATTTTGTTTGATTATTAGGACAAATGATCAGAATCAGAACTTTTGTGAGGATCACAATCATAAAAATTGAGCCTAGTTTCTGATCTCAACAATATTCACTAATTTTAAACTAACTCTATAGTGTTTTATAAGAGTTAAATGTTCTGCAAATAACATCCAAGACAAGAACAGTAGTCTGAATAATAGAAGTAATACATAGACGCTTAGTATTTATGCTTAAAGGGATACTACACTAGATTTGTTTCAAATTTATTTAATCCAGATGTGTAGCTTGTTTTCATTCTATCAGCCATAACTGATCAGAAGTCTTAAGTAATTTGCAATTGTATTAGAATTATCCCGTACTAACGATTGAACTTTCAACCTCCAGAAGAGTGTTGCATAGAATTTTATCTCTTACACCACGAGTCCTTCTGTAGATCATTTGCATGATACAGTTGTGATACTCTTAATTCAGAATTATTCTACCTTGTCAAAATTGCCAAATTTTCCAGATAAAAATGTTAAGATTACAGAAAAGAAATTGGAAAATTTAACTGATTAATATGAAGTCGTCAGGTCGCTATGTAAGCTTCATGTAAATTGATCCCTCGTGAGGTAATATTGTAAACTAGCATAGTGAATTGGATTTGCCTTGTGATACCCCTCTAAGAATTAAATAAGTTTTTCAGAAAAGTCTTTATAATCTTAAATATTTAAAGCATTTTAATCAATAAAACAATCAAATATTATACTGTACTTGGCCAGATACCCCAAGACAGCAATGAATCTAATTATTTTTCTTGAGGAACACAAAATTACGATTTAAAAAAAAAAAAAAATACAAAAATTTCAATCTGCAGTTCTTAAGATTAACTTGAATCACCATATACCCTATAAGAGTGGAAATTCGATCTAGCATCATTTTTGCTGATAAGAAATTGGTTATAGCCTTTCTGCTGAAATAAGTATTGATTGATTTTTTTTAAGCGAACATAACAAATTTTCATATTGTGAATTCGGTGACTGTTTGATTGATAGCAAATTCTATCTTTTCTGGTCTCGGTATCAAATGACCTTAAATGTTGAAAAACAAATCAAACCAATGTTACTTTTAATAAAAAATCTTTTCTGTTTGTTTTTTTTTTACCGTCTTTCTAAATTTTTTAAAATAATGCAACATTGATATTTGAATACTATTTTCCATTGCTGATTGATTGATTTGTCTAAAAATAATACAATTTATGTTTTCAGATTTGATCTTATTTTCTTGATTTTGGACCCACAAGATGAAATGTTTGACAGGCGCTTGGCCAGCCATCTCGTTTCCCTCTATTTTCAGAGCAAAGAAGATGTTGAAGGAGAAATAATGGTAAGAGACTTAGTTGAGTCTATGATTGATTTTAATAAAGTGCGCTTGTATATGTATACACACACAAACACTAGAGGACTGACTGATCATAAAATGTTTTAATTTATGCAGATTTTATATGTATTTTTATTGTTGTTGTTGTAAAGTCAATTTTCTATTGATGATTATATATATGTATATGCGTGTGTGTGTATATATATGTGTATGTATTTATATATGTGCGTGTGTGTGTATGTATTTATATATCTGTGTGTGTGTATGTACGTATGTGTGTATGTATATATGTGTGTATGTATATGTGTGTGTGTATATATATGTATATGTGTGTATGTATATATATGTGTGTGTGTGTATATATATATGTATATATGTGTGTATGTATATGTATGTATGTATATATGTATGTATATATATATGTATGTATATCATTCAACCACAGTAGTGGTTGAATATATGCTTAAGTCCGAAATTGAATGAATCGAGACACATTCAAACCCCCACCACTAATTCCGTTCGCAACCAAATTTCAAACAGGTCATATAGTTGGATAGAACACCTCATTAGCTACATTTTGAAAAAAAAATTTCGAAAATTGGTTCAGTAGAAAAAAAGTTACAACAAAATATATGGGTTCACAAACAGGAGAGTAAGTGACTAACGCTTTTTTTTTTTATTTTGCATAACTTTTTTTTGTATATAAATATTTTTTTAAAACCGAACTTTTTTTTTAATAACTAATTTTTTTTTTAACTCTCCTTATGATTTTATAGCAAAAATTGGTGAATTTATCGATTAAAATTAAAAACCGATGAAAATCGAACTATTATTAATAAATATGGTAATATAATTCGTTGGTTCCAAGTTATTATTAATTATAACTACTACTCTTAGAGCTGCTGCTGCTGTGAGATCGGAAGTAAATAAAAGTAAAATGAGATCGTATCTTGTCCATATTATCATCATTTTTTTTTATAATAAAAAAACCGAACTTTTTTTAATAACTAATTTTTTTAAACTCTCCTTATGATTTTATAGCAAAAAATGGTGAATTTATCGATTACAATTAAAAACCGATGAAAATCGAACTATTATTAATATGGTATATAATTCGTCAGTTCCAAGTTATTATAACTACTACTCTTAGAGCTGCTGCTGCTGCTGTGAGATCGGAAGTAAATAAGTCGAATAATACTTAAAACTAAAAGAAGAAAATAATAGTGAAAGTGGCAGAGACAATCAGAAGAAGCCAGAAAAAAAATGGATAAAATAAAAGGTTTAGTTTTTATTTTATTTTATTAGAAGAAATGAAAGAAAAAACAACACAACTTTATTTAAACTTACTAGGAAATACTGAAAATAGTTTAAAGATTTTTAAAGGTAAATTAAAAAAAAAAAGGATACAAGCAGACGTCACTTAAAATTTTGATGACAATGAAACTTGGATAACATAAAAGGTTTAGTTTTTATTTTATTTTATTAGAAGAAATGAAAGAAAAAACAACACAACTTTATTTAAACTGACTCGGAAATACTGAAAATAGTTTAAAGATTGTTGAATTTTTATTTTATTATTCATTTATCTCATTCGTTCAGGGAATGAAAGAGAAATATTTTTTTTAGAAAAACAGACAACATTGTCGATTATTCCTGTATTTTTCTTTGCGTGTATTTATATATATAATATTAACAACGAACTTGGAATAATAATGATAATAAATATATATTTATTTACAAAAAAAAAAAAGAAAAAAAATCGTCTGAAGGAGATTTTTTTTAAAGGTAAATTAAAAAAAAAAAAGGATAAAAGCAGACGTCACTTTAAATGTCGATGACAATGGATATTGAGTTAAATCCAGGGCCTGAGAATAGTAATAATGGAAGTAATTATGAGGTGGGTAATCAATTAAATGAAGAAGAAATGAAAAAAAAAATGAACTTCAAAATAATACAAGAAAAAGAAAAATGGAAAATGAAAAAACAAAAAATGCAAAAAGACAAAAAAAATTTAAAGAACAAAATAAAGAAGAATATTTAAAAAGAAAACGAGAATATCAAAAAAAAAAATATAGAGAAAAAAATATAGAAGAAATAAATGTTAAAAATCGAGAACATCAAAAAAATTATAGAAATAAAAATAAAGAAGAATTTAAAATTCGAAATAAAGAAAATCAAAAAAAATTAAGAGAGAAAAATAAAGAAAAATACAATAATAAAAATAAAGATTATCAAAGAAATTTTAGATTAAAAAATAAGAATAATGTCCTTTTTAGAAAGAAAAAGAAAATTTATCAAACTAATTATAAAAATAAACACAAATTAATGGAAGAACAAAAAATGAAAAAATATGATAAGAAAAGTTTGATAAAAATTTATAAGAAGAAAATTTATTCTTGGAGAAACAAACTAAACAAATTTTCTAGCATTTTCATAAAAAAGCTATTGTCATTCATAAATTGACAAAATCCTATTTATTTTACAATAATAAAATGACAAATAATATAAGAAATTATAGAAAAAATTATAAAATTGGATTGAATAAAATAACTGGAATGTATTCTAATGCTTTGGGAATTAGAAATTTGATGCTCAAAAATATAAAAAATACTGCAAACACTGTTTATAATTTTGTCAAAAAAGTTGATAAAAAAGGACTATTATCTACTTATTGGGGAGAAGAATTGTATCATGCATTCAATAATGAACATTATTTGTTTCCAATAAATTCAGTTGAATATGTGCCTATAAGAGTTTTGGCAAAGCATAATTATGAATCTCTTGATTGTCAAACTGAAGATTGTGAGTGCAAAAAGTCAGAAATTTCTGAACCAAATATGCCAAATAATAACAATGAACATATTATTGTAGAAGAAAATGAAAATAAAGTGAATGATGAAGAAAATGGAGAAGATGAAGAAATAAAAATTGAATTGGCTCGACCTTGTGATTTTAGTAATGGCTGTCCATATGAAAAAACACGACTCATTGAAACTAGAAAAATACATCAAATTATTAAACAAATTTCACCGGATTTGACATTTTTGGAAATTCGCAAAATTATGAAAAAAATGGAAGAATGTTCTGGCATACATAATGACAATTTATATTGCATTGGTCAATCGGATTGCACTAATAGACTGGAACTCCTTCGAAGAATGGCACCACATACTCCAAGACGCAGAACTTTAGTCACTCATGTGTATAGATTAAGAGCTGTTTGCATTTGGCTGGATCTCTATGATATTTGTCTCTTAGAAGGAAATTGGCCAATGTTTGAAAAATTATTAGACTCTGAATTTTATAATCTTAAAACTTCAAAATTAATAGAAAGATTGCAACAAAGAGAGAATCAAGAACATCATTCAGAAAATAATATTGTGAATAAATTTGTCACATTAATTAAAAATTTTAACAAAGACATGAAAAAAATGAAAATTAATTCATGTGACATTTGCAAACAAAGAGAATATGAACTTTTGAAAGTTTGTACTGACTGGGAAAAAGAAGTTAATGAAATAATTAAAGAAAATTATATATTACCATGCAAAATTTGCAATAATTGTAGAGGGTTTTTGAAGAAAAATAAAATCCCTACATTAGCATCAATTAATGGATTAGGAGTGGATGAAATTCCAGAAGTGTTGGGAAAATTGAACATTTATGAAGAAATCTTAATTCAAAGAGCGAAATGTTTTATTAATGTGATAAAACTTGTTCCTCAGATACAAAGGACCAAGTTCAGATAGGGTTTCTGCTATTAAAGGAATTGCAACTCATTTGCCAATTCCAATGGAAAATACAATCAACCATGTGATGAACACTTTACCATCAAAAGAAGAAAATTCTTTACAAATTATAGTTAATTCAATTCCTACAGCTCAAAAGAAAATCTGGAAATCATTGGTCGAATTGGATAATGTGTTTGATGCACTGTATTGGCTCAAAGCAAACAATCCATTCTATAAAGACATTGAAATTGACAGAACATCAGATCTCAATAATGTTGTTTTATGCACTGGGCAAGGTAGTTCAACTAAATCTGATGATTGCATTTTGAGTCATTTATCAAAAAAAAATGCTGATACATATTATGAACATCATACTGTTCAAAAAATGTATCCGACTTTACCAAATGAAAAAGACATTGAAATTTATAAAATGAAAAAAGTTGAAGGAAATTTGTTGAAAGATGATAATCCAAATTTGGATTACACGTGTTTTCCTAAAATCTTGTGCAAAGGAAGATTTGGCATGAATTACAACAGGCCATATGGAAAAGTGCCAAATTATATGTACACTAGAAACAGATTAAGGCACTGTGATCCAAGATTTAGGAAAAATATTCAGTATTTATTTCATTCTGTTGACAAAGCTGACAAAAGAGCATTGGATTCGGGAATTTTTGCGATTATGAAATCTCTCAAATGCAATCAAATGACATTGGCTCAATTTAATCAACAGGTTCATAATAATGATAAAAGATTAGAAGGCAATCTTTCAATGATGATGGCCAATGTGAGAGGATCCAAACAATTTTGGAATAGAAAAGCATCCGATTTGCACACAATGGATGAAAAATTTGGCCCTTCTACCTTCTTTATCACTTTATCATATGCTGAATATTTTTGGCTAGATTTAAGAGAAATTTTGGAAAAATTGAACAGTGGTGTAAGTAATGTTGAAACTATGAGAACAAGTACATTGTGCGTGAATGATGTTGTTGCAGTCAGTGAACATTTTTATCACAGATTGCAAGCTGTAATGAATAAAGTAATTTTGGCAAAAAACAATCCAGTTTTTGGAAAAGTTGCACATTATTTTTGGAGGATTGAATATCAACAAAGAGGAGCTCCCCATGTTCACATGAAAATATGGGTGGAAGGAGCACCTATATATGCTGAAGATCCTCTATCATTTAATGATATTAAAAAATTTATCAATCAACACATAACTTGCAGAATGCCTTGTTCAGTTTCTAGTCCAACACTTCACAACTTGGTTAAAAGATTTCAAGTTCATTCTTGAGGAAAAACATGCTGGAGGATATATGGAAAAGGCAAAAATATTGTAAAAAAGTGTCGATTTGGATTTCCTAAATCAGAAGGAAACTTTAATTTTTTTACTGTTGGTGAATGTATAAAATCAAGAAAAACTGGAAAAGGAATAAAAAAAGTTGTATCAATTAGAGAGAAGTGTGGATGAAAAACTTGTAAATGACTATAATCCTTTATTGTTATTAATTTGGCAATCCAATATTGATGTACAATATATTGGAGAAGATAGCATGATATTGACAAGATATGTGACAAGTTATCAAACTAAAGCTGAAAAGAATGAAGCTGAAGGTGTTTGGGATAATTTGGATGAAAAGGGATCAAAATATGGAAGATTCAAATCAGCAGGACTTCAACTAATTGGTAAAAGAGACATTGGAGCTTATGAATGTGCTGATAGATTATTGGGTCACCACTTATTTGGTGCATCTGATCAAGTCATTTGGGTTGGAGCTGATATTCCTAGTAAAAGAGGACATAGATTGAAGTCAAAAGAATATTTAGAAAAACTTCCTGAATCTTCTACAAACATATTTCATGAAAATATGGTAGAAAACTATTATCCAAATCGACCATCATGTTTGGAAAAAGTTTCTTTGTATGAAGTTGCAAGCAATTATGAAAAAATATCTGTTAAACCTTCTGACAATGAAGAAGCTAAGAAAATGAAAATGATAAATGACAAAGGTTACTTTAAGCAAGTCAAGGAAAAAGTCGTCAAGGCCCCATATGTTCCTTTAAATAAAGAAACCAAAGAAAGATATTTTCACAATTTGCTTATGCTTTTCAAACCTTGGAGAAAGGAAGAAGATGATTTATTAAATGGTTTCACAACATATGAAGAAGCTTTCAAATATTTTTCTTCTGAATTACCTGAAATGATTAACTATGAAAATATAAAGAAAAAAGTCATACAATCTATAGAGTTGGCAAAGCAATTAGAAATTAAAGTTGAAAAAGAAGGCTCTGAAGAAATACAAAAAATAATTATTGATGAAGAGCAAGAATTTGATAATAATGATTTAATAGTTAATGATTTTGTTGAGAGAAAAGTCACAGAAGAATCAGTAGCTGAAAAAAAAGCTCAACTGAATTCTGATCAAAAAAGAATTTATGATAATGTTATTAGTATAATTAAAAAACAAGAACTTCATTGCAATAAAGAAAAACCTATTCCTAGATGCAGTTGTGAAGACTGTAAACAACTACTCAAATTCATTTCTGGTGTTGGTGGAACAGGAAAAAGCTTTTTGATTGACACCATTTCTGACAAAATTACTTTAATGGTTAATGTCAAAGATACCATGCCAGTTATAATTTGTGGACCAACTGGTATGAGTGCTTTTCAAATAAAAGGCAACACTTTGCATAGCACTCTCATGATCAGTGTTCAACATGGAAAATTTCCTGTTTACAAAGAATTGAAAAAACATGTCAAATTTTTGAGAAGAATTCTGGAAAATGCTAGAATAATAATAATTGATGAAATTAGCATGGTCAGTCATTTAATGCTGACTTTCATTCACAAAAGATTGGATGAAATCTTTGGAAATTCAAATAAAATGACATATCCATTTGGAAACATGAACATTTTATTGTTTGGAGACTTATTGCAACTGCCACCAGTCAATGAAAAGCCAGAGTTACAGCATTTGATGCCAAAAAAACAGAAATTGGCATTTGTGGACACTCATTATGGAAATATTTTGAATATGATGAGCTCATTATTAATATGAGACAAAAAGATGACAAAGACAATTATAGTGAAATCTTGGGGAGAATTAGAATTGGTTCATCCTCTGACTCAGATATAAGCACTCTTAAACAAAGATGCTTATTTTCTGGTAGAAAAGCAAAAGTTGAAGAAATTGCAGATAAACTTATTGAATTGTTGTAATGAAAAAGTGTAAAGAAAAATTCAAGATGGCGCCCGACTCTCTCTTTAACACGGTAAGATATCCTCAACACGGCACAAGAAGCAACAGCCAACTCAATCGTCACTCCCCACGTCTTTCTCCTCACCCGCTTTTATCGTCGTTCTAGGCCGGCTAAATTTGCATATTCCGAGAATTCGTGTGACTTTGCGAGACATCATACTTTACAAAAGACGGCAGTCGCCATCTTGGTCCTTCTTTTCTATTTTTGGTCGGTAACGCTGAGCTGGTCTCGAGGTAAGTCTTTTTCCCCTCATCCGTCTCTCCCACATACCCACACAACACGCAAACACGCGGGCGCTTATCTCCTGGATGCACGTTACAATTGTCTTCTAATTCTGAATTGAAATTTGTTTGCATACTTCCTATGAATGAAGCTGTAGATGAATTGAATAATGAAATGCTAAAAAAATACAGCATTAAAACTATTGAAATTGCAGCTGTTGATTCTGGAATGAGACAAAAGAATGTAAAAAAGAAGAAAAAAGTTTCAATTAAAAATAATAAACCAAAGAAAACATCAGAAACAGCTGGATTAGAAACTATTTTGAAAGTTGGCATTGGTGCCCAAGTAGTGTTGAAGAGAAACATTGATGTAGAAAAAGGTTATTGCAATGGTGTTATTGGAAAAGTAACTGATATTATTGGTAAAGGCACTAATGTTGAATCCATTGTGGTTCAATTTGATCATAAAAATGAATCTTTTACTGTTAAAAAAATTCAAGCTAATTATGAAATTTCACCTGGCATATTTATTACCAGAAATCAATTCCCATTGTCACTCTCTTATGCCATTACCATTCACAAATCTCAAGGAATGAGTGTGGATGGCATTATTGCTGATTTGGGAACTCAAGTTTTTGCTGATGGAATGGCTTATGTGGCTCTTTCAAGAGCTAGAAAATTGTGCAATGTTTATTTGTCTGACTTTGATCCAAGATCATTAATTATGTGTGACAAGTCTGCTTGGGAAGAATACAACAGATTGAGGACTAGTTCTGGAAGGCCAGAATTGACTCCATTGCCACCTTGTAGAAAACAACCACTGTGTATGGCAAATGCTACTTATATGCCAAAGAAAAGAATCAAGCGATTGCAAATGGGACAAATAGAAGAACCAACTACTAAAGAGAAGAAAACTCAAAATAATTTGACAAATTTGGTTCCTAAAATGCTATTGATCAATAGAAGCAATGATTGTTTTGTTAATTCAATTGTGCAATCAGTTAATCAGTTGATTGATTTCCATGATTATTTGAATAGCTTGAGCATTGATAATGAATTTTCAAAAGAAATGAAAAATATACTTTATCATAATAAAAATTCTGTTGCAAATTTGAAAAGAATTATTGGTGGAAGATTCAATGATGGAAATCAACAATGTGCTCATGAATTTTGGAAAGAAATGTATCTTAATTTTGAAAGGGACTTTCAACAAAAATTTATCTTTGCCAAATTTGATAATGCCAGATGCATTAGATTGCATCAACAAAATTGCAACTATTTTACAAATCAAATTTGCAACTGCAACATAAGTCCTGGTTGTGGGAGACAAGTGCAACTTCCAATTGATGGAAAAGAAGAATTGCTATTGCAACCAAAAAATGGTCCTCAGCAATTCAAATTTTTAATTAATCGAATTATGAAAAGTTCTCTTCTGAAAAATTGTGATACATGTTCTCTCAATTCAGAACATGAAGTTACTTCAAGAATTGAATTCCCACCTGAATTCAAATATCTTATTATTCAAATCAATAGATTTTTAATCAATCTAAATATTAATATTGAAGAAAGAATCAATTGTGACGTAATGAACTTCAGTTCAAAGAAGCAGCAAATCTTTGGCAATAATTTTTCTCTGAAAGCTGCTGTCATTCATAGAGGACCAACTGCCAGAGCAGGACATTACACTGCTTTGATCAAAAATGAAAATGACGTTTGGGAAGAAATCAGTGACAATACAATCACAAAAAGACATACAAAATTTCCTGCCAAATTGCCTGACATTGTACTTTTGTTCATGGAAAAAATGTGAAAAATTATGTTTGGACTAAAACAATAGGCTTGAACTTAATTTGTAACCTTAGACTCAACGTATATCATTATTATTATTATTATTAACCAGTGGTGTCTGAAGGACTTTCCTATAAAGTTTTGGTCCTTACAGACACTTCGCGAAGGCCTGTAAATAGGCCATTGCGATTATTCACTGTAGGTTATTTATTTGAACTGGATATCAATTATACTCTACAAGTCTTGCTGCCTGCTTGAGATATGTAGCAGTATATGTAGCCAACAAATAATGTTCAGCCTATCAACCACTGACCTGATTGAATGTGTTGTTGAGCTTAGGTGTGCTAATCAAAGTCCTTTGTAACCTTTACACACAGATACATGATGTTCTGGTGTTTCATACTCTTCAACACATTTCGGGCACGTAGGTAATGATGCCAGATCTATGATTTTCTTGTGTTTCTCGAGATTACAGTGCCCTGTAAGGATCTGATTTACCAGATCTTTTTATTGTCTGGTGAGACTTAGGATACGTTTACATAGTCAAGTAGATACCCAACCAACGTTATCCTTTGTCTTTTTACAGTCTCTCCTTTTGTTCCACGCCTCCTTTAGGTGTTTCGTAGACCACTCTCTGATGCTAGAAAGACAGATAGCAAACGGGACTTGAGCAAAGGGTTCAGGGCTCTCTATTAGAAGTTCTGATCCCTCTTTTGTCATTTTATCCACTTCCTCATTGCGCTGTATCCCTTCATGACCGGGGTCCAGGAAATAGATATGCGGTTTTCTTTTCCTAGATGGTTTAGATTTTCAATGCAGCACAGTACGGTTTGGGATCTTACCATACTATTCTCCAATGCTTTAATAGCTGCCTGACTATCTGAAAGGATAGCTATTTCCTGTTGCTGAACCTCTTCCATGATCAGAACCTCAGATTCAAAAGCCTTAAACATGCGCTATCTCTCCTTCTTCGGTTTTTGTCGTGATGTTTACCGAATGTTAGAGCTGACTTGTCAGACTTAGGTCTGAGATCCTGCTCTTCAGTGAAGGCAGTGGTGGTGTTTGGTACCACATCCAATGGTGCCAGCTCATGACTGGTGTTTGGTGTTGTATCCGATGATACCTGCATGGTGAAGACTTCTGCCTGGAAGACCGTCCTTAGTTTACCAAGATAAGATTTTTGACAGGTGAGATGGTTTGAGTATTCTATATAAACACTTGCACCAATCCTATCATTCATTTTAGATCCATCAGTATAGCATTTGATTACATTACTTTCCAGCTCTTTTTCATAATCTCTTGCGCCTGTTCTGTCATAAACCATACATGTGAAATGCTTTTCAAATGATCTGGTTTTAGTCATAAGGTCACCCGGCACATGCAAGAGCGGTAGTTCCTTCCTAGCCTCATTACACAAATCCATGCGACTCTTTGTTTTTCCAGTAGTTCCAACAGATCTTGACCACCACAGACCCATGAGATCTATTCTATAGGATCCCCATATCGCTTCTGCCTTCAGGAATTCTTTAATCGGAGGGATATTCAACAGCATCTCCAATGCTCCAGTAGGTGTGCTCGGATATGCTGAAGAAGTCATTAAGCAAGCAAGTCTTTGTACCTTCTAGAGTTTCTTCCTCAAGTACAGTTTCTCTGTCCCGCGGATCCAGGAAACACATGCATACGACAAAATGGGACATACCATAGCAATGTATATCCACCTCATTACATGCGGGTTAACTGCCCAGGTTTTTCCCACAATTTGTTTGCATTGCATAAGGGCTGCAGTCGCCTTGGAGGAAATCTTTTCTATGTGGCTTTTCCTGGTTAGCTTAATGTCCAGGATTACGCCTAACAGCCTTACCTCCTGCGAAAGTTTCAATTTCTGTCCACTCAGAAAAAGGTCACCAAGTTGGCAATTCATTTTATATGTAAACAAGACCATTTCTGTTTTACGGCTACTGAATTCTAATTCATTTCGATTAGACCATTTATTAGGAATATTTAATGCCATTTTGGCAATGCATCTGACCAATGATGCTTTTGAACCCGCGACCAGCACTGTGGTGTCATCAGCATCAGACTGGGCATAAATATTCCTATTTTTAAACTCCTTTAAAAGAGGATTCAGCATACAGTTCCATAGTAAAGGTGATAAAATCCCACTTTGGGGGTTTCATTTAACTACTTCCCTTTTAACAGTTGCCCTCAGTAGTTATACTTGAACTGTTCTGTGCCTCACCATATACTCAATCCATCGGATGAGTACTGGTGGCACATTGAGTTCTCGTAGCAACTAGAACATACTACTGAAGGGTATGTTGTCAAAAGTTCCAACAATATCTAAAAAGACACTGAGTGCAATCTTCTTTTTTGTTAGTTTACGCTCTATACAGATCACGAATTCATGAACCGCAGCCTCGGTAGAGACCCTGGCT
>NC_136482.1:132695868-133005868 GCF_053919585.1 Euprymna scolopes | reverse complement strand
GGAAAATGCCTATTCTCAATAAAGCTATATTTAAATACTACTATAATACTTAGTTTTGTTCATAAATAGACACCCACTGTATGATATCATGCGCCAATTAAAAAAATAAATTGAAATTTGTACATCTGAATTTATAATTCATGGCTTATGGTAAAGAGATACATCAGATTTGACCGCATAATCAGACAGAGCTCACAATTTTACATAAGAGTACCAGTTTTGAGAATAGTTTGAAAAATAAATAAAATGGCGAAATTACCAAATTTCTTGAAATGTTGAGGTTCGTAATTTAGCCCACTTTTTCTAAAGAAAAAGTGTCCGGAAAAGCCGAAATTTTAGCACTTAAAATTCTCATAACTTTTGAACTACTAATGGTATTTGCATAATTCAAACGGTTTTAAGCATCTTTTACATAGCTCTTTTCATGCAAGTTGATAGAATAACAATTATCTAAAGAAAAAATCAACTTGTAATGTTAAATTAAAATATTACGAAATGTAATAAGTCCTCAGACGTATCTCTCCAGCATGGCTGACTAGGATTGCTTCCGTACATTTATATCAAATCTACCTTTGCATTCCATGTTTAAAAAGGATGTGTCCGCTGTAGTATACGATCTGACAAAATGGTTAATTGAATGGTTAATTGAAGACCGTGTCATACCCTCGAAAAAAATTCCAGCAAAACCTAATAGCCAGCCGTTGTTCTCTCCAGAATGTGCTGTTGCCACTGCACACAATCACTTTTTCCATTGCTTCCAACATAATAGATATAATGAGACTAAAACTGCTTTCAGGACTGCCAGCAACTACTTTAAAAGGGTAATAAAGAAAATGAGAGAGTTGTATGCTCAGTCCATTAAGTCCAAAGTAGCTGAGAAGCAGTTTGGTTCCCACCAGTTTTGGCAAATAGCAAATGGGGTCCTGAACAGAAGCGTGTACTCTATCTCAATTATCATCAATGGACCAAGATAATTTCGTCAGCGTTAGACAAAGCCAAACTCTTTGCCAAGAATTTTGCAGCAAATTCTACTCTATACAATCAAGGCCGTCCAACCCGCTATATTTCCTCTTGTATCAGAAAACACGCTATGCAACACACAAATATCTGTGCGTGATATTGCCAAGCTAATCAAACACCTTGATTCCAGTAAAGCAACTGGCTCTGACGGCATTCCAATTATAGTGCTGAAAAAGTTTCACCCAGAACTAGCTCCCATACTTACAAAGCTGTTTAAGCGTTGTCTTAAGGAGAATTGATTCCCAACACCCTGAAAAACCTTATCGGTATGCCTTGTATTTAAGTAATTGGTCATCTTCCTCTCAGTACAGACCAGTAAGTCTGCTGTAGTACGTTGCTGGAATCTGTGTTAAATAGAGAAGTAGTCAATCACCTCAGCAGAAATAACCTTCTTAGTGACATGCAATATGGTTTCCATTCTGCTACAGCAGATGTGCTAACGTTTATATCCCATAGGATTAGCAAATCTCTTGACGGAGGCTTCCTTTCTAGGGCAATTGCTCTTGACATATCAAAGTCCTTTGATAGGGTATGGCATAAAGGTCTACTTCAAAATCTCCAGTCATGGTATAACTGGAAATGTCTTCTCAACTATTAAATCATTTCTCTCTAATAGGTTCATAAGAGTAGTGGTTGATGGGCAGTAATCAGAAGCTCACAGTATTAATGCTGGAGTCCTTCAAGGGTCCATCCTGATCCCAACTCTCTTCCTGATCTACATCAATGATGTCCCAAATCACATCCTAAGGTCATTCGTAGACATTTACTAATGACACTACCATCTATGGCAACACATCAAAGGCCATAAATGACCGAGTTTGCTCCGATTCTCTCTCCTCTGATCTTGAGCACATAGTACAATGGGGAAAGAAGTGGCTGGTTACTTTCAAAAGCTTCTATCTCTACATTATCAACGCTCTGATCCCCATCTGGCATCAATTGAAATGAATGTCTTTTGTCTTGGGGAAGCTCCATGTTTTGACAAGCTTCTGTGCTTGACCTTTACTCCTGATCTGAAAACATGTAAATCAGAGTTGCTAGAAAAATGGTGGGATCCATTAGATATCTCACTGCTTATGCAATTCTCAATATAAAAACCAAGTACGTCCAATGATGGAGTATTGTTGCTACATCTGGGCAGGAGCTGCTTGATAGTTGAAAATAGACTTTGTAGCCTAATGGAGATGCCTTTTCTCTTTCTCTTCTCTGCAATCTCTTTCCCATAGAAGAGACGTTTCAAGCCTATCTTATTTATCATTATTTTCATGGCAAGAGCTCAATCTTCAATCTATTGTCCTCCCTTGTCAAATTTTCATGAAAAACACTCATCTACCTGAAACCATTATCAATCATTTCCCCCACTCTTTATCTGTGCCTAAACTAAAACGGAGATTCCATCAACAAAGTTTTTTTCTTAGAACTATGGAACTCTCTTCCTTTTGCCTGTTTTCCGGCTGACTGATTTGGTTGTCTTCAAGTTCAACGTAAAAATATTCTTGTCAAACTGTCCCCTTAAGTAATTCAATTTACCAAATTTCCACTAATGATTACTATGATATTATCCCATTGACATAAGAGTACCAGTTATCCTTGAGTGGCCTCCAGGCCTTCATAAGTGGTGACTCTGATGTAAAAAAAAAAAAAAAATTATGTGAACTAAAATTTAATGTACTCTTTATTCATATCAAAACTTAATTTAATTAAAACTGATTAGTTAATGAATTTTTAAGACACTTGTGTTTCAGGAGAGAATAGAGAATTTCCTATTTTATTTTCATTTCAGTCATGTAAATTATTCAGTTAAAGTATTATAAAACAAAAACTTTAATAAATTACGCTCAGTGCTAAACTATTTTAATTCATCGATCGTTTTAGTTTTAAAAAGAAAATATTGTAAAAAATGTAGATAAAAGAGGCTGTGACAAGGATTATTGACTTCCATGTGGCCTTCAAGAAGTTGTTGGAATGATAAAAGCAGCTGAAGGAGATGACTCTGAAGAATTGCTAGTTTCATGTGAATAATAATAAAAAAGCTGGAGACTGAAGGCCCCTCATATGTTGCTTCAAGTAGTTTAGATGTATAGTGTAATATCCCTTTCCCCCTTTTCTCAGATATGAAGATCTATACAATCGCTTTTTGTGTGTAATAGTAAAATTATTTTATTTGTTGCCATCTACTGATAGAGGCAGCTTTGTTCATGAAAATGTGTAATTTAGCAATGTCTTTGTCAGTTTATCCTTGCATACCAGTTTTTGATGGTATTTTCAATTCTTTGTTTATATTTTATAGCATGTCAATTCTTAGGTCATTTAATGCTGAAACTGAATGCGTTTTAAAATGATATTCAGCTTAACATACCAATAACACTCAGTATTTGAAACAAAAAATTCAAAGCATCTTCAGCTGAAAAAAGTCACTTTGAGCCTCCAGACAGGATTTATTAAAGTATGATCAGTATCATTTGAGGGATCTTCAACTTCAGTTTGATTCTGACAATCACTTTGTCTTTGATCATCTGTGTCTTCAACAACTGACAGCTTGTTCTTGATATTGTAGAAAGTAAGATTGTGTTTCAAATATGCTCCACACGTAATGTTTGATGGGGTTGTAATCAGGAGATTAGTGGGGTTTGTATAACTGTTGAAAATTGAAGTTGTGGATGTTTTTAATCCTGCTAACAGAACTAGATTTCTTACATGTAAATATTGTATAACAATCTGCTTCTTTTTTTTGAATTTTATTTTATAGGATATGAGTATATTGCGAGATTACATTGCATATGCCAAGAATTACATCAACCCTAAGATAGGAGAAGAAGCTGGCCAAGCTTTTATTCAAGCTTATGTTGATATGAGAAAAGTTGGCAGTGGACGTGGTCAGGTGTCTGCCTATCCCCGACAGTTGGAATCTCTCATTAGATTGTCTGAAGCTCATGCCCGTATGAGGTTCTCTAATGTTGTTGAAGTCTCAGATGTTGAAGAGGCAAAAAGGTAGGGCTTCATCACCTTTTATATATATATATATATGATAGTCTAGCAGGTTTACCTATATTGTACCTATTTACTATGCCTCCCCACGGGACAGAGTTAGACACCAGGGTCGTTTTTTAACGTGGAGAAAAGGTACAAAAATTAAAATTGTCTCAGTCGTGAAGGATTTCTCCTCCACTGAAAGAGAACAAGAAATAGAAGTGCAGCATCTGAAGAACAGATACTACACTTTGATCTTGACCAAAAGGTTTACCTATATTGTAACTGTGTGACATATATGGCTAAAATAAAACATCAGCTGCACGAATGAAAAGAAATTGTAATAAACAATAAATAATTGTAATAAACTTAAATTTCTGTTCCTTGATAAATACGTATGTTTGAAACAGAAGACAATCAAATGTTGCAAAACATGAAATATGAATTAAGGCAATAAACAAATATTAAAAATGAAACAATTTTTTAAAAAAATTAAAATTGTTTGTTTTCAGTACTTATGCACTTATGTTACTGTGCTGAAATAATGCTATTATTTAGAAGTCCATTCTTAAGATAGGGAGGAGAGTATTTTTTAATTCTGTTTTTTCACCTAACAATTCAATAATGATTTTAAAAAAAAAAATAAAAAAAAATGTAAAATTTGAATTTAACTACAGAAAACATGAGATCAAGTTCAGAATAGTTAACAGTACATTTCGTCTATCTTCAAAAAAACTTATACATACAATAAAATTTATAAGATTATAAATTATAAATCATAAAAGAAAAAACGTTTTCTAAATAATAACAAATGAATACTTTATGTTCATAAATCAGTTGACAAGCGTTTTTGGTTACAGGAGTTTTTTGTGCATGTTAAGACACAAAAATTCCAACGTTATGTTTGTCACTATTTCTATTGATGTGTGCATAAAAAGTTTTTATCCAATTCTTTTCAAATTTTAGGACAAAAGAAATTATACATTCGTTATTACATGGCGTTTGAACACGGTTTCTAGCTTTACTTATGTTTGTACTATAAAACCGTAACTTTGAGATATTCTAACTTTTGACTGGAAAGGCACGTGGTCTGTCCAAATTCTGTAACAAAGACAATTCTTTTCCCTGATTAGCTAAAACAACTAGAAATATTATCGACGGGTACAACTTTCGCTTTGAGTATTTACATGAACACACCCCAACTGCTTTTTTTTTTTTTTTTTTTTTTTCTTTTCTGCAAGAAGTGATTTACATGCATGCTATGCTGGCATGTTTTATCGTTAATAGTCGAATTCAGACAGCAATTTACAATAGACAAATCAAATCACAGCAAAAATATTAAAATACTATTTCAAAATAAATTTTATTGTGAATCCAGTTGTATAAGTTTTTTTGAAGAAGATAGACGAAATGTACTTAGTACTGATTTAAAAACTATGCGTTTCAAATTAAGTTGTAGTGTGTGCTTTGTCCAGCACTGAACATTATGGTGTCTGGTATTGCTAGTTTCATTTAAAGGTATCAAAAATTACTAAAAGTTTAATCATTCATATCAGTAAATGTGGAAAAGAAAATTCCTTCTATTTACAAAAAAACTTGTGTTTGTATAAAAAAAATTTGAAGTGATAGTGAACTGGCAAAGCAAACTAATTAAAAAAAATAATTCTTATTCTATTCATAAAGTTTCGTCTTGTCAGCTGCTATGACTATCGTAATTGATGACCTATTACCTAATGAAATTTAGTCTGCTGACGTCATGAACTGTGAAATCTGGTCACGTGTCCCATGACTTAACCAGAAGTCCAGAAGTAGAGATATATATATTTATTTATTTTTTTTATTTTTATTTATTTATTTATTTTTTTTTTTTTTGTTAAATTTTTAACATGGCTGCATGATCCAAATTGCCAAAAAACTACAAAAAAGGATTGAAATTTACTGTTTTCATTTCCGAAAGACAAGGAATTACATTACATGTGGATGAATGCAATAAAAAGAAAAAATTTCACACCATCTCCAAAGTGAGGTTATGAAATGTTTGAGATTAAAAAATTAAATAAAAATGTCTATCTTTCTTATTCGCAGATTTTTTTTTTTTTTTTTTTTTTTTTGTCAGAACATATATAAAAAAAACAAATGAAATTATGGATATAAAAAAAATGATCTTACATATTATTTATATTATGTGTTGAAATGATAAATTATTACTTAGAAACTTATTATTTAACATGGGGAGTGTGTTGTAAATATTTTGTACTTTCACCTAACAATTTAATAAAAGCGGTGTTGTAAAACTTGAATTTCTTGATTAAATAATTCTAAAAAATTTCCTCATAAACAATTTTTGTTGCAAAGAAAACCACACACACACACAGTACGAAAATTTATAATAGGATTATTGTACTCTGCTGGGTATTATCTTCTCTTTATAAAGAAAATGGTCTGTGACAGGAGACTCCCTCATCTTTGACAGAGTGCCAACAAAACTATATAAATATTTTTCCCATTATGAGTGACCTTTTTTGGGGAGCTGGATTTTTCCTACATCATAATGCAACTCTTCAATATGATACAAAATTGGTTAAAAAAAAAAAAATATCAGAAAAAGAAAAATTGAAACTTTTAATTAAACTCTACAGAGTTTTGTAATGTTTAATGTTTGAAATATTTCTGCATTAGTAACTTTGTTTATACTAACATTATTTGTTTAAATTTAATTTTTAACTTCTCGTTTGTTTTTCAGTTAAACTAATTTATTGTTCGTTTTTTTTTTTGTTTTTTTTTTTGTTTTTTCAGTTTTGATTTAAAAAATATTGGGGTTTGTATTACAATACATAGATTCGAAGAAGTTGTCAAAAAACAAATATATAAAAATTAAATATTATCAAAGGCAAGTTATTTTTCTGAATAATTTTTTAGTGTTTCAAATAAATGTAACATGTTTATTCATCTCAAAAACATGCAGTGTTTTCCAATGTATTTGAAAAATGCAAATGGCGGCGAACTGTTGAATACGTAAGTTTGGGAAAATGAGTTAAAACTAAAAAAAAATGTACAAAATACTGTAAGAGACCTACCCAATATCCATCAGCCTATGTAACATATATTGAATGGGTTTCTTTACATTAAATAAAAACACTGAAAAATTATCTAGTTAGGTAGAAAGTAACTTCTCTTGCTTTTGATATTAACCAACGATGACCATCAAAAATATAATAACCAACGATGACCATCAAAAATATATTAACCAACGATGACCATCAAAAATATAATAACCAACGATGACCATCAAAAATATAATAACCAACGATGACCATCAAAAATATAATAACCAACGATGACCATCAAAAATATAATAACCAACGATGACCATCAAAAATATAATAACCAACGATGACCATCAAAAATATAATAACCAACGATGACCATCAAAAATATAATAACCAACGATGACCATCAAAAATATAATAACCAACGATGACCATCAAAAATATAATAATCAACGATGACCATCAAAAATATAATAACCAACAATGACCATCAAAAATATAATAACCAACAATGACCATCAAAAATATAATAACCAACGATGACCATCAAAAATATAATAACCAACGATGACCATCAAAAAATATAATAACCAACGATGACCATCAAAAAATATAATAACCAACGATGACCATCAAAAATATAATAACCAACGATGACCATCAAAAATATAATAACCAACGATGACCATCAAAAATATAATAACCAACAATGACCATCAAAAATATAATAACCAACGATGACCATCAAAAATATAATAACCAACGATGACCATCAAAAAATATAACCAACGATGACCATCAAAAATATAATAACCAACGATGACCATCAAAAATATAATAACCAACGATGACCATCAAAAATATAATAACCAACGATGACCATCAAAAATATAATAACCAACGATGACCATCAAAAATATAATAACCAACGATGACCATCAAAAATATAATAACCAACGATGACCATCAAAAATATAATAATCAACGATGACCATCAAAAATATAATAACCAACAATGACCATCAAAAATATAATAACCAACGATGACCATCAAAAATATAATAACCAACGATGACCATCAAAAAATATAATAACCAACGATGACCATCAAAAATATAATAACCAACGATGACCATCAAAAATATAATAACCAACGATGACCATCAAAAATATAATAACCAACGATGACCATCAAAAATATAATAACGATGACCATCAAAAATATAATAACCAACGATGACCATCAAAAATATAATAACCAACGATGACCATCAAAAATATAATAACCAACGATGACCATCAAAAATATAATAACCAACAATGACCATCAAAAATATAATAACCAACAATGACCATCAAAAATATAATAACCAACGATGACCATCAAAAATATAATAACCAACGATGACCATCAAAAAATATAATAACCAACGATGACCATCAAAAATATAATAACCAACGATGACCATCAAAAATATAATAACCAACGATGACCATCAAAAATATAATAACCAACGATGACCATCAAAAATATAATAACCAACGATGACCATCAAAAATATAATAACCAACGATGACCATCAAAAATATAATAACCAACGATGACCATCAAAAATATAATAACCAACGATGACCATCAAAAATATAATAACCAACGATGACCATCAAAAATATAATAACCAACGATGACCATCAAAAAATATAATAACCAACGATGACCATCAAAAATATAATAACCAACGATGACCATCAAAAATATAATAACCAACGATGACCATCAAAAATATAATAACCAACGATGACCATCAAAAATATAATAACCAACGATGACCATCAAAAATATAATAACCAACGATGACCATCAAAAATATAATAACCAACGATGACCATCAAAAATATAATAACCAACGATGACCATCAAAAATATCTCGTACTTACAGACTCACTTTCAATACTCATATCACTAAAAGAAGAAAAAAAATGACAAACCCACTTATTACAGAGCTGCTAAACAAAATAGATGCCATAACCAAGGGAAAAAAAAACATCTTTTGCTGGATACGAAGCCATATCGGCATCTACATGAATGAACAAGCAGATAAGGCAGCAAAGGAAACTCTGCAACAAAACCACATAAGTGGAAAAATCGCCTATACAGACCTAAAGACTAAAATAAAGACATATTTGAAGAGAAAATGTCAAGAAAACTGGAGCTCATGTACAGAAAATAAACTATTCAAAATAACATCACATATTGGAACGAGAGACACAAAAGAGGTAGTAATGACCAGACTGCGAATAGGTCACACTCACATCTACTAAAAGGGGAGGAGACACCTATCTGTATACCATGTCAAGAACCCTACACAGTACATATACTGACGAACTGCGTTGACCTTGAACAAATCCGAACAAAGTATTGGCCCTGTCGGTGGGGCATTAGAATACGCTGACTGCCCCCCTGCAGAGGGTAAAAGTCCCTCAATGGAGGTCCTGGATATGACCTTAAACTATATCTAGTGGTGAGGCCCCAGCTTGTGGGCTTTGGGGAGTGTGGAGCCACCCTTTAATTACCATTGCTCCCAGGTCCACTCTGACCCGGAGTGGTAGTACCTATTTGGGTCCCAACTATGGGTTAAATAGAAACCGACGTGAAAACAACAAATATATTCTATTAAAAAAAATTTTCTTCAAAATCTTTGGATTCGGCATTAAATAACCCGAAAAGGGCCGATATGCCATTAAACAAAAACAACCAACTAACCGAACAAAGTATTACCAAGAAAACAATCTAAAAACAATATTAAACAAGATCGATCCCCCCAAAATTATCAATTTTTCTGAAAGAGATTAAAATATACACAAAAATATACAAAAAGATTCCCCCCCCCCCCCCAAAAAAAAAAAAAAAAAACATTAAGAACAAACCAATATATAACCCATCATAACTAACGTTTTGGCATTAAATGACCCAAAGTGGTTGATATGGCATAAAACAAAACAAACAAATTTGTTATATATTTGTTTTTTGACAACTTTTTCGAATCTGTGTACAAACCCAAATATTGTTTGCTTTGATATAAAAAATATTGTTGTTCGCTTTGATTTAAAAAAAAAAAAAAAAAAAAAAAAAAAATTCATTTTAATTTTAAAAAAAAAAAAAAAAAACGATTAAAAATTTTTTTTAAATTGTTTAATTTTTAATATTTGTTTATTGCCTTAATTCATATTTCATGTTTTGCAACATTTGATTGTCCTGTTTCAAACAAAATCTCACGTGCGTGATTTTTATTTATTTATATTGAATAAGCTTCAGTTTCACTACAAATCAAATTGTGTTCCTTCCTATTCTTTTTAAATGTAATTCATAAATAAAGAATGTAATCTAATCTTTAAAATTCATAATTCAATGAAATGTTCAATTGCTTTTAACGCATAAGCAAACAATTTTTTTTATTAATATTGGATGAGCTTCAGTATAAATCATTGTTCTTTATTTATTTATTTTTTAAATCCAATTTTAAAGTTTTCTGTAAAAATTTCTGCTCATTATCGACAGTCTAAGTGTTCCACATATCTTGCTTGCTAGGACCTCGATGATAGGCCATATTTTACAATGGCAGTGCAGTGGCAAAGTCTTAGTTGTCAGCCACAAAGGTTTTGGGAGGGGAGGTCATTGTGTTTATATAGTTTTATTAACAAGCCTCTTTAGGCCATGGCATTTTGGAGATAAATGCTGCTCATCAGAATAGGTGACAGGCCAGAATTATATAAAAGTCGGAATTTTTTTTTTTATCCGACTCCTTAAGTCCAATGAATTTATTTATTTTTTTACATGGTTTTTCTGTTTGGTTTTACCAGTTGTACAATTTAGCAGTTTCTGTATGGTTTCGCTTTTATTTTTGGAGATATATCATATTTTGTACTGTATTGTAATGCTTCTACTTCAAGATATTTTGGTCCATCTGATCACTGCAAATCCTGTCTGGACAGCTGTTTTCGTTTTGGTTGTGACATCACACAAGATCAATGAAAGTTCTGTCTTTGAGTGAGATCACTGGATTACACCAGATAAAAATCTGATTGTAATCTGAAAGTTATCTAGTTCCTGAATCAAATGGAATTTGCCAATTGGATTAACCCAGGATCAATCTAGAATTACAATTTTATTGAAAAAAAAAATGGGCATAAATCAATAAGAAGCAACTCTTGCTACTATAGCCCTTTATAGCTTTTTATTTTTATTTTTTAGCTTTTTCCTCTTTTTTTTTTTTTTTTTTTTTTATACATAAATCACCACTTATAAAGACCCGGAGGCCACTTGAGGTTGAGGGTTAATGAGTGTACAGAAGTCAATGGGAATCGTTAATAGTGGAAATTTGGATTACTTAGGAGGACAGTTCATCAAGAATTTGTTTGTTGGACTTGAAGATGACCAAATTGTAGTCAGCTGGAAAGCAGGCAAATGGAAGACAGTTCCACAGATGTGCAGTTCTAAGAAAGAAGCTTTGCTCATGGCATGTATATTTTGGTTTAGGTACAGATAAGGAGTTGGGGGAATTATTGATAGTGTTTTCATCAGCTAAACGAGTGATTTTCCAAGAAAGTTTGAAGTTGGGATCATAGATTGGAGCTCAGACAAGAACCTGCCATGAAAATAAAGCAGAGACAGGCTTGCAACGTTTCTTCTGTGGGAAATAGGTTGCAGGGAAGAGAAAAGGGCATCCCCCACTAAGCCACGAAGTCTCTCTTGAGCGCTGTCAAGGCAGGATAAGCTGCTTCTAGCAGCTCCTGCCCAAATATGGCAACAGTACTCCATTCTTGGACATACTTGGCTTTTATATAGATAGAGAATTGCATTTGCAGTGAGATATCTAATGGAGTGGTAGAAGGATCCCACCATTTTTCCAGCAACCTTGGCAACAGACATCTTGGCATCTCAGATCACGGGTAAAGGTCAAGCCCAGTAGCTTGTCAAAACATGGGGCCTCTCCAAGACGAGAGCTGTTCATTTCAATTGATGCCAGATGGGGACCAGAGCGTTGATGTAAAGATAAAAGTTTGGTTTTAGATGCATTAAAAGTAACCAGCCACCTCTTTCCCCATTGTACCAGATGCTCAAAATCGGAGCAAACTTGGTCATTTACGGCCTTTGATGTGTTGCCATAGATGGTAGTGTCGTCAGCATAAATGTCTACAAATGATCTAAGGATGTGTTTTGAAAGATCATTGATGTAGATCAGGAAGAGAGTTGAGCCCAGTGGGGGACTCCAGCATTAATACTGTGACCACTACTCTTATGAACCTATCAGAGAGAAATGATTTAATAATTGAGAAGACATTTCCAGCTATACCATGACTGGAAATCTTGTGAAGTAGATCTTTATGCCACACCTTATCAAAGGCCTTTGATATGTCAAGAACAATTGCCCTTGAGATGAAGCCTCCATCGAAGGATTTGCTAATCCTATAAGATATAGCTGTAAGCACGTCTGTTGTAGATTTAGCAGAACGGGAATCATATTGCGTGTCACTAAGAAGGTTATTTCTGCTGAGGTGGTTTACTACTTCTCTATTTAACACCTATTCCAGCAACTTATTCATGGCACACAGGAGACTTATAGGTTTGTACTGAGAAGGAGATGCCTGATCACTTGAATTCTTAAATACAAGGCATACTGAGAGCGTTTGGAAGCAATTCTCCTTAAGACAACGCTTAAACAGCTTTGTAAGTATGAGAGCTAGTTCTGGTTGAAGATTTTTCAGTGCTGTAATTGAAATGCCATCAGGGCCAATTACTTTACTGGAATCAAGATATTTCTCACATAGCGTGTTTTCTGATATAGGAGGAAATACCGGGGTTTGACGACCTTGGTCACATAGGGTAGAATTAGCTGCAAAGTTCTTGGCAAAGAGTTCAGCTTTGTCTGATGCTGACAATATTACCTCCGGTCCATTGATGATGGTTGGGATAGAACATGCGCTTCTATTCAGGATCCTATTTTCGAAAACTGGTGGAAACCAAACCGCTACTCAGCGCGTTTGAACTTAACGGGCTGCGCATACAACTCTCTCGCGTTCTTTATTACTCTTTTACAGTCGTTACTATTAGTCCTGGAAGCGGCTTTAGTCTCAGTACAGTTTATTGTTATTCCTTTGATCCTCTTTCCATAAAGACAATATTATCTTTTAAAAAATTTCTTCTCTGTATATGTGATGAGAAGTGTTTGGCTTCGAAATGTCATGGCCTAAAGAGGTTTCCCTATGCCTAAATATTGTATTCCCTTTTGAACTGATAGCATAATCAAATTTCATCAAAAAAATTTTTTATCCTTTTGTTATCTTAACTTATTCTATAAAGCTGGTTGAGTGTATAGGTGAGTATATTTATCATACAAGTGAATGTTAAACGTAAAACATAATATACATGAAAAGTATTTATAAAATGCTTGCTGAATAGGTGTGGGGGACTGGTCTATGAATCTGCAGAATAGATTTTCACATGTGGGTCAAAGATAAAGGAGTCAGTCTGAGTCGATATCGTATGAATTGGAGTCTGAGTTGGACTTTTATCATCAGACTTCACAACCCTGAGTATAATAGTAAATACATTTTGAAAAATATAAACTAAAGAAAGAAGTTAAATATACCTAAACAGGAAGGAGATAATAGAATAAAAATTTGAAGGGTATTATTATATAGATAAGTAATAGTAAAAAATCAAAATGGAATCATTTTTCTCTTGTACTTTTTCCTTGTGTTCAGATCTAAATTTATAACTTTTATTTCTCATCTTGATATTTAATTGCTTTTTAAGTCTTGAACTTTTTTTTTTTTTTTTTTTTTTTTTTTTTTTTTTTTTTTTTTACACAGTGATCACCACTTATCAAGGCCCGGAAGCCACTCAGGGATAAGGGTTATTGCAAGTACATTATGTTAGTGTGGAGATTTGATGAAGTGTTTAATTAGGGGGCGGTTCATTAGGAATTTGTTAACATTGGACTTGAAGACATCCAAGTTGTAGTCCGGAGGGAAGCAGGCAGACGGAACAGAGTTCCACAGGCGTGCAGTTCTAAGAAAGAAGCTTTGTTCATGGAATCCGCGTTTTGATTTAGAAACAGATATAGAGTGGGGGAAATTTTTCACAGTGGATTCAGCTAGACGGGTGTTTTTCGTGAAAGATTGGCGAGGGGGGACCAGGGATTGGAGTTCAGACAAGCACCTGCCATGGAAATAACGATAAAACAAGGATAGGCTCGACACGTCTCTTCTGTGGGAGAGAGGTTGCAGGGTAGAGAAAAGGGCATCCCCCACTAAGCCACGAAGTCTATTTTGTACTCTGTCAAGGCATGATAGGCTGTTTTTGGCAGCTCCTGCCCAGATATGGCAACAGTATTCCATCCTTGGACGTACTTGGCTTTTATATAGATAGAGAATTGCATCAGTAGTGAGATATCTTCTGGAGCGGTAGAAGGATCCCACCATCTTTCCAGCGACCTTGGCAACAGACTTGATGTACGTGTTCCATTTCAGATCAGGAGTAAAGGTCAAACCCAGAAACTTGTCAAAACACGGGGCCTCACCCAGACGAGAGCCATCCATCACAATTGATGCCAGCTGGGGATCAGAGCGTTGATGATGTAAGGATAGGAGTTTGGTTTTGGATGCATTAAAGGTAACCAACCACATCTTCCCCCACTGAACCACGTGCTCGAGATCAGAGGAGAGAGAATCAGAGAGAACTTTGTCATTTACAGCCTTTGATGTGTTGCCGTAGATGGTCGTGTCATCAGCATAAATGTCAACGAATGATTTAAGTATGTTAATGGAGGTCATTGATGTAGATCAGGAAGAGAGTTGGGCCCAGGATTGACCCCTGAGGGACTCCAGCATTTATATTGCAGGCCTCTGATTTTTGTCTATCTACCACTACTCTTATGAGCCTATCGGAGAGAAATGATTTAATGATTGAGAAAACATTTCCAGTTATACCGTAGCTGGAAATCTTGTGAAGTAGACCCTTATGCCATACCTTGTCAAAGGCCTTTGATATGTCAAGAGCAATTGCCCTAGAAAGGAAACCTTTGTCAAGAGATTCACTAATTTTGTGGGATATAACCGTCAGCACATCTGCGGTAGATCTTGCAGAGCGGAAACCATATTGTGTGTCACTAAGAAGTTAAGGATATACTCTTTGATAATCTGATTGTATAATATATATAATATTGTTGAATTAAAACAAATATTAAAATGGTTATCAAAATCAAAATGAATTTTTTTTTTTTTTTTTTAAACCTTCATAAACTGCATAAATAATAAATATGAATTTTTTGCATGCAAAATCACACAAGCAAATATCTCGGAGGCTTGAAGAAAAATAAATTCCTATTGATGAGTTTGAAACAAAATAATTTAATCGCTTTGAATTCATGAGCAGGATTTTCGACTATATGTGTGTATATTTTTTTTCTTACTCTTTTAAGGTTGTATAAAGAAGCTTTGAAGCAAGCAGCTGTAGATCCATCAACTGGTAAAATTGATATCACCATTTTAACTACGGGTATCAGTGGAGCGGCAAGAAAACGTCGAGCAGAGATCACGCAAACTCTCAAGAAATGTATAAAAGACAAAGGAAAAGTTCCAACTGTCAAATATCAGAAATTATTTGAAGAATTTCGAGAAGGATCTGATTTTGTAAGTTTAACTATTTCAGAATGTCATACAGCTTTTATTTACAGAATTGGGGTTTCTTTCAATTATCCAGTTCATCCTAAATCTTTCATACTGAAAGCAGATTGTAACCTTTCTTGTAATTCATTAAACTATATTCGCATTTTTATGCACTGAAAAATCTTCAACCAATCACTTTTTCAACCAATCTAGTTTTAGGATTTGTCATAACATTGCATCATTCTATTGTATTAGTTTATGGTTATAATTTATATTCTATTAAAATATTTTTTCTTTCAAACCGCTACCCACATCCATTTTTGTATATTGACAATTTGAAAAAAAATGTACTATGTTTTTTTTTTTTTTCTAAATTCACAGATCATAGATATAAAACTTATAGTTTCTACCAATTTTTATTCATCTTTTACTATGTTTGAGAAAGCAAGCTATATATTTAAATGATTTGTCAATTTAAAACGTTCAAAATGCAAAATATTTCTATTTGTATTGCTGTCATCTTTCAATCTGTTAAGTTTTCAGCTTTTGATTGATAACCAATTTTTATACTTTATACTAAGCTATATAGTTTTAATTCTGCTGTTCATGCTAATGGGTTAAATATATCATTAGGTAAGGAGATAGTTTTTAATGAGATTGAAAATAATTATATATATATATATATATATATATATATATAAACAGCCAACTGTAAGTTTTACGAATAAGTACATATCTTTTGTTTTTTCTTTTCGCAGGAGTAAAAAATTCATTTAAGAGTTAGTTCCTCCAGTTGGTAACAGTATGTTCTGTGTCCACCCCATATTCTCATTTCAGAATTTTTTAGTGGCCATTTTGTCTGCCCACGGGTAAATGATTAAAAAATTTATAACTTACTCCAGCATCTGTAATAATTTGTCCAGCATGATTAGATTCATTGCCGTTTGTTCCGTTCTTTTAATTTTTAATTTAAAAAATAAATTCTTTTTTTCTTCCAATTTATTAAGTTGTCAGCTTGACTTTTTTTATTAATCGCGTCGTCGCTTTCTGATTGGTTAATCAACTTAATCAGCACTTTGCATATTCTGACGATTTGCGTCTTGTTTCTGGTCAAGCCCTGGCGGACATTTGTGCACTCGCACTTTTTATTTATTTTTCTAATTTTTCTTTTTACAGCCAATCACCCGTGAAATGTTTGATGATGCTCTTCGTGATCTTCAGGATGAAGACTTCTTGGTTGTCACAAATCGTCTTATTCGTCTATGTCATTGAAGCTGTTAACAACTACCTTTCATCTCCTTTTCTATTTTTTGCCTCAATATTTTGAATACTTCAGCCAAACATAATGATGAATATTGCGATTCATTTGATAAACAGAAATTAATGTACTATTATGTTTTATAAATTGTTCCAATAAAAATCACATTGCTTATTAACACATGCACACAAAATGTTATCGTTGAAAATAGAATGTTTATGAAAATCTTTCTACATGATAAAGTAATACTTGAAAAAATAATCAAAATCGCAATAAACTTTAAAAAAAAAAAAAAAAAAGGTTACATTTTATTTTCAATAAAGACTCAAGTTAAACAATCTTTTCAATCTCTGGCATATTTATTTTATGAAGACTATCATTTCTTAACCTTTATCCTGCTGACAGTAGAATTTACTTTTTGATATAATTTTTTAAGCTATCATAGACTATATAAAAAATTTTGTGGTTTATATGAAAGTGATATACATGAACTGAAATCGGGGTTAGTTTAGTGCAAATATGTGATAAAAATTGGACTTGGATTAAAATTATGACTTTTACACTAATTTATGTTCCATTGAAGGAACAATGGTAGATACATGGTTATTTTTTTTTTTTTTCTTTTACCAGTCATTAAGGAAAATTGTGGTAATGACTCGATACACAAATGTGTCATCGAGTGAACAAGTTTTTAAAAAAAGTAAACGTGGTAAAAAACAAATGATTCATGCGTGACAACTCGTAGTTCCTCAGGACAGGAAGTAGTTGTGAAAATGACAAGAAATATGACATTAGTTACGACATAAGATTTAATCGCTTCTGGCCTATCGTCTTTCACCAAATTGTATGAATATCTACAACTTGCTAATGATGATATTGGCTGTGTGGTAGGTGTTGCTGGATGATGGTTCAATTGAATCTATTGGGCAAAAAAATAAAACAATCATGCTTCAAATGTCTTGTAGGAAAAGGGTGGTAGAGATTGACACAGAAGAGGATACTGTAGTTGAACAACTATCCAAATTCACCTTGAATTGTTGCATTGTTGGTGCATTTATTAGTTGGAGATGTATTCCAAGTTTCGGGGATTCTGATTGAGAAAGCAATCCTCCTTTGGTTCAATAGAAATCCGTGATGAAATGGTTTCTTGTAGTATCCATGTTGACCTCTTTTTAGTGCAGGAGTGAGTGATAAGCCCTTATGCATCATGCTGATTAAGATTTTAGGCCCAAATTAAGTCACACTAATAATTGGCGCTGATTGGAGATGCAGCAGCCAAATCAGTTTAGAATTTGAGTATCTGCTGCATTCCTTCGCAATTTTTTATCAAAATATCTTTTATCTTGAAAAATATAAAACAGAAAATAGTTAATGTAATCACCCACAAAAATAGTTTTGTTTTAAATGATTGATTTAAACCATATTTTCCATTAAGTTATAATAATTGTGCAGGGTGTACTAGCAAGTGTACTTGGCATTAATTAAGGAAAAAGTGTAACCTATTTCTATTAAAACTGTGAAAAAATTAATTTCCAGCAAAGAATCAATGACCACTCAGATCAAGAAGGGAGCAATGCACTTACCTTAGGTTGCGAAAGAATTGCCCCCTTCCGCGACGTAACCGTCTTGTAGTATCTTCGCCAGACGAAAGTGGAAAAGATTTACTTTCAATCGCCGGCAACTGAATCAATTTGTGGTGAAGAAAAAAAGAGAGAGAAGACAAGGGAATCTTCCCTCTTATATAATGGAAGGATCAGATGATTAACTATCACGTGATCCGGAGCACAAAATAAAACTTTAAAAGGGTGAATAACAACAACAATTCTTCTTGGTTAGTATTCAAGGTAAGTGCACGTCGATCCTTCTCTTCTCGAGCAATCATTAATCCTTTTTTTCACACGATCCCCAAGAAAGAAAAAAAAAAAGAAAATGTGTGGAAAAACAAAGGATATAAAGCCATGCAATTACTTAATAGTTAACGTATTAGTATTTTTTTTTTTTTTTTTTTTTTTTTTTTTTTTGAGTCCCTAACTATTCTGGGAGGCGGCTAGGCCTACCTCGTCGTTGATAATCGTGGCTCAATATCAACCTCTTAAATAACCGCCCACCTCCTATGAAGGTCTTAGCATTATCACAGTAAATAGCTGTTGGAACACCATGGAGGTTCGTAAAACGTACCAAAGCCTGAAAAAAGGACAACACGCTCATGTCTGGTACCACCTCAACATGTACAGCCCTGATACTGAGACAGGTGAAGATGAGTAGATACATCTTCACCACCTTAGCCCCTTCCCTAACACAAAGGTGGCCCATAAAATCTACTCCCGTGTGTTTGAAGGGAACCTCCAGTTCTACACGTGAAGCTGGCCACATAGGGGGGCAATACTTGTCTGGCATTGTACTTGCGGCACAGTGCACATGAAGCCAGGACTGTTTTCACTGCTTGTCTCCCCTTGGGCACCCAGTAACCACAGCATCTTAACTCTGCCAGAGTGGATGCAACCCCCAAGTGTTGACACCTTGTATGCGCATCCATTATTATAAGCCGAGTTACTGGGTGATCTTTTGCTAACAGAACAGGGTGTTTAACTTCTGGGTCGAAATGGAGAGACCTTGCAATTCTGCCACCTGACCTGATAAGACCCTCACCATCAATGAACAGGTCGAGATCACGCACCAAACCCGGAACTGTCCTACCTGAGGAATCCCGCAGGAATGCTAGTTCCTCAGCATATCTCTGGCGCTGCATCGTTTTCATCAGCAGAATGGCTGCAAGCCTTTCTGTGTCAACTTCTTACCGGCGCAGCCAATGGATGAATCTGAGGACCAAAGAAGTCACTCTCAATAGCTTGGTAAAGGAAGAAAATCTTTCGAGAAAAAGAACTAGGTGGTTCCTCTCCCTGTAGGATGGCAGCATTCCAAGAAGAACGGGCCACCACTTGGCTGAGGCATGACAACTGCTGTGCAGCCCATGGACTGATCCCGCTACTTAACCGATCCGGACCAGTACACCAGAATTGAAGGCAAGCCTTGAACCTTTTCAAAGTTAACCCCCTAATGATCAAATCGGCAGGATTCTCAGTTGTTGAGACATAACGAAATGAGGGGGAGAAACTTAGTGTGGCTTCCAACTCAGCACTCATCTGTTGGATGTCCTTCAGTCTATTCCGGGCAAAGAGGTTTCTGCTTACAATTGTTCCGGAAATCAGCCAAGAGAGGACCACCTGCGAATCTGTGGCTACATGAATCTCAGAGGGAGAGAACCCTCCAAAATTCCTCAACAAAGTAGGCAGGCACCGGAGAGCCAAAAACATGACCATAAGTTCTAAGGTGGGTAGAGTTTTCTTTTTCAAGGGAGCCACCCTAACTTTTGCAAACACCAGACCAGATTGGCAATTTTGCACTACATATGCTGCGAAGCCATATGCCTCTGGAGATGCATCGCAGAAAAGAAAAAGTTTGCCAGCCTCATTCTCGCTGAATGCTCTTCTGGGGAAGGAGACGGTCTCCGGCTCAGAGAAATCAAGGGAAAGCTTCCTCCATAAGGACAAGTATTCCGGTGGGACCGTTACATCCCATCCCAATCCCTTCTTCCAAAGTTCACTCAACAAAATACGGCCACGTAACGAAACCGGTAGGCACAATGATAACGGGTCATAGACTCTAGCTGTCTCGCTGAGGATCCGTCTCTTTGTAAAGGCACTAGAGTCGCACTTAACGGCTACTACACAAAGTGTCTGAGAGAGGACAGTATCTATATCCGAGCACCTTCTCCCATTTGTTGCCATGGTCACTCAGGGAACCATGCTCCTGCATTTTTCGAATCGCCACATGGTTAGAATTACAGGACTGCAGTTCGAATCCTCCCTGACGCAATCGTTCCTGGGTGAGTGTATATAACCGGCACAGTTCATCGGGATCATCGTGCGATATAACCAAATTATCCACGTAAAACTGATTCTCCATCATGGATCTACAATTATCCATGGGAAACTGCGCTGCATGGTATTTAAGGACATAATTTAATATAAATGGACTAGCAACATACCCAAAAATAATTGTGTTGTATCTGAAGCAGCGTAGGCGACCTCCTTCTTTTAGGAAAAAACAGAACTTATTCCTGTCCGATTCAAGCTTCAGACGGATCATTAAGAAGGCCTTCTTAATATCTGCCAACACGACGTGCTTATTAGCACGAAAGGTAAGTAACAAATCTAGTAGGTCACTAGTAAGATTTATTCCCTGGTAGGTAGCCTCGTTAAGGGAAGGAGAGTCACCAACTTTGAGGCTGCAGTTGAACACTGGCCGAATCTTAGTGGTGGAGGTAGGGTCCGATTTCAGGACAGGCCTGTGCGGAATCCAGACAAACTCTCCAAACTGTTGAGGAGGCACGAAGATCTCTATAATTCCATCCCGTTCCTGCTGATGGAAAACCTTCAAATATTCATGATAAAGTTGCCTCTTCTCCAATCTCTGCACGACACATTCCAATATTCGCAGAGCCACTGCATGGTTGGAAGGAACACAAGAGGTCTTATCGTCCTCCCATGGCAACTGAACGTAATATTTGTTATCCTTAAATGAAATAGACTGTCGAAAGAGAGCAATCTTCTGTTCATCATAATTAGACAGTTCCTGTTCTTCAATACCCAGTGACTCCACACTGAACATCTCCAAACCCCTTTGTACATCACTTTCAGGGAAGAAATCCCTTAGAGGGTCTTCATAGGTGCCCTGAGACTCCAGCACAAAACATAGGTGAGATGGGTTGACCTCAGCAGTCGACGCAAGTACAGCATCGAAGGTAAGGTATTCTGAGTTCTTGTCCACAGAATGGTCAGTATGTAAAAACTGCTTCACCTCACCGAAGGGGACGAGTCCTATTGGTGTCAAAAAGGCCTGTCCAAGCAAACAAGGAACCAATTGAAGGCTCCCTAAATGTTGAATGACATCCAGCCCAATTATTCCATGAATTGGAATAAAATTTGTGCCTCTGTCAAATCTGGCGGCTAAGGGACATTTGAGACGTTCAAATTCATTCAAAATAAAGTCCAGATTCTCGATGTGTACCGAAATATCAATATTTTCGTGTACCAACACCGTCAGGGAAAATGGACAACTGGATCCAATGCTACTTCTTTAAAACGCCTGTCACAATCTCCAAGGATGGTAGTCAGCCTAATTTCACAATCATGTCTAATGGATTCCAAGTGACCGAGGGGGTCCAAGACCTTACTGGACAAATGTGTGTCCAATAGACAGTTGACGGAAACACTTTTATCACCCCTACCAAAGGTAACACACAAAACAGGGGGAAGGCTCGAGAATTTTCCACCACGAATGCTATAGGCGGAGTTGGACTGAATAGAGGAATCTCTCCGTGAAGTACCGGATCTAGGTCCTGAAGGTACATTCCCTAAGGCCCCCCCGCATAGTGTTACAAGCCGAGCCAGGGATCTTATCCCCCTTAATAAGGAGATGTTTAACCGCTTCCTTAGTATCTCTCAGAATTAATGACAAGGTGGGGATTCTTCTACCTGAAATTAATATCAACTTCCCCTTGACCTTGGGGAATTTTGCAAAGAGAATCTTGGCCATAAGAAAGGTCGTTTGAAAACGACCTGTCGAAGGAGCCCTCCAACTCAGCCAATAGGGAGGCTACTTTGGATATGTTAGCCAGGGCAGTAACGGATCTGTCCTGTTTACAGGAAAAATCTAATATGTCTTGGAAGATGTTATCTATTATTTCATCTTCATCGAAGTACTCGCTCTTCAGGACCGAAAGAGCCACCTTATAATTTCTGTTGCTGATGGAAAGATGATTAATCAACAACAGGGGTTGGCCAGACAGTGAACACTTTAAAAAATTCAGTCTTTCGGCATCATTGGCCATGCCAGCTACACAATTCTCAAAACGTGACAAGAATTCCTTGAAGCTCATAGGGTTAGAAGGTGGGTCCCGTGATCTGAATTTGAGGTGGTTTTACAGTAAATGAGGCCCCAACTCTTCCAACTTCTGGGGAACATGGAAGACTCAGAGAGTCCATGGCCACTGGGAGGAGCTTTAACTCAAGATGTTCTAATTCTCTTCAGAATCTCAGGGTGTGTGCAAGAGACTCCCTCTCAATTTGAATCCAATCCTCTTCCTCAGAAGATTGAAGTTGGATTGTACTAACACATATGTCTACTTCAGTCAAATATTCCTCCACCGATTTCTGCATTGCAGAGAAGGATTTAACAGAGTTCATCCTCCAGATTGGCCATCTCCAGAATCGTTTGGATTTTAGTCCAAAGAAGAGAAATTCTCTTCCTTAAATCTGGTTGACTCACATCCATGTTAGTATGGGGTTTCTTTCGCAAACATGTGAAAAAATTAATTTCCAGCAAAGAATCAATGACCGCTCAGATCAAGAAGGGAGCAATGCACTTACCTTAGGTTGCGAAAAAATTGCCTCCTTCCGCAACCGTCTTGTAGTATCTTCGCCAGACGAAAGTGGAAAAGATTTACTTTCAATCGCCGGCAACTGAATCAATTTGTGGTGAAGAAAAAAAGAGAGAGAAGACAAGGGAATCTCCCCTCTTATATAATGGAAGGATCAGATGATTAACTATCATGTGATCCGGAGCACAAAATAAAACTTTAAAAGGGTGAATAACAACAACAATTCTTCTTGGTTAGTATTCAAGGTAAGTGCACGCCGATCCTTCTCTTCTCGAGCAATCATTAATCTTTTTTTTTCACAAAACTTTTATCACTCTTTGCCTCTTATTTTGGTCTTCCTTTTCTCCACCTTCCCCATTCAGCTCATTCCTCTCTGTGGATATACACATATACATATACACATACACATATACACACACAAATATTCCTTGATTAAAAATAAGTTACTTCTCTCCCTGAAAAAATCTGCATCAGGTCCTTTATATTTTGTTCAACATCATAATCATCAAACGCCACAGTCCTTTATATTTTGTTCAACATCATAATCATCAAACGCCACAGTCCTTTATATTTGGTTCAACATCATAATCATCAAACGCACAGTCCTTTATATTTGGTTCAACATCATTATCATCAAACGCCACAGTCCTTTATATTTTGTTCAACATCATAATCATCAAACGCCACAGTCCTTTATATTTGGTTCAACATCATAATCATCAAACGCACAGTCCTTTATATTTGGTTCAACATCATTATCATCAAACGCCACAGTCCTTTATATTTGGTTCAACATCATAATCATCAAACGCCACAGTCCTTTATATTTGGTTCAACATCATAATCATCAAACGCACAGTCCTTTATATTTGGTTCAACATCATTATCATCAAACGCCACAGTCCTTTATATTTTGTTCAACATCATAATCTCAAACGCACAGTCCTTTATATTTGGTTCAACATCATTATCATCAAACGCCACAGTCCTTTATATTTGGTTCAACATCATAATCTCAAACGCACAGTCCTTTATATTTGGTTCAACATCATTATCATCAAACGCCACAGTCCTTTATATTTTGTTCAACATCATAATCATCAAACGCCACAGTCCTTTATATTTGGTTCAACATCATAATCATCAAACGTACAGTCCTTTATATTTGGTTCAACATCATAATCATCAAACGTACAGTCCTTTATATTTGGTTCAACATCATAATCATCAAACGTACAGTCCTTTATATTTGGTTCAACATCATAATCATCAAACGCCACAGTCCTTTATATTTTGTTCAACAACATTATCATCAAACGCACAGTCCTTTATATTTGGTTCAACATCATTATCATCAAACGCACAGTCCTTTATATTTGGTTCAACATCATAATCATCAAACGCCACAGTCCTTTATATTTTGTTCAACAACATTATCATCAAACGCCACAGTCCTTTATATTTTGTTCAACAACATTATCATCAAACGCCACAGTCCTTTATATTTGGTTCAACATCATAATCTCAAACGCACAGTCCTTTATATTTGGTTCAACATCATAATCTCAAACGCACAGTCCTTTATATTTGGTTCAACATCATAATCTCAAACGCACAGTCCTTTATATTTGGTTCAACATCATAATCATCAAACGCACAGTCCTTTATATTTGGTTCAACATCATAACCATCAAACGCTACACTCACTCTTCCATAGTTTTTGACAGTAAATGAAGCATAATCATTTGCAATTGAAGTCTAGTTGCTTCCTTTCCTTTCATTTCAGATGCTGAAAAAGAGATCCTCTCTCTGATATGTTGTGCTCGTTCACTGGAACAGTTTGGTGCACACCACTGTCTGATTTTTGTTTTGACATAGTTTCTAATTGCTTTGGCAAGTTGTGGTTTGTCCGCCTAATAGAAGAGGCATTTTCCCTCAAAGACATTGGGTATAGACATAATTCACAAGGAATGACATCATCTAACCGAAGATTTCCCATCTCAGGGACTATGAGAAACCTCTGAAACAGGACTGCTGGGTCAATGCTATGATCTGCAAACACTTTCATGTTCTTGCTGGATGTTAGTTTTTGCATTCAAACACATTCATGAAGGAAAACACTGATGGCCCGTTCATTTTTTAAACAATGACTCAATGTTTTAAAGAAGTCATGCACATTGATGTCTTCGTTGGCATGAATTCCTGTGATGTTGCGTAACAATTCATCAGCTGAAAATGTGTAACACTTTGATTTTTCCACAACTTTTCTGAGATCTATCTCCTCTCTTTTTAACCGAGAGACAGACAACTCCTTAGGTTTACCACTTGTTGTATAACTTGTTTTGGTAAGATCTTATATTGCAAGGTTGTAGAAAGATGACACTGGATGACATGACCCAAACTGTTCTCTGGTGTTTGGATATTTTATTCCCTCGTATCAACTCGCATTGGCTTTTGAGGGTGTGCATTTGTATCTACTGAATCACAAAATTGGAGCCAAGACCAGCCCAGTATTAGCTGCTGTGTCAGATTATGTAAAACTCAGAGTGGAACTTCTGATGTACTTCAGGATTGTCGTCTTTCAAGGCATACATCTTTTGGAGATATAGACAAGCCGATTTCAGATAATTTGGATGGCCATTAGCCACGAATATTGGCAAGCTGAGACAGCACCGAGATGCTAATCTCACGAGATTTGATCGACTGAAACAAAAGTCTCTAGCTATACTTCATCCATAGTTTGGTGGTCTTTGCCAGTTCATCCTTTTTCTTAGTTAAAGCATTGTGACTTTGTCTATGCAATCTGATTCCATTATTGAATCTAAATCACACTCGCCAGTCTCCATCAAAATGTACAATCGCTTAAGTTCCTCCAGGTTCATCCTCCATGATCTTGGCAACAATCTGATGTTTGAGACACTGATTCACCAGTAGGTGGCTATGAAATGCTTGTTGCACTGCCTTTCCGCTCATCATATGTACGATAGCATTTTCACCATATACTGTCTCCATGATCTCCTGAAGTCCAATGTTATCCCTCAAAGTTCCAATAGCACCCAACATATTCATGAAGGTATGGAAGGTGCCAAGCAACAGTATCAAATCCCTAATTGGACTATCATCTGTAACAGCATTCACAATTTCAGATGCCTTCCAAAATAGTGGTTAATCAAAAGTTATGATAGTCGCCATGTAGTGTTTTGAGGATAGACTACAGTGAACAGGATAGATGTTTTATCTCCTGGGTTCATGTCTATCATTGGAAGAAATTGTACTGAAGATTTTCCCCGGATATTTCCACTCCTTATGCAGCAGGTGCATCATGCCTTGCCAATTGGGCGTACTCATGTGGAAGAGAAAAAACATTTCCCCCCAAAATGTCCACTTTGCAATCACATATATCAGGTGTGTATGGAACTGACAGAAATCCTAAGCAATGATAAAAGCGATAATCTTTAATCTCGGTCTTCGTCATTTTCAACAAATGTTTTCTGTTGTGGTATACCATGACTAACTTGCTTCCCTGGTGTAATATCTGTGTTAATTCATGGCCACCGAGAGTAAGAAGAAGGCCTGTTAACTGAAAAATGTCTGCAGGCAATGTAGGTAAGATTTGTCAGACTGTCAGTACTATATGAGGGCCATTTGAAAAAGAGCAATAAAACATTTTTAAAAAGAAACATAGTTCGATTAATACTGAAACTAAACTTTATTCAATACTAGCAGGGTTTCCCGGTTGTTTTGACATGTGTGCATAAGTGGGAGGGAGGGGGGTAAAGTAAAGAATAAGCGAAGAAATAACCCTGTTTAAATATCAAAATAAAAATAAAAACGATGTTAAACTTCTGTAAAAAATTGGCAAAACCAAAAAAACAGCAAACAAACGTAAAACTTCTTTAAAAAAGAAATCGGAAAAACAGAAAGCATAAATCAGGGAAAAAGATGGATGCGTTCTGAAAAACGAAAACCAAAAAACACAGCGAAAAGCAAAAAAAAAAAAAAGGTATAAATAACCCTTCGATTCGCTTAAATCCAATGGTGCGTTACACCCAGTAGAAAACATAGAACGAAAAGGAACGTTAAAATGCCAGCAACTACGAACCCAAACCGGTGTTTCTTCGTACTGTCCCTTATGAATGGAGTAAGTGGTAGCGGGGGTAGGAGGAATTTATTAGAGAGAAAAGATTTTACAACTTCCATTGATTTTGGCTGTGGACTCTCACCAGAAAAAAATATAGGAATCCACGATTATCGAGAAAGTGTATATAGGCCTATAACATACTTCAGTTAATGTGCTGCAGTTTGTGCATATTACATTTGCATGAAATGTCTTCATTTTCAATCCTATTAAGGTTAAAATTAGAGGGTAAAAAAGGAGTTCATTAAATATTATCTATGTAAAATTAAGTAATTTTAAAGCAATATACAATTTAATACAGATAAAACTGAATTATGAATTTAGGGAACAAACAATTAAAGAAACATTAAACACAACCTTTTTGGCCTTCAGAACAAGATCACAGTGTAGTATCTGTTTTGCTGCTACACTTTAACTTTTGTGTCCTCAGTTGGTGGAGGAGAAATCTTTCATGACTGAGATTATTTTTGTTCCTATCCAGAGTGTCCCTTATTAGGAAGCTGGATTTTTCCCACAAGATTATATTTTGAAATATTTAAATAACTATTACTTTAAATACAGAAATTATATTTAAAGTTTTGGTTTTCTGTTCTACTATGTCCATTTTTTTCCCCATGTTTTTCATCAAAATGTGTATTAGTTGTCTCACAGGCCATCATCAGTGATCGCTCACTGGCAGTAACCTGTGGTGTCCCCTGGAGACCAAGTGACAACAAGTCTCCCCAGATTTCTCTTGACCACTTGTGCAGATGATTGCATGTTATCACAACAGCCGTTGTCACTGTTTCTTGTTGGCATCAGCCGTTGGTGTTTCCTGAGGTTTGGGTGACAAAATGCCTCCCCAAGGTACCAGATTTTAACTGCACATTTCCAGTGGAGATTTGGTTATTACTCTCCCACCTCAGTCTTTCCATCCTCCCTGACCTTTCACAACTAGTTGGTGTGGCGTCAGTCGATGTCATCTCCAATTTTTTTTATTATTACTATTATGATATTATGATAATAATAAGTGTGCTTGTGCAGTGTACGCATATGTATTTTAAATATTATTTTCAAGTTAAATTAAGTTTTGGGTTTGTATTACCGTACACAGATTCGAAAAAGTTGTCAAAAAACAAATATATCACAAATAAATGTTATCAAAGGCAAGATAAGTTACTCTTCTACCTATCTGGAAAGGTTTTTAGTGGTTTTACTTACTTTAAAATGCATAATTGCTTCGAAAATCATACAATGTTTATGGATATATCTTAAAAAGAAAAACGTCGGCATGTTTGGTAGAAAAGTAATTTATCTTGCCTTTGATAACATTTATTTGTTATACATTTGTTTTTTTTGACAACTTTTTCGAATCTATGTGCACAGTAAAACAAACCTGTCGTGTAAAATATTTACAGTTAAAATGTTATAAAAAACAAAAACTTGAAGTTTTAAATATATTTCAAAGAAATAAATTACGCCCGGTGCTGACATATTGAAAATTCACTAATCATTAAAAAAAAAAAAACTTTAAAATATTTGAAAATACGCAGTGAAAAGTTTTATTTATTATTAAAAGAACAGACTGAAAAATATATAAAAATTGTTTGTTTTGCAGTAAAAAAATAAATAAATAAAATTAAATATTCGACTTTCTCCGATAAAAATAAAAGTTCAAACACGAATTCACTTACGATATTTTGATTAAAATTATCCCAAATGTGCAATTATAATAATTATTATCCGAATGGAGAATTGTTCTTTCTCTTTAGAATATACATGGACAATCGGTAACACATATTGGTGGCCATATTTTTTATGCCTGTTAGCCTGACCACGTGGTTGTCTATACCTACAACTTAATCAGGAAGTGACGTTACGCTATCATGTGCCTTCTTCTTACTCTCGGTAGCCACGGTTCATTCCCATCCGATAGAAGGTACCCTTTCCATCCAATGCTTTGATCCACATTGTCTCCTACAAACAACAGGGATTAACCAAGAATGTCCATGTCCCCCCAAGCCCATCTGGAGCAAGTGGTCGACATCTTACGGTCAGATTACGATCAAATCCGAGTGCATGACGTCATGTTCCAAGCAAAGCCGAGTGAATGGTTAGTTATGTCTTGTTCAAATTCTGCACAAGTACCAAAATGTTCTCTATCAGCTGGTATCATTCTTTGTACTGTTCCCCACTTGCATCATAATATGAAGACGAGACAAAAACTATGCACAATCGTTAGTAATGGAGAATTGTTCTTTCTCTTTAGAATATACATGGACAATCGGTAACACATATTGGTGGCCATATTTTTTATGCCTGTTAGCCTGACCACGTGGTTGTCTATACCTACAACTTAATCAGGAAGTGACGTTACGCTATCATGCTCTCCCACCTCAGTCTTTCCATCCTCCCTGACCTTTCACAACTAGTTGGTGTGGCGTCAGTCGATGTCATCTCCAATTTTTTTTATTATTACTATTATGATATTATGATAATAATAAGTGTGCTTGTGCAGTGTACGCATATGTATTTTAAATATTATTTTCAAGTTAAATTAAGTTTTATTAAGTTAAATACTAAACAGGAAGAGAAACTGATTTAGCACCAAAAATAAACCAATATTTCTGCTTCCTCACATGAAATAAATGGTGAGAAAAAAACAAACTTCTCAGTGATCATACAAACCTAAAATTCTGGCACAATAATTATTATCAAAATTTGTTTTATCAGAATTTCTCATCAACTTATTCTCTTTTCCATCCGAAATTACAATGTCAGTCTACATTTTCTTTGACAATTGAAATTTCCATCTGGCATCGCAATTAAATTTGCTTTTTAGTGAGAAAATATTTTACAGAAAAGCAACTGCCACCAAACTAACCAACAACAGAAGAACAAGCAATTGTTGCACGTTTGATGAAAAGCTTATCAGTTTAATGTTTATTTTTCATGCTTTTCATGTGTTGGACGACTTTTAGAAATTGTCTTACAAATTAACCTAATCAGTTTCTCTCAAGTTCATCTTTATCACTTCATCCCATCCTTCTCCTGTGAACCAAAACTGCTATCTCAACTGTTCTGCATCTAATAACTTAAAAACTTTCATCCATTCTCTCAACATGATCATGCCATCAAAGTCTCCTTGTACTGTCCAGATTTAATCTCTTTTTTTTTTAAGACTCACATTATACATTCTCATATCATGTCTCTTCATGCAACACATGTCCTCAGCCTTCACTAGCTATATTTCACTTAATACATCATCACTGCATACACGATTGATAGACTCTTCCCCATGTTGATAGTTGTGAATCCCTGCTAGTTAGTGACAAATGTTTAGTTTGTGCAATCACACTAGCACCTGCTCCACCTTGTGCTCTAAGGTAACAATGCTTTTGAACAACAACTAAATTTGATGAAAAAGTGTAACTGTAAAATACCTAATGAATGTCCATTGGAGGGAAATTGCTTAATTTCTGAAATTGTATTTAAATGTGAAGTTAAGGTTGATAATAGTAAAAAGATATACCTAAGGGGAACTGTGTGTGCGTGTTTTTTTTAAGGACAGATACCGAAACCATGTTGCAGCTTTTAAAATGGGGCTAGAGAATGAACCAAATAGGGATGAGGATAATGATAGAAACAAGGATAGAACAAAATAATTAATAAAAATATGAAGAGGAACACAACTGCATTATGTGATTGGGTTATGTAAAAGATTGGGTTATATTAAAAAGATTCTGAATTAAAATTATCAATAGTAGATAAAACCAGAAAATATAAACTGAGGGTTATCTTTCAGATGCAAGGTTCATTGTTTACTTGCGGTTTTAACGATGTAAGATTCCGTTGTACGGAAGACCAAATCGGCCAAAATGTCTATGATGTTTTTATTGGCGCTTTTCTTCGTATTTTTAATAACATTTTTTTGCACCATTTACAAGTTCTTTTTACAAATAATTTTTTTAATACTGTAATAGTAAAATAAAGATACATTTATTAATTATACGGAAAAAGTATCTCGTAATGTTTTCACACGAGATTTTTTTCCTGTTGATTTCTCTTTTTTTTTTAATATTAAAATTGATTTACTATTTAAAGTGATTTTAAAGCCTTTAACATGACGGAGTTTATAATGAAAACCAAATTACCGTTTAAATTAAAATAATCTTTATTAGAAATTTGTAACAAAATAACAAAATTATAAAACTATTAGATTAAAATTGAGAACTTTTAATTAAACAACGTGAACATTTTATAATGAGTGTTTTCATGAAATGTATTTTAATAATAAAAAAATAATAATCTTTATTAGAAATTTGTAACAAAATAACAAAATTAAATAACGTGAACATTTTATAATGAGTGTTTTCATGAAATGTATTTTTAATAATAAAAAAAGTGAACTTTTTTTACTTAAACTTCATAAAAAAAAACGTATCCAATATAGAATGTTACTAAAATAATTTTCCTTTATTCGCCGCCGCCAAAGAAATTCCTGCAGATGACTGTTGAAATTTGCACGACTAGTTCCTCGCATCGCTCTGAATTTGGCTTTGCAGATACTCCAGCTACCCTCAATGCGATTTGTGTGAATGGTGGGATCATTCGGATCTGTAAAATTATAGGTGTGATTTACCACATCATGGTTGGGCAGAGTACTATATGCTTGTATATATAAACTTGTAAATGGTGCAAAAAAATGTTATTAAAAAATACGAAGAAAAGCGCCAATAAAAACATCGTAGACGTATATTATCATTTAAACAGTATATCAATTTAAATATTTAAATTCAATAAATGAATTTAAATATTTAAATTATGGCCGATTTGGTCTTCCGTACAACGGAATCTTACATCGTTACAACCGCAAGTAAACAAGGAACCTTGCATCTGAAAGATAACCAAACTGAGTAAATCAAAAAAGATGTAATCTGTTTACTTTAAGCATACTATGTAGTGAATTCTAAGAGAAAATTTTAAACAAAAAGTTAGACGCTATACAAAACTGTCTTCATAGAAATAAATTCCTGTTATCATGCCTTAAACCTGATTAAATTTCTAAAGGAAAAATTTACAGAATATGTTGAGAGTGGAAAAGAGAATGTTAAATTCAATACTAAGATTTTAAAATAGTGCAATAAATAAATAAATTAGTAGATCATCAACTTAACATTTACAAACTAAAACAATTATAACCTAAATAGGAGAAATAGAAGTAATTTTTGTTTTAATAATTGTTGTTGGTAACAAAATAAAACCAGAGTAATTTCAATAACACAGGAATGGAATAAAAACTAACTACAAAATATGAAGACAAGCAGATTAGGATGGATTAAAATAAATTTAATCAAAATATAAAGTTAAAGAAAGCTAAGTGAGAATTAAACTGAGATTGTTATAAAGAAGATAGTGTTAGAATTATAGGTTTAAAATTAAAGAGAGGTGATTAATAAGTACTTTAGTCAAAACATTAAAATGTGAATGTCTAAAATTTCAAGAAATTGGTAAATTGATAAAAATTGAATAAAGTTATCTCCCTTAGAACGTAAAGATTTTACAAATGACAATGAAGAGGGAGATAAAAGAATTAAAATAAAATATTTAAATAAGAATCAAAAAGTTACATTTAAAATTTAAATTACTGGCATAAGTATGGGATGAAAATAAATTTTAATTAATAATTTTTAAATTAAGCTTTTAATTAAAAGATTAATTTTTGAAGTTACTTTTATAGAAATAAAATGAAAATAAAATTTCAGTTACTTTTTAAGAAATAAGCAAAATTTATTATGAGACCGTAAAATGTAAAAGTGGATTCGAAACTATCGTAGATTGAGGAGCATATAGTTGGAAGATCTCAATAGAAACGAGAATTTGAAGGTGCAAGAAATTTTTTTTTTTTTTTTTTACATGGGGTTCACCACTTATCAAGGCCCAATGGCCACTCGGGGATAAGGGTTATTGTGTGTACAGTAATCAATGGGATAGTGTAGCAATAGTATTGGAGAATTGATAAGGTGTCATTACTTAGGGGGGGGGGCGGTTCATCAGAAATTTGTTTGTGTTGGACTTGAAGACATCCAGGTTGAAGTCGGGAGGGAAACAGGCAAGTGGAACAACAGAGTTCCACAGGCGTGCAGTTCTAAGAAAGAAGCTTTGTTCATGGAATCTACGTTTTGATTTAGGCACAGATAAGGAGTGGGGAAAATTATTGACGGTGGTTTCAGCTAGTCGGATGTCTTTTGAAAAAGATTGGCGAGGGGGGACCAGAGAATGGAGCTCAGACGAGCACTTGCCATGGAAATAACGATAGAACAAAGACAGGCTCGCTACCTCTCTTCTGTGGGAAAGAGGTTGCAGGGTAGAGAAAAGGGCATCCCCCACCAAGCCACGAAGTCTATTTTGTACTCTGTCAAGGCAGAATAGGCTATTTTTAGCAGCTCCTGCCCAGATGTGGCAGCAGTATTCCATCTTTGGACGTACTTGGCTCTTATATAGATAGAGAATTGCATCATTAGGGAGATATCTTCTGGAGCGGTAGAAGGATCCCACCATTTTCCCAGCGGCCTTGGCCACAGACTTGATGTATGTGTTCCATTTAAGATCAGGAGTAAAGGTTAAACCCAAATTTATTTATTTAGGAAATAAATCACTTAAATAAATAATTTTGTGAAGAAAAATAATTACTAAAATAAAAAATATACAGAGGATTAATTAATATTAAAATAGGTAATTGGTTGAAATATCATTTAAAAAGTAGAAATACAAAAATAGGGTGATTACTAAATTTGAATGTTATTGAAAAATGTAAAACAAAAGATAATATAAGGTACAACTGCCTGATTTCTTAAAACAGATTATGAATTTCTTCATATATGTATAAATATTTTACTGTCTGAAGAGGAGCTATTTTGGAATATTTTTGAATGATATATTTAAAATTGCCCAAATGGTTATGAAACAATTGTAATGTTATGCATATGAACATACACAATATGATGTTCTTATTTTATTAATTTGTTGTCTTGATTTTTGCGCAAAGATTAATATATAATAAATAGAAATGTTTCATCCAATGCCAGAAGGTGCAAGTGTGTCTATATATATTTATTCACCTGTAACCTTATTACTTGATCATATGAATATGAATATATGTTTTACGCAAAATGTAGGCATGTGTTTTTTTTTTAAACTTTACTATTTAGGGAGTGTATCCTTAAAAATAAACATTTAAAATAGTTATATTTTGTAAATTTTACCATTTTTGATTTTGACAAAAACAAAAATATATATATTTTTATTAAATGGTCTTTAAACATGTCTAAATATTTACTTACTTGAGGATAGCAAATAACATCGACTGATTATAAATATATTCGTACATTTAACAGGATTTATAAAAATAACCAAGACAAAAATCTGAAAGTATAAATATTCAATTTTATTGGTGTAATATTTTGCATAGAGTGGAAAAAAATAGATGAAAATTAAATGCAATTTTTTGTCATTAAAGAAGATTGCGTTTGATATTGCAATGTCAATGTATTGATTGGGTTAAGTGTTGTCAACAATGATGTGATCTGAAGAGTTAAAGGAAAAAAAAGATTAATAAATAAAATACTTTTCATACGATTTAAAAAATTTTTTTAAGAAAACCAAAACTTATGAATAAATACAATTAAGAAATGAATCAGAATGATTAAGAAAGAAAAAAAATAATGGGAAAAAAGATGAAAACTGTTGAATATTTTTAGGTCTTCACTTTCTATTAATTTGGAATTATAAAAATTGAAGACAAGAATTAAAGCAAACTTGTTGAATCATTTTCACTTTGGAGAGGTTTCTTTCTTTCAGGCATTGTGAGGCTATCATCACTGCAATTCTTACCATCACACTCATTGCCATGAAGTACATAGTGACGATAAACTTTTAATAGTTGCTGACATTCCTCTTCATCTTTAGCATAATCATGGTCTGGATACTTCTCCCTTAACTTGACTCGAGCCTGAAAAAAAAAAAAGAAATTTTAAGAAAAAAACATAATTAAAAAATGGTCACTATTTGAGTTTATTATAAATTTAATATCAAAACACAATAATTTGTTATTTCAACATTAATGTTAATAAAAGTATGAATCCAAGAATGATTAAATCTCTCAAATATACATAAACAGAGTATAAAAGTTAATTTTGTAGAAATAAAGTCATAAATAAATTTAATGATAATGTCTATTTTAACTATAAATTTTATTCTTTGTTCAACAAGCAATACAAAAGGGGTTAGTAAAGAAGTTATTCAATGTTCAAAGACAAGGGAAAAGGTATAACCGTACAGGTTAGAGTAAGAAGTTTCTCAGGCTGACAAATTTCGTCAGGAAGCAAATTCATGTGCTGATGATGCCAATAGGTAGAAGCTATAGCAGGTTTGGTTGGCCCACTTGGCCCAGTTAATAGTATTCAGAGTGATAAATATTCATTAAAAAACTTGTTCTTTTCGCTGGCTCTCACATTAAATGTGATCAAAAACAGGTGCACAACTGTTTCTGATGGGTTAAAATCAGATTTAAAACAACCAATCATACATACATTCTGATCCAATCAATATTAATAATAATTTTGGGACAAATTATTTTGTGTAATTTTTATTAGAGAGATTTAACCTTCCAGTAATAGAGCTTTATATCTACTTTTGAAAATCAATTAATCTGAACTATATGAATTTACTTTTTGTGTGTGTATTGGATGTGAAACAAAAAAAAAAATCAAACAAATATAGTACAAGAAGGAAAAGCAGATGAAATGAGGTTACAAAAAGAATGAATATAATTCTCCAAATAGTTCTTACATTGTAAGAAATTATAAAATTGCTTAAAAATATTATTACTTTATATATTTTGTATTTACATTTTCATTAAAACAAAAGATTAGAAATAATTTATGACATTTTAAGGTTCAAAAATGAGAAGTAAAAAATCATTGTAGATAAAACATGAAAATAAAATGAAGCCAAAGAATGTATTCGATTGCAAAAATCAAGTGAACAAATGGAGAATGTTTTTGTTCTATGAAATACATATGATTGTACATAATTTATATCAGCATCTAATTACAAAAAACTAAATTGAAAAAACACAAAAATTAACAAACGCATGATTGAACTATAAATGAAAAGGTTCAAAAGTGAAAAATTAAAACAAAATAACCCCCAAATAATTTGAAAAAAAATTAAATGAGAAAATATAAAACTTTAAGATTCAGTAATTGAGCTACTAATCAAGAAAATCAAAAGTGAGAAAACAATCCCCAACACCCAAAGAATGTACAAATGAACTATCAATTTTTAAAAGGAGAAGAATTCTTAATCAAAAGGATTTATCACTAACCTTAAAAAAAAAAAAAAAACGCAAATAGTTGAGATAGTAATTCGAAAAGGAGAACTGATTAAAAGGTGTCAATGAATCTATAATTGTGTTATTAACTGAAAATTTTAAAGTGGAAAGAAAAAAAGAAAAAACGCAACCACTAAAAATGTTCAACTGAGTTATTGATTGTAAAAGAAAAGTCACTTCAAAGGCATTATGGCCTATATAATGGAACTATTATTTGGAAAATAAATAAACCTATAAGACCCAAACAAATCTATCAATAAGGTATTTATTGCAGCAACCGAAAGTGAAAAAACAAATAAATGAAACTCCAAATGAACCCAATTAATTGGAAAAATAAAAACGAAAATAAAGAAAAACCTAAAAAAAATTGAGATATAAATTATTAAATCAAAAGTGAAAATAAATAAATAAAAAAATAAGAAAAATAAATTGATTAGAGTAAAATTTACAAACATCTGCTACTCCTTCTTGTTCATATTGTTGAAGTTGCTTTTGGAAACCAAAATTTGGGTTAGCACACTCTCGGCCACCTCTTATAGCGTTTAGAGAATCCCGCCATCCAAGATTGGTTACTGTCATGATGTAAGCAGCGGTAAGAGTTACACTTCTTGAAACACCAGCAAGACTACAAAAAAAAGTATTTATTTTTAATTAATTAATAATACAAATCATAAGTGTTTTAATTCAAAGATCAATTTGCTAGGAATTAAAAAATTTTAAATATGAAGATTTTGTAGCGTTTTAAAAGCTTACATTATTTTTAGCAAAATGATTAATAATGATCACAAAGTTGCTTGCTCTTTTCTAAGATTTTGCTTTATAATTAAGATTCTTATACAAGCAAGAAATATTTTATGTTTAATTACAAAGAATATGCAATTTTACAATATTTGGTTTTCTAAGAGTTTGTGTTTAAATATTAAATTTGAAGAAAACTTTTGATAGAGTGCCAGAGATGCTGCCTGGAGTGTTTTGCAGGTGCAAGTGAGTGGTTGTTCAAGCAATGCTCAAAATCATGTTAGAACAGTACATTAAATGACATCGTTAATGTTAAAGTGGGAATACATCAGGAATTTTTAGTCTGTTGCTTTTCATTTGTGTCTTAGAATCATTGTCCATAGAGTTTCATGACTTGTCTGTATGTATGCCATCGGTATTAACCCTAGGCGGGTTGAACTAGTTGGCTCCAAAAGGACGAAATGTAGAGGGAATATTAAATTCACATAGTCTCTGATCATATGTACCCGGTCGGGTAAATGAAGACAGATTTTTGCAGTTTTGTTCACGTCCTCTTATGTAAGCAAATGTTCACCCATCTGGTATTAACCAGATTCAATGTTGCTTAACTTTGGTGATCTAATGAGAACTAGTGTGTCAACATCATATGAGTTGTCTGGAAAGAATGCTGATGATTTAGTAATTGCCTATGAAAGGATAAATGTTAGGCTTAAGACTTGGCATAATGCTTTAAAAGTAAAAGTCTGAAAGTTATGTTCAGTTCGGAGCAACTCAATTTTTTGTAGTACTTGTAAGCATTGGGTAGACAAGAAATGCAGTGGAATTACTGATAGGAGATGATAACCAATTCATGTGAAACAAGTGTAAGACAATGGAGATGGATGAGGATTCAGATGCAGAGAAAATATATCTGGATGGCAAAACGGTTGAAGTTGCCCAAAAGTTTTATTATCTTGGTAATACCACTGGAGGACAATGAGGAGTTGATATTGATATGATTGCAGGAGTTGGAAGTGAAAGTTCTACTATTGCTAACCAATAGTTATGTCAACCAAGAGAAAAGTCCATCATGCATGTGTATGCAGTGTGATGATGTATGAAATGGAAACTTGGCTAGTGTGTTGCATGGAGAGAAATGATACGAGAATGATATAATGGTTGGGATATATGAGTATTAAATACAGGACTATAATGAGTATTAAATACAGGACTATAAATGTATATATGAACTATAATATAAACTAGCAGGGCTACCCGGCGTTGCCCGGGACCGTAACAACAATATAAAAACAAAAGCAGATATTGAACATATGTTTTATTCTTAGGGGAGAGGAATCTTTCAGGGTGAGAGAGAGAGAGAGCAGATAAAGAGTGTGAGAGAGAGGCAGAAGAGAAAGTTGTTCCATCCTCTTTCCTAAATTTGACTACTGTTCACGTTTGAACTCTCATCGTCGAGTTGATCCTCGAGTTGCCTATTGGCCTTGATAAGTGCTAATATAGAGAGAAGAAAAACAGGGGTAGAGAGAGAGAAGATAAAGAGTGTGAGAGAGAGGCAGAAGAGAAAGTTGTTCCATCCCCTTTCCCAAATTTGAATACTGTGCACGTTTGAACTCTCATGGTCGAGTTGATCCTCGAGTTGCCTATTGGCCTTGATAAGTGTAAATATAGAGAGAAGAGAAACAGGGTGAGAGAGAGAGAAGATAAAGAGTGTGAGAGAGAGGCAGAAGAGAAAGTTGTTCCATCCTCTTTCCCAAATTTGAATACTGTGCACGTTTGAACTCTCATAGTCGAGTTGATCCTCGAGTTGCCTATTGGCCTTGATAAGTGCTAATATAGAGAGAAGAGAAACAGGGTGAGAGAGAGAGAAGATAAAGAGTGTGAGAGAGAGGCAGTAGAGAAAGTTGTTCCATCCTCTTTCCCAAATTTGAATACTGTGCACGTTTGAATTCTCATCGTCGAGTTGATCCTCGAGTTGCCTATTGGCCTTGATAAGTGCTAATATAGAGAGAAGAGAAACAGGGTGAGAGAGAGAGAGAAGATGAAGAGTGTGAGAGAGAGGCAGAAGAGAAAGTTGTTCCATCCTCTTTCCCAAATTTGACTACTGTGCACGTTTGAACTCTCATGGTCGAGTTGATCCTCGAGTTGCCTATTGGCCTTGATAAGTGCTAATATAGAGAAAAGAGAAACAGGGTGAGAGAGAGAGAGAGCAGATAAAGAGTTTGAGAGAGAGGCAGAAGAGAAAGTTGTTCCATCCTCTTTCCCAAATTTGAATACTGTGCACGTTTGAACTCTCATCGTCGAGTTTATCCTCGAGTTGCCTATTGGCCTTGATAAGTGCTAATATAGAGAGAAGAGAAACAGGGGTAGAGAGAGAGAGAGAAGAAAAATAGTGTGAGAGAGAGGCAGAAGAGAAAGTTGTTCCATCCTCTTTCGTGAGAGAGAGGCAGAAGAGAAAGTTGTTCCATCCTCTTTCCCAAATTTCACTACTGTGCACGTTTGAACTCTCAATCTCGAGTTGCCTATTGGCCTTGATAAGTGCTAATATAGATAGAAGGGAAAGAGGGTGAGAGAGAGAGTAGATAAAGAGGGTGAGAGAGAGAAAGAGAAGAGAAAGAGGTCTAGAGAGAGAGAGAAGAGAGTGAGAGAGAGAGAAATATGGTGAGTCGAGTTGATCCTCGAGTTGCCTATTTGCCTTGATAAGTGCTAATATAGAGAGAAGAGAAACAGGGTGAGAGAGAGAGAGAGAAGATAAAGAGTGTTAGAGAGAGGCAGAAGAGAAAGTTGTTCCATCCTCTTTTCCACATTGTAATACTGTGCACGTTTGAACTCTCATCGTCGAGTCTATCCTCGATTTGCCTATTGACCTTGATAAGTGCTAATATAGAGAGAAGAGAAACAGGGTGAGAGAGAGAGAGAGCGAGAGAGAGAGAGAAGATAAATAGTGTGAGAGAGAGGCAGAAGAGAAAGTTGTTCCATCCTCTTTCCCAAATTTCACTACTGTGCACGTTTGAACTCTCAATCGCGAGTTGCCTATTGGCCTTGATAAGTGCTAATATAGATAGAAGGGAAAGAGGGTGAGAGAGAGAGAGTAGATAAAGAGGGTGAGAGAGAGAAAGAGAAGAGAAAGAGGTCTAGAGAGAGAGAGAGAGAAGAGAGTGAGAGAGATAGAGAAATATGGTGAGTCGAGTTGATCCTCGAGTTGCCTATTTGCCTTGATAAGTGCTAATATAGAGAAAAGAGAAACAGGGTGAGAGAGAGAGAGAAGATAAAGAGTGTAAGAGAGAGGCAGAAGAGAAAGTTGTTCCATCCTCTTTTTCAAATTGTAATACTGTGCACGTTTGAACTCTCATCGTCGAGTCTATCCTCGATTTGCCTATTGGCCTTGATAAGTGCTAATATAGAGAGAAGAGAAACAGAGTGAGAGAGAGAGAGAGAGCGCGAGAGAGAGAGAGAGAAGATAAATAGTGTGAGAGAGAGGCAGAAGAGAAAGTTGTTCCATCCTCTTTCCCAAATTTCACTACTGTGCACGTTTGAACTCTCAATCTCGAGTTGCCTATTGGCCTTGATAAGTGCTAATATAGATAGAAGGGAAAGAGGGTGAGAGAGAGATAAGATAAAGAGGGTGAGAGAGAGAAAGAGAAGAGAAAGAGGTCTAGAGAGAGAGAAGAGAGTGAGAGAGAGAGAAATATGGTGAGTCGAGTTGATCCTCGAGTTGCCTATTTGCCTTGATAAGTGCTAATATAGAGAGAAGAGAAACAGGGTGAGAGAGAGAGAGAAGATAAAGAGTGTTAGAGAGAGGCAGAAGAGAAAGTTGTTCCATCCCCTTTTCCAAATTGTAATACTGTGCACGTTTGCACTCTCATCGTCGAGTCTATCCTCGATTTGCCTATTGGCCTTGATAAGTGCTAATATAGAGAGAAGAGAAACAGGGTGAGAGAGAGCGAGAGAAGATAAATAGTCTGAGAGAGAGGCAGAAGAGAAAGTTGTTCCATCCTCTTTTCCAAATTGTAATACTGTGCACGTTTGAACTCTCATCGTCGAGTCTATCCTCGATTTGCCTATTGGCCTTGATAAGTGCTAATATAGAGAGAAGAGAAACAGGGTGAGAGAGAGAGCGCGAGAAAGAGAGAGAAGATAAATAGTGTGAGAGAGAGGCAGAAGAGAAAGTTGTTCCATCCTCTTTCCCAAATTTCACTACTGTGCACGTTTGAACTCTCAATCTCGAGTTGCCTATTGGCCTTGATAAGCGCTAATATAGATAGAAAGGAAATAGGGTGAGAGAGAGAGAGTAGATAAAGAGGGTGAGAGAGAGAAAGAGAAGAGAAAGAGGTCTAGAGAGAAGAGAGTGAGAGAGAGAGAAATATGGTGAGTCGAGTTGATCCTCGAGTTGCCTATTTGCCTTGATAAGTGCTAATATAGAGAGAAGAGAAACAGGGTGAGAGAGAGAGAAGATAAAGAGTGTTAGCGAGAGGCAGAAGAGAAAGTTGTTCCATCCTCTTTTCCAAATTGTAATACTGTGAACGTTTGAACTCTCATCGTCGAGTCTATCCTCGATTTGCCTATTGGCCTTGATAAGTGCTAATATAGAGAGAAGAGAAACAGGGTGAGAGAAAGAGAGAGAGAGAAGATAAATAGTGTGAGAGAGAGGCAGTAGAGAAAGTTGTTCCATCCTATTTCCCAAATTTCACTACTGTGCACGTTTGAACTCTCAATCTCGAGTTGCCTATTGGCCTTGATAAGTGCTAATATAGATAGAAGGGAAAGAGGGTTAGAGAGAGAGAGTAGATAAAGAGGGTGAGAGAGAGAAAGAGAAGAGAAAGAGGTCTAGAGAGAGAGAGAGAAGAGAGTGAGAGAGAGAGAAATATGGTGATAGAGAGAGTTAGGAAAGGTGTAGAGATAGAAGAGAGTGAGAGAGAGAGAGAGAAAGACGGCGAGAGAGAGAGAGAGAGAAAGACGGCGAGAGAGAGAGAGAGAAAGACGGCGAGAGAGAGAGAGAGAGAGAATGTGTTCTTTGGAAAATGTGCACGCGACCTAATTTTCGTTTACATAAGCGGCCTGATACTGATACCCACCCCTCCCCCTTCAAGTTAACAGAGTTAGAATGTATAAACAAAATGGCTAAATCTTTTGGCTAAATCTTTGTTTACATGTTTTACAAAGAGCAAAGTCATCTTCGCCGGCAAAAAACTTCAAGCAAAAATAAAAACATTTTCCCTACGTCAATTTTCGTGTAATTTTGGGATTTTGATTTTTGGAGTGCGATAATTCCGTTGGTAATAACGGTTCGAGTCGAAAACTAATATTTAACTGTGTTATAGTATCAATTTCTCCTCCGAAGGCAGTTTTAACGTACCGCAGCCGACATTTTACTGAGCTGACGTCACGTCACGTGACACGTAATGAATAACGTTAAAATGACAGGTTTTTTGGGGGCCCCCCTGGGAGAAAAACGATAAGTTCACCCCTTTCTACTGGTCCGTTTGACGTGAAATTTCGATATTTGTCATCCGGGATATGGGGCTTCGATATGATACCAAATTTGTCAAGTCTGGTTGTGTCTTTCAAAAGTTTTAGCGTTACAAACAAACATACATACACACAGACGTTTGGCTTTTATATATATAGACTAGCAGGGCTACCCGGCGTTGCTCGGGACCGTATAAACAATGCTAAAACAAAAGCAGATATTGAACATATGTTTTATTCTTAGGGGAGAGGAATCTTTCATCTCAAGTTTTAGCGTTACAAACAAACATTTGTCTTTTATATATATAGATAATGACAGGTTTTTTTGGGGCCCCCCTCGAAGATAACTGATCAGTTGACCAACTTCTAGTGGTCCGTTTGACGTGAGATTTCGATATTTGTCATCCGGGTGATGGGGCTTCGATATGATACCAAATTTGTCAAGTTTGGTTCCGTCTTTCAAAAGTTTTAGCGTTACAAACAAACATACATACATACACACAGACGTTTGGCTTTTATATATATAGAAGACTTGCCTTGCGAGACTAGAAGCAAAAAGTCAAAAGAAAAAGTGATATGTATATTTACATTTTGCACTGAAGTTTAAACTGATTAGTTTTCACTGGGTGTTGTTTATTTCCAGTATCTCTAAATGCACACTTTCTTAGCTGATATAGAGATTTTCTGGTTTGGTGACTCTTGAATACGTAACATAAATTGTCCATGTGAAAAAACAGTTAGTGTGTAACTGTAAGACCCACAAATGTCTCTTAACTTCTGATATGCAAAGAGAAGCAAATCTGAATGGACACTAACCCTTTAATAAAAAGATAAATATATAATTGTCTTTTGTTTCATTTTACTTCACTCAAAGTTCTAAAAAATTATATATATATATATATATATATATATATATATATATGGGGGGGGCGTAGGGGCTAACACTTAATCTCTATACGAAATCCATAGATATTTGAATATTCCAGTAAAGTTTTCTTTTACATCTCAAACACTGAGTTAGTAAACAAATTTGGAACATAATTTTCCTCTCCCCAATTGACCATTTAAATATGTTATATCTTTCTCCTAGTCACTTGGTCTTATTGGATTCCAGAACAAGAATTCATATAGTCTGGTGGAGTATCAATTTTCGTTCTGTTACTTGAGGTAAAATCACTTGGAGAAAGTTGCTGCATTTCTGGGAAAAATCAGTGTTGGTTAGCCATACTGAAGAGAGCTTATTTAGGTTGCGAATGTGATTTTGAATATTTGGTCAGTGTTTATATGTGGGGAAAAGTATCCTCATGCCAGATTATTCTGACAAGCCTCTGTACAAAGAGAGACACTTGAGAAATACTTACTATGGTATATATTCATGTAGTAGATAAAAACTAGAATAGTCCTTGAACAATTTATAGGCGTTTGAATGTAGTTTTTTCTTATAAATTTTCCTCCAGTTTTCAAGTAATCATGTTGAAAGTAAACGGGTCAAGGTTGGAGCAAAAGAGTATTTCATTATGTTGGCATTCTTTCTATTCCAGCAGACATTTAGACATTGGAAACTTTTTCCAAAAGAATTTTCCTGAAACTGCTTTTCTGCTGAAATTTATGAATTGACTTCAAGAACCAACCGCTTAGCACTTCTCAAAATCTTACTCAAGCATCTCATGTTCACATTTCAGAGATTTTAGTTCTTCTTTTGTTACCTTTAAAATGTGAGTAAAAAAAAAGGTATAAAATAGTTCAAGTTAGTTTGCAGTGAAAGACCAGGCAAAACATAAAAGGAAGTGATAGGATGAATTCAAGAGAAGGAGGGACAAATAAAGACCTGGCCAGCGATATATTACATTAAAAGTCAACTTCTAATGTTTGCATGTGCTAAATTAACTTTGTCAGAAAAAGTTGAATACAAACATATTAAAGAGTGGAATATTTAATTTTAACAATTTTATTTCTAACTTTAATTATTTATAAATAAATAGTAATATAATTTTTACTTTCAGTGTTAATAAAATTCTTTAATCTGCTTTTCAGTTATATTGTACATTTCATAAATACATCTCATTTTCAAAATAATTTCATTTTTAAGTACTTATTTAAAAACTAGCTGTACCCTGCCACGCATTGCTGTGGCTCAAATTGGCGCAATGGAAAAAGTTCCAAAATAAGAAAATGCATGTTTCTTATAGGTTTAATTTTCCATTTTGCATGGGTACACAGTTTTTGTTGTTCCATTTTCTTAGCTGATATAGAGATTTTCTGGTTTGGTGACTCTTGAATACGTAACATAAATTGTCCATGTAAAAAAACAGTTAGTGTGTAACTGTAAGACCCACAAATGTAAAGATTGTTCCCTGTGCTTTATTGATGGTTATTGCAAATGACAATAAAATTGGAAAGTGCAATTTCCTAAAGTGTAATGATGTATCCGGTGGAATCATAGGAATGCATGGAATGAAGATATATTCATCTGTGAAAGGTCCTGTTAAGATTGTTGTTTCTATGATATTGTTTGTTAATTTCTTTTTACTGCAAGCTATGTGCCATTGCAAAGCTTGGATTGGTTTATATTTCACAACATGATAATTAGTACGCCAAATTTTAGTTGCAATACATGCGGTGGCATCCCTGGCAAATATAGCTGTTGGATAATTAACCACTTTATCTGCTTTCACAACAGTGTCGATGGATTTGTATTTGACTACCTCACTTGGAATTTTACATTGAATAATAGCGTTAAGTTCATGGGCGTCTTTGTATTGACCTACAAGAATAGCTCATTCACTCAGTCAAGTGGAATTCTTATAATTTGAATATCTGCAAAAACCTTTTAAACTAACTATTCTTTTGATGAAATAAACAGAAATTACAGAAGTTAAAAGTCAAAGAATTTTGCCCTTAACTCTGATCAGCTGGCACTTTTTCGTACCCAATTTCCCACAAGTGATGCAAAAGTTTTTGTGCGGATCGAACAGTTTGCAACTGTACATGCATATTTTGAGTTAAGTTTAATGTCTTCACATGGAACAAAAAAGTAGAGTATTTGAGGCAAGCATTTATTTCATCTGCTGGTGTTGACTGAAGAATAACAGGTAACATTTGTCTGAAATCTCCTGCAAGCAATATTACTGCATTTCCAAATGGTCTGACATTGCCACGCAAATCTTGCAAGGATCGGCCAAGAGCCTCAAGTGATTTTTTGCGTACCATTGTGCATTCATCCTAAACAATAAGTTTGCATTTCTGCAATATTTTTCCCCATATTGGATGTTTTGGAGATGTCGAACATGAGATTTTTGAAAAATTGAATGTTTTAAAGGAGAATAAATAATTCTTCTACTTGGCAGCAAGGTCGCAGGTATTCCTCATGCAGCAAGGGCTAAGGTTATGTCATTTTGTTACCAAATGGTTGCCAAAATCAATTTAATTAGAAAGGTTTTACCAGTTACTTCTGTTGCTGTTCAAGGTAGCAGTAATTTCCAAATAACTTCTATTCTCACAGTCAGTAAATTAGGTGACTAAAATAGGACTCAGTAGAGAAGAAATCTTTCGAGACTGAGGCAATTTTAATTTTTTGTTACTATCCAGAATACCCCCTTTTTTTTGGGGGGGGCGGCTAAATTTTCCACACATTAGAAACCGACTGGGTTATCTGTACTTTCACCTAACAAATTAATAAAAGAAAAAGATATTGTAAAATTTGAATTTAACATGAAAATACTATTTTAAAAATTAGCACGATAACATCAGTGTATAAGTGCCACTTTAGGTACTCCTTGGGCGTTGAGTTCCATGGCGACCAGCATAATTAACCCCCCTAGTCAAGGCTAATGCATGCGCAGGTAATGAAAAATGAAACAGTTTAGAAAAAGTTAAAACAAACTTTTTTATGTAAACAATAAACAATGCCGTGAAAGAAACTAAACAAAACGTAATGTTTCATAAGTGAAAAGCCTTAACATAAATAAAGGAATTTAAAATTAAATATTTTTAAAATACGGGATTTTTTTTTTGTGCTAATGCAGAGAGTGATCCGCGCTATTTTTAAATTGTATTTCCACGTTTAATTAAAGTTTTATGATATGTTTTTATTCAATTGTAAGGTTAAAGTACAGAATAGGTACAAAACACCCTCCCCTCCCCATGTTAAGAATGGCTTTTTAAATAATAACATTATTATATCAGCACGGATCACTTTCTGCATGAGTAAGTTTTTTTTTTTACTTGTCTTGTAATTAGAGAGTGGTTAAAATGGAAGTTACCGGAAATAAAACCGGGCAGTCTCGCAGAAACGACTTCAAAAAATATTTATGTTTTAATTAATATTTTTATAATTCGCAATGTAAAATTATTTTAATAACACGCAAACATTCATTGACTTTACAGATAGATTTTCTGAAAATTTCAATTAAATTGGTAATGTAGAAATATGATGGTTGTATAAACTTTGAACGAACCAAGAATTACATTTTTATATATATATAGATTATCAAGTAGTCCAGTACTAATTTATTGATCATATATATATTCTTTATATTTATTTGTCATTAAATATTGGTAGAATTTTTTCTTTTGTTCAAAGATTTTTTGAATAGTTATTTCTTTTTTGTTTAATCATCAATTTAGATTTTTGTTAAGAACAGACCTTTAAGAAAATATATTTTACTGCGATCTAAAATAATAAGCAAGTGAAGCATGCATGGTCCCCCGTGAGTGCACAGTGAACGAGGCATAAAAAAAAAATGACTAAGTGGCCTTAACATATGTAAATTTGAGTTCTGCATCATGCAAAAAAAAAAAAAAAAAAAAAAAAAGAAATGACTAAGCCCCCCCCCCATTTAGCCCTCAAAGTCCCCAAGACCTTAACATATTTAAATTTGAATTCAGCACCATGCAAAACTGCTAAATAAACATACACAGAAAATTTTGAACAAATATGGTAAAATAGTCCCCAAAATCGAATGTTTTTATTAGCCCTAAAAGAGCCCCTGGGGCACCCCCCAAGAGTTATCGCAAAGTATAGACAAACAAAATTATATAGAAATCAGTTAGTTACAACTTTTCAGAAAGTTTTATAAAAATCCAAGACACCAATTTTTTTTAATAAGCACAAAAGTGTCAATTTTATCCATTTTAACCGGAAAGGCACCCCTAGGGGATCAACTGAAGTTTTCTCAGAAAATTTGTTCTATTACATTTTTACTCACATCATGTTTAATGTTTGTGCAAAATTTCAAAAAATTCCAAGGCATAGTTATTGAGAAAAGTGCAGACAGACGAATAGACAAGAGCGAATTTACAGGTCCACCCTCTTTTTGTCAGGGGACCAAAAAATTAATCCATAATGAAATAAATGCTACTTTTAGTATTCACATAATTTGTTAGGTTCAACTAATCCTGCAAAAATTATATTGGGAGGGGAAAATAGTTTTGCTTTTTTAGAGTTATTTATAATAATTTTTTTTACTGATATTTTTAGTTTTTTTTTTTTGTTTTTTTTTTACTGACATCTTTTAGAGATATTTATAATAATTTCTTTTACTGCTTTTTAATACTAAATGTATTCGCTATGAGATCTCAATTTTTTTTTTATCTCAATGTTTCGAAACGAGTCGTCTTTCCTCTTATGCTTGATCAAAAACATGGATGACCAAAAAACATGTCTCATTTGGTCATAAAATTTTATTTTTTAGTTAAAAAAAAAAAAAAAAAAAAAATCTACTTGATCAATTTATGCGATTTTTTGGAATATGACATATTTGTTCCATGATGAGTATGTACATAAAGATTTTTTGTATTTTTGTTTTTTTAATAAGTGAAATTGAAGTATGAGATATCACAGAAGATTAAAAGCTATCAAATATCAAGAAAGTATTTTTTAGTTTTTATCAGATTATGGTTGAAATAAGAAAATCATTGTAATCCATTTTTTAAAACTATTTTTATATTTTACAAAAGATAAATGAATCAAGACTTTCAAATTAATTGAGCAATGATTGAATCAGTTGAAGTTAACAGTTAACTCACCAATGAACAAGTACATTTCCATTTTCTGCTCGAGCTTTATGAATAAATTCTATACTTTCTTCAAAGTGTGGAATGAGCGATTGTTGTGGATTGTCACTTGCAGTGATGCATAGATAAATTTTATCCTGAAAGAAAAAGATTTCATGAATAAAAACATTTTTTATTCATACACGATGAATAAGGATGAAAAATCTTTATGATGTATGTGCCCGTTATGGAATGAAGTTCTCATAAAAGAAAAATCATTTAATTTGATTAAGTAGTTTTTGAAGTTTGCCAAAATTGAAGAGATTGATTTTACAGTTTTTAATAATTTAGAGTATTCCTTTTTTCTTTCTAAAAATCGTTTCAAAATTTATTAATAAAATTATTAGAACTTCACATGTGTTTTGACAAACTTCAAGAGTTAGATGGAGTTATCCCCCCGCTTCATAGCTGAAATTGCCAAGATGGCTGTATCGTGATAGGTCTCACTAAAATTTGATTTTACTCTGTAAAAAAAAACTACTTGATCAAATTAAACCATTTTTCTTATATAAGAACTTCAATCCATATGTACATGTACATCATAGATTTTTACATGTGGCATGTACATCATAGATTTTTCTTTATCTTTGTTTTCTCTTATAAAATGTATTTCCTTACAGAAACAGAAATATTTTTATATGGACACCATCTTAAAAAATGGGACGTAACTTTGGAGTTTTCAATACATTTGATAAAAATAAAAAACAAATTGTAATTAAAACATTATTGAGCAAGAACAGATAATCTATATCTATATAAAAGGCAAAATGCATGTTAGTGTGTGTACATTTTGTGTATGTCTGTCCGGCAAAGACTTTTTTTGAGGGGAGGGGGGGGTCACTGTTTCTTAGAACTTTTTATATACTCTCTAGATTGTAATATCTCCGATTCACAAAATTGGTCGTGTGTATAAAGATACACACGACCAATTTGGGCGACTTTTACACTATTTTCACGATTTTTCTTTTCTTTTTTTTTTTTTTTTTTTTAATCTCCACATGTTTGTGTGGTTTTTCCATATATAAATGAAACTAAATCCATAAATCCATAAACAAAGGCAGCACCAGAACAAAACAAAGGAGCGTCCAGAAAGCAATGAGCTTTGATCCAATGCAGCCAAAACCTGTCATATCAGACAATTGCTATTCATTTCGACACTCCCCTTTTTATGGTATCCCAAACCAAAATTTTATTTTCATTATATCTAAAAAATATTAATATGGTCATATAGATTTTTGTAAACCATAAACAAAAGTACCAAATTTATTTTGGTATTTATTTTGGTAGCTCAATTAACCATCAAGTTATGATCGTTCAAAGTTTGTCAGAAAGTTGAAAATTTGCTATCATGGTCCAGAAGCCAAATTTCATAGTACAGGGTGGGCCAAAATAAGGGTCCTATTTTTAAAAATTCATAAATTCATGTAAGTTTTAAGAAGTGTTTTTCGGCCAAAATTTGTTTTGTTTATTTAAAAAAAATCTCAAAGTTTGGTGAGTTTACTTTTATTTTGTGGAAGTTATTCAAATTTAAAGATACGACCCTTATTTTGGCCCACCCTGTATATAACTAAAAATGTAAGCTGTAACAAGTGAAAAATCCTTATAAATGTAATGTCATCTTGTGGTCAATGAAAATTAATACTAACGAAAACAATAATTATTAGATGAAACCAACCTAAACACTAAGCAACATCCCACTACCAATGGGAAAAAAGTGCAAATATGACACAGAAATGCAACTTTGACTGTTCATATCAATTTCATTTCAATAGCTAATGTAGTGAATCTTTTTACATAACACATTAGAGATCAAAATAATTTTTTCTTTTAATCATAAATTGATAAAACCACTCAATTGTGGATCATGTAAAAGCAGTCGAACAGACAATTTGGTAAAAAGGGCAAAAAAGGGTTAAAAAATGAGTCAAAAGTATAGGTTACTGAAATTGCTATAAAAATGTAACCGTTGGAAGTAGAAGCTTGAAATTTTGCAACTTTACTAATTTTTGGGTGAGGAATTTAAAAAAATGTTTGCCTTGTTTCTAATAACAAAACTTTTTGCCACAGAAATATTTTTACTTTGGGGAATTTAAACTCGCCAAAAAAAGAACCGGCGACAATAAGATTTAGAAATTTGTTATACAAAAAGTCACAAGTCATTTTTTTCAAGCATTAAAAAACTTTCAACTTAAAAAACAAGTAAACAAGATATTTTATAGGCAGGTCTTACAATTCTTTTTCTTATTGATTTTCTCTCAGAATTCTTTCATAAGCTTCTGCTATGGTAGATATATCAAGAACACTCCAAATCCTGCCATCACTTGAAACTGGCATTACCTCAAAATCCCATCTGTAAACAAATGCTGACTCTACCTGTGCAAGGTCATCTAACAAAGGCCATCAAAAAAAATCTTTTCTACCTTCGGTTTGCGATAAAAATTTTATTACAGCGCTGGATGCAGATATAACCTCAATGACTTGGCCAATGTAAAAGTTGGTGTCATAGTAGACAGCAACTCATTGTCCTTGATACTCATAACTGAAGATATCCTGAGATGGTTCTTCATCACAACTGCAGGAGTTATCTGAATGTTCAGCAGATTCATTAAGGTTTTTGGTTGTTTTTGTTTTACGGCATATCAACTGTTTCAGGTTATTTAATGCCGAATCTAGTTATTTTGAGGAACAATTTTTAATGGAGTATATTTGTTTTTTAAGTCGTATTCTATTTAACCCATAGTTGGGACCCTAACAGGTACTACCACTCCGGGTCGGAGTGGACCTGGGAGCAATGGCAATTAAAGGGTGGCTCCACACTCCCCAAGGCCCACAAGCTGGGGCCTCACCATCATATTTGGGTCATATCCAGGTCTGTTGTATAAAGGGTTCTTTTTAAATTTTTTTATAAAGGCCAATTTTTTTAAGATATGAGAGTATGGTGTGGAGATTGTTTTTATCAAATAACTCTTTAATATTGTTTTCTTTGTAGAATCGATTTCTTACTGTTACAAAAGCAGTACATTCAATTAATATGTGTTTGATTGTGAGTGGTGTTTGACAAGGTATACAGATGGGTTGGCTTTCTTTTTTTAGGAGATATGAGTGGGTTAAGTGAGTATGGCCTATTTTTATTCTTGTTAGTTTGACTTCTTTTCTGTTTAGTTTCATATTTTGTTCTTGTTTTTTAATTTTTGGCATGATTTCGTGAAGTTTATTGTTAGGATGTTCATTCCAGTAGGTTTGCCATTTCTCTGTTGTATATGCGTTGATACGTCTTTTTAGATCTATGTATGGAATTTTACAATTTGCATCGATTGGGAGATTTAAGGCATATTTTGCTGAAGAATCTGCTAATTACCTTTAATACCGGAATGGCTCGGTAATCAGCAGAAAATGATTTCTTTTTTACTGTTTAGTTCAGTTAATTTTTTAAGTAATTTTGCAATTAGGGGTTGTCCATCTTTTTATTTTTAATCGCTTTTAGAGTAGATTGGGAGTCTGAAAGGACTATAAATTTGTTTTTTTTGTTATTGGAGGTGAGTTTCAGAGCTAGGGAGCTAGGATTAGAGCATGTATTTCAGCACTGAAGATTGAGGTTTCTTTTGAGAGGTTTGATTGTTTTTTTTTGATTGATTTATTGAGTATTGCTGCACTGGCTGTTGCGTTATTTTGTTTAGACCCATCTGTATAGATGTGTGTGTGGTCTGGATACTTTTCTTTGATTTTATTGAGATCAACATAAGTTATTGGATGAGTATGTTTCTTTTCATATTTATTTAAACTTAGGTCGATGTTAGGGGATACAATTTTCCAGGAAGGGGTTTTGAGTAGCACAGTTTCGTGAATTTCAGTTATGGGTAGACTTGCTTCTTTGGAAATCGATTTTATTCTAAGTCCAAAGGTTTTGATTGCATTTTCTTTTTGGTCGAAAAGGTGTTTACGGTTTGGATTTAAAGTGCTATTGTGTGCTGGGTTTGTGGGGTTGGCTGTAAGTTTTGTGTAGTACTTTAGACCAAGGTTTTGATTTCTGAACATTGAAGGAGTTTCATGTGCTTCTGCATACAGGCTTTCTACAGGGGAGGTTGGAAATGCTCCTAGTGCTAGTCTTAGTCCGGAGTGGCATATTGTGTTGAGGGTTTTTAGATATGACTTTCTGGTGAATTGATATATGAAGCTACTATAATCTATTTTTGATCTAATTAATGCTCTATATAGTTTGAGTAGTGTGTTCTTGTCAGCTCCCCAATCTGTATGAGCGATGACTCGTAGGAGTTATAATGCTTTATTACATTTGGTTTTGATGTGATTGATGTGTGGAATGAAATTTAGTTTTTTGTCAAAAATGATTCCCAGGTGCTTGTGTTCATTTACGAATGGAATTTTTTCGCCTTCAATCTGTAAGGTTGGGTCAGGGTGGAGTTTGCGTTGGTTACAGAAATGGATGCATTTTGTTTTAGTTTTGAAACCATTTTTCGTTACCCATTTATTAATTTTATTTATGTTATGTTGTAGTTTTCTTTCAATAGTGTGAGTGTATTTAGATCTGTAGCTGATTGAGCAGTCATCTACATATAAGGAGCTATGTATATCAGGAGAGAGTTCTTTTATAATGTTATTGATTTTTATGTTAAAGATAGTTGTTGATAATATGCTGCCTTGGGGCACTCCTTGATTTTGTGGGTCTGATAAAGTTGAGTCTATGGGAACTTGGAAAGATCTGTCTGTTAGGAAGTTTTTTATGAATTCAGGTAATCTGCCTCTTAGTCCGATGTTGTGGAGATCTTTTCTGATACCGTGTTTCCAGGTAGTTTCATATGCTTTCTCAAGATCGAAAAAAAAAACAGATGTTACTTGTTCCTTATTGATAAAAGCTTCTCTGATATAATTTTCGAGGTTAGTGATGTGGTCTATACATCCTCGATTTTTTTGGTATCCACACTGGATTTCAGAAATTATTTTGTTGTCATCTAGATACCATATAAGACGGTAGTTAATCATTCTTTCGAACATTTTGCATAGGCAGCTTGTGAGAGTTATTGGTCTGTAGTTTTCTGGGTTTAATGTATCTTTTCCCCAGTTTGGGTATTGGTATTATTGTTGCAGTTTTCCATGAAGTTGGGAAATCTTTTGTTTCCCATATTTTATTATAAATTTTGAGAAGGAGTTTTAATGATTCTGGTGGAATTTCTTTAAGGAAGGTGTAGTACACTTCATCTGGTCCTACAGCTGAGTTATGGGATTTTTCTATGGCGGTTTCTAGTTCATTGAGTGAGAAGATTTCATTGTAAGGCTCTTGGTTTTTGGAGTTAAAGTTTATTTTGTACTTTTCTTCATATTTCTTAAGTATTTGAAATTGTTTATTGTAGTGTTTTGACGATGAGTTTCCGGCAAAGGTTTTAGCTAGTGTGTTAGCAATATCTTTTTTATCAGTTATTTTCTGTTTATTTGTGAGAAGGTGTTTGATTGGATTCGGATTATATTTTCCAGTTATTTTCCTAATCATTTCCTAGACGGTTTTGGGTTTAGTGGCGATGTTGATTTTGTTGACAAATTGTTGCCAGCAGGATCTTTTGCATTCTTTAATTGTTTTTCAAGTTTTAGCTCTTTGGTGTTTGTATTCTATTAAGTTGTTCATTGTGGGTTGTTTTTTTAAATTTTCTTAAGGCTGCCTTTCTCTGTCTAATGGCCGTTTTACATTCTGGATTGAACCATGGTTTTTTTTTTTTTTCCAAGGAGGAGAATTTTTAGGTATGCATTTTTTGGCTATTGTTATGAGTACTTCCATGAATTCTTCTATTGTTTGGATTTGATGTTCTGTTAATTTTAGTGAACAAAGTTCTTTAAATTCGGCCCATTTGGCTTTGTGTTCCACCTGGGTATGTGGTTTTGGATAGAGTTACTTTAATTGATTATAATAGGGAAGTGATCACTTCCACAGGGTTCTTCGTAAGTGCCCAAGAAGCTTGATGGATCACACATGGTAAGATTAATGGCACTAGTTGATCTGTTTGTTGGATTTAAGTATGTGGGATGTTTTTGATTGAGAAGGCATAAGTTATTTTTGTTAATTAATTGTTCAATTTTGTTTCCTTTTGAGTTTGTGACTTTGCATTCCCATAACGTACTGTGGCAGTTAAAGTCTCCTAGAAGAATGAATGGTGAAGGTAGTTGTTTTATTAAATTTTCTAGTTCATTTTCATTTATTGGTTCATGAGGAGGGAGGTATATTGAGCAGATTGTGATTGTTTTGTGTAATGTGACTCGAGTTGTAATTGCTTGGAGATTTGTTTTGACAGAGAAATTGCTTTGAGGTATGTTATTCCTTACAAGAATTGAGGTGCCTCCATTAGAACAAAGGCCTGTGTTATGGAAATAGTTGTATTGCTCATAGTTTGGTGTTTTGAAATGGTATTGTTTTGTAGGAAGGTTTCTTGTAAGCAAACAATGGCGGGGTTGAAGAGTGAGATAAGTATAAGAAGTTCATTATAGTTAGATCTTATTCCACGACAATTCCATTGGATAATTTGTTGTGTTTTATTTCTATCTATGAGGTTATTTAGTTTTCCTCTATTTCCATCTCTTTAGAAGTAGAGGGTTTATCTTTTGTTGAAGTTTGTGTCTTTGGTGAAGTGTTTTGCTGGGTTTTTTTCTTTTTTTTGTTTGGATCTGGACGTCGATCTGGATCTTGCTTGAGATGTTGCCGTTTTGGCTTCTTGTTCATATTTTCCCTCTTGATTACTTGTGTTTGGTTTCTTTTTTTTTTATCTAGGGTGTTTTCAGTTTCCATTTTTTCTAGAATTTGGAATCTATTTTGAGTGTATATTGTTTGGTTTTCTTCTTTGCTGGAACGTTCTTTATTTGCTGTTTTATCATTGCTTATGTTTTTATTAATTTCTGGTAGTTGTTTTGTTAGTTTCTGTGATAATTTTTTTAATGGTTCTGTTGTGGATGGAATATTACTTTCTTTGTTTGGATTTGTTATTTCTATTTTGTTTCCCAGATTTGAGTATTTTTCTTTTAGGCTATTTTGAAATTCTGGCCATTCTTTAATATTTAATGTAATCAGTTTGTTTATCAGTTCCCTATATTGATCATGTATTTCATTATGTTGGCATGGTTTAGTTGCCTTTTTTGTTGTCTCAGCATATGTGTTGTCTTTCATGTACGTCTCAACTATTTTTCTGACTTCTGGAAAGGTTGTGTTTTTTTGTACTTTACTTCTATAATTTCTCTTTTTTATATGTTTTGCATATTTTAGAGAAGACCGGGTGATCTGTGCAGTTAGAGCATTTCACCTCATTTATGCATTTTTCTTCGGTGTGGTCAGGCTCTTTGTTGCCGCATTTTCCACATATTTTTATTCCTTTACAGGCTTCTTTGCGATGTCCATATTTTTGGCAATGGAAACATCTTAATGGGGCTGGGATATATTGGTCTACTTTTACAAGTAGCCAATTTTTATTCCTTTAAGTATTGTTGGTTTGTTAAACGTTAATATGTATGTGTTGGTGGTTATTATTTTATTGTTTCTTTTTATGCATATGCGGATGTGGTTGATTACTCCTTGTTTTTCTAATTCAGTTTTTATTTCTTCTTCAGTTGCTAGCGATAGTTCGTAACTTCTAATTACTCCTTTCGAAGTGTTTTATGGGGAAAGACTTTGCACTTGTACTCATGGAAGTTCTTCATTTTGAGTAGAGATTGAGCATCTCTAAGATTGGTTATCTCAACTAGTAGATTTCCATCTTTTGTTTTTTTTATCATTTTTGGTTTACTTTTTGTGGATAATGTTTTTTCTATTAGGAAAGGTGATAAATTTCCAATTTTTTTATTTTTGATTAATTCAATAATCAAGAATCATGGGAAGTTTCCTTCGTCTATAGTTGGAACGGTTTTTCTAGTTTTGAATTTTTGTTCTTCATCTGAGCTTGAGAGGTCAGAGTCAAAGGAATGGTTTCTTTTAAGGGTTTTGAGGGGAATGCTTTTGTTTTTATCAGCCATGGATTTTGGGATTTATTTTTCATCAACCACGCTCCCTACCCACCTCGGAGTCCAAAATTGGGGCATAGTAAGGGGGGAAACCCATTCGCCTTGACCATGTCTGGGCTACGTGGAGGATATACTCTTTTGGTAAGAAGTTCTCAAGCACTATATTTTCTGTTTAATATGTCCTCAAAAATACATTTGCTCAGATGGAGTGTTGAGTTCTGGTCTTTCCAATTGATTAATCCTTGCCACCGCCTTCTAGCACTTACTTGGTTTTCCTATTTTTTGTAGTGGGGGAAGAAGAAGAAAAAAAAAAAAAAAAAAGATGGGAGTACCTTTAAGTTTTGTTCTTTGTTGTGGTAGTTGGTACTTTGGGTGTAAGTGCTAGGGCTTGGCGTGACTGGCCGATTGGTCGAATCGGGCCTCTCCGACCACCCGTCTAGCCGAGATAAGGGCCGATGTGTTGCAGTGCCTACACTTTTATGCACCCAGGTCTAGGTTAGCTCAATCACCAGGATCATGTCCTTTTAATTCAAAAAATGTTTCATTAAAATTATTTATTTGTTCGGAAAAAAAAAACCCAAACTATTTTATAAAAATCCAATGTTGTTTTCATTACAAAATTGTTTTATTAAAATTATATTTTCTCACACAAACTTTTCAATAAATGTTTTCACAATTATATTTTGATAAATTTTTATACAGTAAATGTTTTGGTTTTCAAATGGCACTCACCCAGTTTAGACAATTACGAATATGTCATTTTCTGTTTTTAGTAACTTTTCATTTTCTGTTTTTAATAATATGTTTCATGAAAACATTCCCATTTTCATTAATTAAATCGAAACATTTTCAATTAAATAATTATGGATATGTGTTCTCTTTCACTTTTTTTATTTACTTTTTTTCATAGTTCTTTCCGGAAGTAATTAATATCTAGTTTTTTGTTATTTATTTCTAACTTCGGTTATAGTTTAAAATACTGATTCCTCCCTCGGATTTTAATGACAGGTGCACAAAAAAAAAAAAATGGCGTCTTCATTTTCGGTGATAAACTGTAGAAATACCGTCTAGGGAATTATTAAATAAATAAAAAAAATTTAAAAAATGATTTTTAGTGAAATTAATTTTTTCATTTACGCGCTACATGCCCATAACTTAATATTTTCAGTTATTATTTTTTAAGTAATGTACTTAATGTAATTAAAAAATAATTTAACAAAATCTTCAAATTTATCAAAAATGCCCGATAGAACATAAACAAAAAAAAATGCCCGTTTTTACGTAAAATTAATTTTTTATTTACACATGACTTGTTGCACGTAACTTAAAACTTAGCTACATTTTGTTAATCTTTTTTTTTTATTTTTTTAACTAAAAATGTTTTTTGGTTTAAAATGTACCCAGTTTAATTTTTAAAAGATAATTTAACAATGCTGAAGCCTATCCGACTGAAAGAAGATAAAGCAAAGAACATATGAAAGTTTGAAAGAAGATATAGAAAATAGCCAGTGGAACTCTGTTCCGTCTGCCTGTTTCCCACCTGACTACAACTTGGATGTCTTCAAATCCAACGTAAACAAATTCCTGATGAACCGCCCCCTTAAGTAGACACTTTATGAAATCTCAACACTAACGTACAATGTACTGTACATGCAATAACCCTTATCCCTGAGTGGCTTCCGGGCCTTGATAAGTGGTGACCTTGTAAAAAAAAAAAACAAAAAAAAAACTGACATTATTTTTTAAATTGTAAATTTTCATTTCTTTTATTGAAGTGCTTATCGCATTAAAAATATTATTTTAAACAATAAATTTCTATAACTTAAATAAACAAAAACAAATTCATAGTGAAACAAGTTGTTTGTTTACGTTTTCGTTGGATCGTGCTGACAGTTGATTTTCTGATACTGATATGGTCTCTTGGCATTAAGTTGTAAATCTTGATTTTTATTAGTGGCGCTCCTTGATTTATGAGTAGTAATATGACACCAACAGATTATTAAAGAGGAGATATTTCTCTACAAACAGTGTGATTTTCGGAATTTTTTCAATTGAATTTCTTTCATATTTCTTTCACTGAAGTTTTCAAGTTGGATTTTTTTGTGAAAAACAACTTAAAACCCTTTTTTAAGCTCACTATATTGATAAGTGACCTTTTTTCTTTAAAATAGTACTATTTGTTTATACCTAGAGACTCAATATCGCGCGCACTAAATTTGAAAAACACCAACATTTTTTTTGTGTAAAAAAAGCTGCGTTCACCAAAATTTAGTGACATAATTTAAAGTAACCTGGAAAAAAAAATATTAAAAAGAATTATATATCTATAAAGCAAAATGATTAGATTTTATTTAAATCAAAACTTTATCAAAATAACCAAAAACATAAATGAGATATCGCAAGTTGAAGTTAAGGGAAATGTAACTTTATTTACCAGTTTTCGCATCCTAAACTAGGCTAGTTTGTGATACCTATTCTGAGTTTCCATGAATCCCTATAACAGAGTTGATGTGAAGAAGAGGTCAACAGGCACATTATAGTCGCACCAGTCATGATGTTAAAGGTGAGGATGAGATCTCCTATGCACCAGCAAATATAGGTTAAGGCCTCCAATCGTTGTTCATAAAGCTTATGTGGCGTCCATGGACAATCTGTGTGAACTGAAACCACTTCAGGTGATGATATCTCGAACGAAATAGAAGGATGAAACTTGGATGCCATATTTCAGAATGAGTTGCATCAGAAATATGTATTACAATAGGAAGATGTTGGTTGTCATAGTGGCAAATGAGTGGTAGATGAAAAAGAGTAACTACACTTCCAGCCTTATTTACTGCTTGAATGCATTGAGCAGTGGGAGTAAAGGAATTGATCACAACATGAACTGTGCTGTCTCACCTATCATCAGGTTTGAAAACAAATGGCATGTTGGATGAAAAAGTGACTGGAAGGTGATTGCATTTGTTTATATTGAGGGACAAATTTCATAGATTTGATTATTTTCAGACTTGGAGATTTTCAAAGTCACTTCTGGGAGCAATTATCTTGACATCACCAGCAAAAAGAGTCTTCTAGGATTTGATCATTGATGAATACCAGGAATGGCAAGTGACCCAATACCGAGCCTTGGGAAATGCCACTAACTGCATTAGAAAAACCAGACAGAAAACCATTTACATACACCTGAAAGATCTGACAAACAAGGAAGGCTCCGATCCATCTCACCACACGTTAAAAGCCATGTAGAACAGAAGCCACTTAATTAATTAAAGGCAAAGTTAAGACAATGATCCATCACCACTATCAATGATTTCTGTGACGTCAATGAAATGTGAAATCTGTTCATCCAATTAGCTTACAAATATCATTATCACTATAAAATTATAATTCCAATGAAAGACAGAAAAGACGTATAATTCTGTCATTACTCAGAAAAGCATCAGGACTACAAATAATAAATGTTGGTAAGTAGGTGTGATTAAATGACAAAAGAAAATAATTGGGATTATTTGCATTTCTACTATTCTCATCTTACATGTTATTCTCACAACGTTTCAGCCGATGTAACCTCCGACCTTCTTTAAGTAAGTCTTGTCCTACTCAGGTATCTTTCTAACAAACTCCCCGTTAATTAATCCATGTGAGTTAGCAAGCTCTTGTTCTGATAATCTTGTTGTGTGCATAACATTCAAGATGAGAACAGAAGTATGAATAATCAATCTTCATCAATTCAGAAACATTTTTCTTATTTTTAATATTTATTACTCAATATAATTTAGTACTTACTGTTAATAACTGTTTGGCATTATCATGAACAGCCAAAATGTGATTGATTTGCTTCTCTGTCAGTTTTTGTATATCTTTAGAATCTTTTATATTCCCAACATAAACGCCATTAATAATCTGAGAATAAAGATAAAAATTTAAAAAAAAAAAAAAAAAAGACTCATTAGACAAGCTAACATACAATAACATACATCATCACAACTTATATTGGCAACTTACATTATGATGTCACAAATAAAATAGTGTGTGTACCAGCACTAATATCATAACATAAAAACTTCAGAACTTACCAATGTCCGATATAAAAATGGCAACAAGTTGCTTATGCTTATGCAATCAAATCATATTAAAATTGTTTATTTTATTGTGGAATCATAACTTTTTTCTCTATTGTAAATGGCTACTTGACAAGCAAAATAATGCCATTGCTTTAAATTCAGTACGATCATACTCTAGCATTTAAACAATTATTTCTTCCTTTCCAGTCAAATTGTTAGATGTACTAGATTTGAATCAGATTGTGAAATTACGAGGTTTAACAAAAGTTGGTTGTGCCTTTTCCTTACTCAGATGGAATGCCGTTGCTACTTGCATTCATTTCTCTTTGATGATGTGTCACCACCACTGTCCACTGACAACAATAAACCATGCCATCAATGACCACCGACTCGATTTATTACTCCAGTAATGCAATCTGGTCTAAATTCTGTATATTTTCTTTCCAAACTGTCCCCCTCTATACATATATATGCTGAAATCCCTTGGGTGTCTGCCGGGGATACAATGTCAATCAATTTCACTTGAATCTGGCATGCATGCAGTGAATTGGTGGGTATGGATGGTTTGGACACGTCATTCTTAGGAGTGAGGTTGTATCAATAGACAGTCTCCATAACAAGGCAGCTCTTTTATACAGTAATCATTTTTTCTGTATGATGGCACCTCCCTACATGGCATGCATGTGCAGCATAGTCAGAGTTAGATACATCATTGATTTATGAACAATCTGAAACCAGCATTATTATTGGCCAAGAAGGAACATTTGGCAAACACATACTGCTGTATTTTGCCATAGCAATGGCAGCAAGATCAAGAATCTCCCAACCGACAAGAATTATCATTCTACACTGATGATTGCATAAGCAAGAAACACTAGCATCTGTAGGCATAAAAAAATAATTATAATTATATATAGCTCTTATATTGAAATTTTTTTCTTTGTAATTGAGCACTTTTTTGGAATTCTTTCCCATAAAATAGTAAACATATATATATATATATATATGTTTACTATTTTATGGGAAAGAATTCCAAAAAAGTGCTCAATTACAAAGAAAAAAATTTCAATATAAGAGCTATATATAATTATAATTATTTTTTTATGCCTACAGATGCTAGTGTTTCTTGCTTATGCAATCATCAGTGTAGAATGATAATTCTTGTCGGTTGGGAGATTCTTGATCTTGCTGCCATTGCTATGGCAAAACACAGCAGTATGTGTTTGCCAAATGTTCCTTCTTGGCCAATATATATATATATATAATAAAAAAATAAAAATAAAATAAAAATTACAATAAGTTTACCAAGGTAATCAAAATGGTAAACTTAAAATATATTATAAATATTAAAGAGTTAATATTTACAAGTAAAATAAACTCAGCCAGATATAAAAGCTCAATAAAACCGAAAAGGAAATTTGTTCATATATATATATATATATATATATATATATATATATATATATATAAAGCTGTGTGTGTGTGTCTGGCCATGAATAGGCTCCTATATGGTTGACTATTTTAAAAAATTGATTACATATAATGGTAGAAGATGTATCGAGGCACAGGAATGGGTATGTTTGATCTGGCAGAACGGTGGTTCATTAAAATTGTGGGGTCTGCATTCGCGCCTAATCCACAAAGTATGGAAATAAAATATTTAAAAAAAAAAAAACCTTTACAAGTGTTTTTGATATAGATGTAAATAAGAATACTTTGATAAGTATGTTTTAACTTAAATAGGGATAGTATAATAAAATTGTGGGGTCTGCGTTCGCACCTGTCCTCCATAGAATGGAAATAGGCACAAACTTTAATAAAGACGTTTCATATCTATCTGCGTAAGTATACTTTGATAATTATGTTTCAGTTTGAAGAAATATTGTATAATAAAATTATGGGGTGTTCGTTTGCGCCTGATCTCCATAGAATGGAAATATGTCACAAAATTTAACAAGGTTTTTTAATATAGATCCACAGAATATTGTGATAAGTGTTTCAGTGTGAACAGGTATGGTATAATAAATTATTGGGTTTATCTATTTTTATTTTTACTTTCATCATATTTTGCTTTGGTTTTGATACGCCCAAATTCGAACTAATCTCTTTACAACCCTTCCTTTTCATAACCTATCATACTTTCATAAATCAGAGTCCATTTTCTGTAGGCTGTTTTTGAACACAGTCAACGACGGGTACTTTTGCTAGTATATATATATATATATATATATATATATATATATAACCATGAAATTTGAACAAAACGCATGACTTTTCATTCAAATGTTAGAACATCATAAAGTTGAGGTTTTCTAGTACAAAAATAAATCAAGATAGAAACTTGGTTCAAAAGGTATACAATAGCCAAAATACATTTTCTTTTTATAATCACATACTTGTAATGTTTTCTAAATAATTAAAAATTAAAATGAAAAAATGTAATTCACTGCTGTAAACCACTTTGTAAACAGACATTTTTTTATTGGTAGCGACACTTGTACTTAATTCATTTCAAATTTTATAGCAAAAGTAATACATTGTTTTATTTGCAGATAATTTCAAACAGCAGCCAGTAACCAGTACTTTTCAGCTTTGTTGATATAAAAGTTTTTATTTTAAATAGGTCCTTGTCTAAATGTTAAAAGTAAATTATCGAAGAAAAAATAAATAATTAAAATATTTAATTTTTCTTTTCATCACAAGTTAAAATATTCAAATGTTGAGAAAATAAATTTCTTTATCAACCGTATGGAAAACTAAGCTGGTGGATAGCTAATTTTTCACTCTTTGCTAAAATCAACCTATTTAGATGTTATTCATGTTAAATTATCTTGCTCCAAAAATCTCTTGTTCCTGAAAGAAAGAAAGGGTGCAATATGAGTATTAAGTTGTATTTTAGACATAAATGTATTTTTCTAGAAATGATAATGCCCGCTTCATATAGGCACACTCTACTTTGATATCTTTTATTCATTACTCATTTTAGCAAAAAGAAATTGGCTAGCCACCAGGGTGGAGAGATTTTGGCTGCTGAGCTGGACAGGCTTTTTGTGATAGAAATTCAAAATCAGTTTAAAATGTTAAAAGGCATGCTCTACACATTTATCTATTTTCGTTTTTTATCTTAAATGATAATGTAATCTTAATCTAATAAATGCTTCAAACTTTTGTCCATTGTCATTTTGCTTGTGCCATCTGTTAAGATCAGGTTGTCATCAACTGATCACCTTCCATGTTTTAAGCAGCTTTCTGCATGGTTTTGGAACACACTTTGGAAGGTTTTGGATGAAACTTATGAAAAATCAGATTTCATTTCATAAGACATTTTGTGTATGTGCTGGTTCTTTTTAATTCAAGTGTTTTGATTGGCTACTTGGATCCAAATTTGATAAAAATAACAGAATCTTAATATTATTTGACCTAATTAAACATTGAATGATTATTTTTTAATCACACAAAATAAAACGATTTAGTTCAGTTAATAATTTCAGGAAAGAATGCGGTGTTTGAACCCTTTAAATTGTCAATTACAAATTTCTAGCTAGAATTAAATAGGCTCATACCATGTCAAATCGACAAGGGGTTAAACCATGTTTGACACGGATTTTTTTCATATTTGCTACACTTATAAATCTCCATGAAAGGAATTGAATGGCACCTGTTACACATCTCAAGGTCAATGGGTTTCTGAGATATGACCTTGACCTTTTTACAAAAATGTGAATTTTTATGGAGAGGTGACCAACTTTAAAAGATGATATCTGTTATTTATGGGTCTACAAAGTTCATTCATATACTATTCTAAAGTACTTGGATAGATTATCTGGGGATATCTTTTTTCAAGGTAATATTAAAAAAAGTTGACCGTAACCTTGGCCTTTTACCTGAATTATCTCAAAAAAGGCCATTTTAACTTTTTTTTTGTAATTTTGATAAAATATTTGTCATGACAGTATATATTCCATTTTAAAATATTTATGACAGTATATATATATTCCAAATTTCATGATGGGTTTTCCACTAAAACTATTCCTACAAGCGTTTTAAAGAAATGGGCTAAATTCAAAATAGCGGAATGTAGTACCTGCTACTTCATATAAAAACATTTGGATATTTCACAATATGGTCATGTTTGATATCTTTGTAAAGCTATTTTAATGCTGATTACATAAAACCATGCTCACAAAATCCATATAAAAAATTATGTTGATGAAACTGAATTTTCATTTGTTCTTTTTTTTTTTTTTAATGCAACACAGATTTTATGAAAAAAAAAATGATATAATTAGTGTTGGGACAGTTAATCGGAATCTAGAAATCTGAACTTTTTAAAAGTATCAGAAAACTTTTAGTCTAATATTCCATTCCAAAAAAAATGTCACTCTTTTCTATTGCTGATACTAAAAGATAAAATTAAGAATATTTAAGCTACCAGTAAAAGTAAAACCTAATAACATAAAAATGTGATGTGGATTCATTTTAGCGAAAAAAAGACCCATAAAACATGACCTTTAGGTTTTGTCCAGTCCTTCAGCATTGACAAATCTTACAAGAAAATGCTAAAAGGTATTATTATGATTATTGGTTTTTCAATACGAGGGGTGTGCAATAAGTAATTCCTCTGACCCACTTCCAGTTGTTTGATCTAGCTGAAATTTTGCATTTGCAATGATTTATATCTCTATGGGTCATGTGGAAAATTACAGCTCTGAACTAATTGTGGTTTCTGTTTTATGGGTGTTTGAACTGAGTCAGGTGTGAAATGGAGCTTGTTGAATATCGAGCAGTGATCTGGTTTTTGTATTTGAAAGGACGCACACCACAGGAGACTTTTGATGAAAGAAACTTATGGTGATAATGCCCCATCATATGACCTTGTAAAACGCTGGCATTGTGAATTCAAACATGGCCGGAAGTCTGTGGAAACAGCTCCCAGACCTGGTCCCCCCCCCTCTGCCATTGATGAGGTATCTGTCCGTCAAGTTGAGGCTGCTATTTTGGAAAATCGGCGCATTACTATTCGCCAAATAGCCCAAGATGCCAAGATTAGTACAGGGTCTGTGGAAACTATCATTCATGACCATTTGCATATGCATAAGGTGTCTGCCAGATGGATTCCCAGGTTGTTCACACCGTTCCAGAAGCGAGAACGCGTCGAGTGCTCAAGGATGAATTTGGAGATGTGCCAAGAAGATGAGTCAAAGTTTTTCAAAAGACTGATTACACAGGATGAAACCTGGGTCCATCACTATGATCCAGAGACCAAAGCCCAGTCAATGCAGTGGAAGCACTTGGACTCACCACATCCAAAGAAGGCAAGTGTGCAACCCTCCGCTGGCAAGGTCATGCTCACAGTCTTCTGGGACCAGGACAGAGTAATGGTGACAGATTTCCTGGCAAAGGGTACCACAATTACAGGAGCCTATTATGCTTCACTTTTGAGGAAATTAAGGGAAGCTATCAAAATCAAGAGGCAGGGCAAGATCAGCAAAGATACCCTCCTCCTGCAGGACAACACTCCGGTCCACAACTTGCATGTCGCCAGATCAGAAGCACGAGTGTGTGGTTATGAAATCCTTCCCCATCCTCCCCACTCTCCTGACCTTGCACCTTCTGACTTTTACCTCTTCTCAGCCATGAAGTTGTTTTTGAAAGGAAAGCGTTGAAAGGATGCAGCCTTGATTTCTAAAGTCATGTCGTGGTTGGAGGACCAACCTGGGGTGTTCTACAAAAATGGTCTCCAGAGCTACATCAAACGATGGGAGAAATGCATAACTGAGTGGTTCCTATGTAGAGAAAGACTAATAACTGTGCCAAGTTTCGTTGCTCTACTGCTATGGGAAGTGGGTCAGGGCATTACTTATTGCACGCCCCTCGAAAGTTAATGGACTGAATGAAAGTTTTATAACCTCTATGCCAGACAAGCTTTGGTGACAACATTCCTTTGATTTTTGAAGTCTGTTTGTTTACTGGTTGAGGCTGCTGCCTATTTACTGGTTATAAAAACAAGTTCTTAATATATAGTAGGGGATGGGTAAAGATAAAAAGCAATAAAATGTCATAAAAAATTAATATTATTAAAACCACTTTCCCAGTTTAGTCTGTCTTGGAACAGATAAGACACAAATTCAAGATTGAAATTTTGCCAGGCACCATATACATGTAAGTTAAATTTTACATTTACATGAAAATATAAGTAAACACTTTTTCTATATAAAACTACTTATTATTATATCTTTTTTTTTTTTTTTTTTAAATAAGTCTTCAGCAAAATTCTCCTAAACAAAAGTGGTATTCTATATATTTTTTGGTACTTCTTGAGCATTGAGTTCAACAGCGACCCGGCCTATTTGTTTATTAGTTGCTCCCTTACAAAGGTTAACGCATGCGTTGATATATATATTTTTTTATTTATTTACTTATATTGGCTTAACTTTTTGAATGAATATTAAAAAGAAAATTAACCATTTATTGATAATTTCTCAATTTTACATACGTTTTTAATTTACATGCATGGATAACTTTTTAGTACATATTTACATTAGGTCCACCTCGACATTGTTCTTTTAAATGACGAGTTGTATAGGTGGGGTGGCAGTGTCAGTTGCAGAAAAGTAGATTTGTTTATCGCATTTAGATTTTTTGATTCAGCCGAATACTTATACAAGTCGTCATTTTAAAGAAAAAATGTGGAGGTGGACCTAATGTAAATATTTACTATAAAGTTAACTGTAATATTCGTTTTCAGCATAGCCGAAAACCTATAAAAGTCATCATTTTAAAAAAAATTTTGCAAGTGGACCTTATGTAAATTTGTTTATGCTACCATGTGCTTGGTTTATTTTATCGTCAAATTCATTGTCAGCAACCTCGAATATGCCTAAAAAAAAATTTGAGTGCTCGGTGTTCTGTTGTAGCTAAAGCCAATATTTACCATTCAATTTAATTTATTACGTCTTAAAAATGGAAACTTATTTCAATGATGTCAGACACAGCTTTTAATTTTTATGCAACAAAAACATTTTTACTAAAAAAAAAACGTTATACTGCAGAAAATTGGGAAAATTTATTTCCAAATTACAAGTGTTAAGCGTTATGTGAGAACAAGAAAAAATGCCCGACATGATATGGTTATATCTTTGGAGTTTCGATAATGACTTAAAAATAAAAATAAAACAAATTACTAGTATTAATTCACTCAATAAATGTTATGATAACGTTTATTGGATGCGTTTCTTCCAGTATTTTGTTTTACTTTTATTTATAAGCTATAATTGAGCCTGAATTAAGGATGGCTTTCTAAATAATTTGCAGAGGGGGAGGGGCTTCGTAACTATTCTGTACTTTCACCTAACAATTTAATAAATAAACTTGAGATGGGAAATTGATACTCTCACCAGAAGATATATACTGATGAATATTCAACATCAGGGAATGAATATGATAAAACACTGTTTGCTGCTAACTTTGAATTGGTTACTTTTTTGGTTTGCAAATTTTTATGAAAGTATCAGTGTTTTTGTTTGTTTTTGTTGGGATGAGGTTTGGCGAAAATATGCGCGCTTGCACATATAACAATAGCCACCACTCATAACATGTAGAATTACATCGCTTAATATCTGGAAAACTACTTATTTGCGGAAAATTTAAATGCGACATTTTATGTTATAAGTGGTGGTCATTGTTGTACATGCAAGCGCGCACATATATCTTTTATTACATCAAACTTGTGGAAAAGTATCTTTCACTATCGTGAAAATTGGTAGCCAGCCCCAATTTTAAATGTAATATTCGTTTTCATTGAAAAGTACCCATAAACAAAATAAACTGCCTTTTTGTAGATTTAGAACATCAATCACTGAGAAAAAAATGGTTCACCATTGAGATCACATCTTTTATGTCATAATTTAACTCTTAAAACCTTTCAAAATTTTTTATATGATTTTTTCCATAACAAAATATGTGTTGCATTGAAAAAAATAAAATAAAATAAAAATAAATAAATAAATATTCAGTTTCATCAACATAATTTTTTTATATGGATTTTGTAACCATGGTCTTTATGTATATATTAATCAGCATTAAAATGGCTTTACATGACCATATTGTGAAATATCAAAATGTTTTTATATGAAGTAGCAGGTACTACATTCCGCCATTTTGAATTTAGTCCACTTATTTAAAACGCTTGTAGGAATGGTTCTAGTGGAAAACCCACCGTGAAATTTGAAATATATACTGTCATAAGATAGACAATCTTTTGTCAAAATTACAAAAAAAATTAAAATAACGTTTTTTGAGATAATTTTGGTAAAAGGTCAAGGTCAATTTTTTTAATTTGACCTTGAAAAAAATATCCCCAGATAAAATTGCAGATCTATCCAAGTACTTTAGAATGATATATGAATGAACTTTGTAGGCCTATAAATAACAGATATATCGTCATTTAAAGTTGGTCACTTCTCCATAAAAATTCAAATTTTTGTAAAAAGGTCAAAGTCATATCTCAAAACCCTTTGACCTTGAAATCCTCGGCCTAACGTTTACAGGGAACATGAACTGGAATAGATACATTGAGAGCATTGCCGAACTACTAGAAAACTACTTACACCTCAAAGTATCCTGTACCTCTATAAGGCCACCATTCGCCCATGTATGGAGTACTGTTGTCACATTTGGGCTGGTGCATCTGCTGCTTGTCTCACTCCTGGACAGGGTTCAAAAGCGAGTTGCCAACCTGATAGGTCCTGAACTATCGACAAAATGTTGCATCCCTCTGCCTGTTCTACAAGTACTTTAATGGTGAATGCTCTGACGAACTACATGCACTTGTACTTCCTCGACGTGACTAAACCCGACAAGCAACTAAGTCCCACTCCTTTACAGTAGAGATCCCTAGGTGTAAGAAAGCCTTTTACTCCAATAGTTTCTTCCTCAGAACTGCAGAAAGATTCTGCTTTCCCAATTGTACTAATATGCAGGATTCTGCTTTCCCAACTGTACTGATATGCAGAAGTTCAAGTGTAATGTGAACAAACATACTACTTCTCTCCCTTCATAATGCCCCTGCAACTTATGTTCCCGATAGTAGCCCCCTACTTCAAAGTGGCACTGTGCCTTGTTTGGTGTGAAAATTGATTAAAAAAAAAAAAAAAAAAAAAAATGCTTAACAAGTGCCATTCAATTCCTTTCATGGAGATCTATAAGTGTAGCAAATTTGAAAAAAAATTCCGTGTTAAACATGATTTGTGCCCCTCCCAAATAATTTGTTGATTTGGCATGGAATGAGCCAATAGAATATGCAAAATTGGTTCAAAAGAACATCAGTATTTCTCAGTTATTCATAAATTTAAAAACAAATGCTTTTGTTTTTCAATGAATAACATTTTTCAGCAGGCAATGCAGAATAAAAGTCCAGACAAAACTTGAATATTTTTACATTTAAATATTTTATAACCTCCATATTAATAAAATTCGCACAATGAATGTGGGTTCAATTCTTGTTGAAGGGTGCTATATATATTTTACTTTCTTCATAAAAAATACCACTTATTTTTTATAATTACACATGAATTATTTTTTAGTATTAATTTAATATTTATTAAAATAAAATTGTATAAAATAAAAATTTTTAAATCCTGTTAAAAAATCATTTACAAATCAGCATTTTTTTTTCATTTGAAAATTGAAAAAAATAAATACAAATGTTTATTCCTGAAATTATTAATTGAACCTGGTGCCTAATGCGCTATGGTAGTTACTGCACCAGGTTACCTTAAGCATTTTTATTCTGATTTTCTATAAAAATTAACTTAGTCATTTCAAATTAAAATATTGGCAGATGTCTACCTCCACAATTTTCAATTTTTTTTTTTTTTTTTATTCTTTCCCGGGTTATCTCATTGACTTTCAGATTAAAAAAAAAATTATGAAAAAATATTTTTTATGACATCGTCGGGGGGGAGGGGAATCAGTTTTCCATTATAACATTCTATACTATTAACTGTACTCCCTCTTCATTTACATATCTCTATCTAGCTAGCTATCCAAGGTCAATTTTTAATTTCTTTCTACCCCCCCCCCTTCTTTCATATATCCATTTACCTGTCTATCTGCCCAGAGTAAATTTTTACTTTCGTTCCAACTTAAGATTTCCGTTTTTAAAAAAAGGAGTTGTGATTCTTTTCAAGTAAGACAACGTAGTTGAAATAAAGATAGAGGAGAGAGAGTGGTGGAGGCGGTTAAGAAAGTTCCCTCCATAACCCCTTTTTTATATAGATGAGAGAGAAGTGGGAGGAGGGGGTTAAGAAAGTCCCCTTTGTAACTCCCTTTTCAGACGGGAATATTCATTGGTCACGTGAGAGAATCGCCATTTTTTTTCTAGATGATGGCGGAAAGTGGGGGTTTTCAATTTAGTAGGAATTTATAATTGAAAATTGATCCCTGATGATAAAAGTCATGAAAATATTTTTCTTTCAATCTGAAGGTTAAGTCTGTAATCGATGATCTCATTGTAAAATAACTGGAAAAAAGTTTTTGGCAGACCTGAACAAGAATCACCTCCCCCTATTTTTTATAGTATGTAGTATAGTTTTCGAGGTTGGAGGTGTTTATTCCGAAAGCCGTTCTTAACGTGCAGGTTGGTGGTAATTATACTACGCAGGGTTAGGTTGTAAAAAAATACCAACTGCAGTATATAGTGAGCTACGATGTTCACTCTTTCGCTGCCGGAAGTTCAAGTGCCCCGAAACGTTTTCTGCGCATGCGGCTAGAGGCACCTTTTTACTAAATTACTTTAAAAATTCAATGTTTTGATTTTCTGACCAATCAGAGAATTTTCCAAGCTGTCGGAAATTCGGTGTCTGTGGGAGCCAATGAGAATCTTTAAAAGAGCTCTGTATTTTCCAAAAAACCAGTTAACAAAAATTCAGAGATAGTGTTGGAAGGCATATATCACTACTGTCTGCAACTCAACTCTAACACGACAACACTTTGAACATAACAGTCAGCTAATCAGACAATGTAGACGAACACACAGACACAGAAATAGTAACTAACTTTTGCATTCCCCTTTTATTATCGTATGCTCACTTGAAATTAAGTTTATGAAAATAATTATTTTAAAACTTCTCACATTTTTCAATGAACCTTCCAGAGTGATTAATTAACTCTACTCAAAAACTTTCAGTGAAAATTATTTTATATAGTTGAGTGAGGAAGTTTTCTTTACGATTTACAGACCCGTGAACTAATCACGGCTCTTAAATCATCAACTCAAACTTCCTCGAAATCTCAAACTAATTTCCCCCTTTTGTTCACTCATAAATGAACTATTATTTTCAATGAAAATATTTCCTAAAATGTAATAAATCTTTTTCCTTTTATAAATTGAGAGTTAACCTTGTTTGTTATGTTGATATATTTTCTACGAAAGAACCTCATAAATTCGACTCTCTGTCTCGCTCTCTTTACTTCTTTTCCCCACAATAATAACATTAATTAATAATACATAAACAATAAAAAAAATAGGAATAGGCCAAAAGTATACTGGTTAAAATTATAGAAGGGTGATTTTTGCCAAAAAAAAAAAAAAAAAATAGATAAATAAAAAAAATAGATAAATAAAAAACGTGAAAATTGTGGAATTTAGAGGCATGGGGCAATCTTGTAGACATTCGCCAAAATATTATGTAAATGGTTTTTTTTTCTTTCGTAATCTACACAATATACAAAAATTAATGTGTGCTAATAATTTTATAACATTGGTTCAATTAATAATTCTTAAAGTAAACTTTCAAAATCATACCCAGAAAATAAATAAAACGCAACAAAATAAGATTCCCGGAAAACGTCGGTTAAGTTATAGATTTTAAAACTGTTAGAATTTTATTTCTGTTTAATATTTCTTCCTCTCTTTTTCCTCTTCTTTCTTACTCTTTTTATCTATTTCTGATGTAATAATGATGATTGTTGTATCACGTGACTGAATTGTACTCGCTGATTGGTTTGGGAAGCTCTCACTTACTGTCTGAAGATTTTCATTATTTTGTCAGCGTCCACTGGTGCAGGATGTGTGAACTTTGTCTTCATCAAAAAAGACGTAAAAATTAGAAAGTCTTAACTGAACTTTAAAACAGTTGGAAATCAAGAAAGTTTGGAAATAAGCTAATCAAGTGAAGATTATTCTGATATCGTGACTAGACTATAAAAAGTCGAAGAAGAAGACATGTCAGTAAAGGCATAAAAATCAGTACATTTGTGCATCTGATGTTAAAAGACAGAATATTTCTTCCAGGAATGAAGAAGTTGTTTAATTGTATACATGAGGTTGGAATGCTGAGAGGCTAAATTTAACCGGATTATAACTGGAAAGTTGACGTTCAATGTGCATGATAAGAAAGGAAATTCTGCAGAGCAAGGTGATGGAAGCGAAGAGACAAAACTACGAGAATTGCCAGATGAGCTTGGATTGAACATTTGTGGTTTTATTTTCATCATTTGCAAGGAACTAACATGGATTTACTGACCCAAAGTTGAAAAAAGATATTGCGACACCTAAGGAGAAGTAACTTATTTTCGTCTAAACGTTAAAAGATAATATGTTAGTCCATTGTAAAAGGCGCCGCAGTAAGAGACTTCTTTCTATCTCTCCTTCTTCAATGTTTTTTTTATTCTGTAGTTACTTAAGGTCTGTTGGACCTTTCTAAAAAGGACAAATTTGGCAGTTGCAGATGCAGTGAACATTTTAAATCTTATTTTTTTTAATCATTTTTTCTTACCTTTTTTTTTCCAATAAATTATTTTAACTTTTAGACACTCGTATTTTGCTTCTTTCTTGTTGCATTTTTTTTTGTACCATGGTAACTATGACCCGTTTCATTTTGTTTACTTATTTAAGTTTTAAGGTAAAACTGCAGTTTAATGACCTGAACATAATGTTATAAAAACTTGTGTACATGCGATGTTGTTTTGTCTTGCTTTTGTTAAATATTAATAAATAAGGAACTATTTCAAGTTGAAATCTACTTAGTATTATGCTTGTAATCTTGAAAACACGTTTGAAGTGTGTACGCGTGCTGAAATAGTCATCAGAAAAAGCAATGGAATCTTCATGTAAACGGAAGTTAAAGTAAAACAAAAAAAAAAAAAAAACGAATCGGAATGAATTACTAATGAAACAAATTAAAAACTTGTAGTTAATTATAAAAATACATTATTTAAAATATTTCACAAGATTGTGTGGTTACCTTTACGATTACTGTTTCCATTTCACTTACGGTTGATCCTTTGTTTTCAACTGATTTTTATTGTATCTTTTGTTGATTAAATTGTTAAGTACAAAATAGCTAAAGAAAGTCCTCATTCCCCATGTTCAGTTTAAAAAAATTTTTTTTTTTTAATAACATTATTAGAAAAACTTCACGGGAAACGTAGACACTGCGTAAACAGTGTTTTTATTTAATGATTGCCCCTGAAAGCATTTTCTTTCATTTTCTTCGTATATATATATCTATCTATATATATATATAAAAATGTAATTCTTGGTTCGTTCAAAGTTGATACAACCATATTTCTACATTACCAATTTATTTGAAATTTTCAGACAACCCATCTTTAGAGTCGAGGGATGTTTCTATGTTATTAAAATAATAAAATAAATTTACATCGCCAATTATTAAAATATTAAATAAAATAAAAATATTTTTTGTAAGCCGTTAGTGTGAACCTGTTTTGTTGATAGCACTGAACTTCCGGTTCAATTCATTTCATACATCACGATTTGACGAAACGAATTAGAAGATTTCATTTTCTGTTTACTCGATAAGAAAAAAAAACATAATTCATTTGTTTATCTTCCAAATTTTTTAATTTAAACATTTTTTCTTTATTATATCAAGCAAAAAAAAAAAAAGTTTGTCGTTTGCTTTTTGAGTCAGTCGTTTTTTTTTTATTTTTATTTTTTTATTTTTCGATATAAGAAAATATGAACTTTTTTATTATTAACACTATAAATTGTTTGGTAAAAGTACAGGTTTTTTTTTGAAGAAATTTTACGGATTGGTAACGTGCTTAAATAATATTTGGTGCTAATGCAGAGTGGTCCGCGCTATTTTTTAAATCGTATTTCCACGTTTAATCAAAGTTTTATTATATGTTTTTTTTTTATTCAATTGTAAGGTTAAAATACATATTAGGTACAAAACACCCTCCCCTCCCCATGTTAAGAATGACTTTTTAAATAATAACGTTATTATTTCAGCATGGATCACTCTCTGCATGAGTACTGTACTTTCACCTAACAATTTAATAAACAAAACATGGTACTTATCCAGAGAAAGTACCGTGCTAAAATAATGTTATTTAGAAAGCCATTCTTAACATGGGGAGGGCGTTTTGTAACTATTCTATACTTTCACCTAACAATTTAATAAACAAAAGATGGTACTTATGCAGGGAAGGTACCATGCTGAAATAATGCTATTAAGAAAGCCATTCTTAACATGGGAAAGGGAGGGTGTTCTGTAACTATTTTATACTTTCACCTAACAATTTAATAAACAAAAGATAGTACTTATGCAGAGAAGGTACCATGCTGAAATAATACCGTTATTTAGAAAGCTATTCTTAACATGGGGAGGGAGTTTTGCATCTATTCTATACTTTTCACCTAACAATTTAATAAACAAAAATAGATAGTACATATGCATAGAAAATACTGTGCTGAAATAATGTTATTTAGAAAGACATTCTTAACATGGGGACAGTATTTTGTAACTATTCTGTCCTTTCACCTAACAATTTAAAAATAAAGAAGCTACCCTGCTAAAATAATGACATTATTTAGAAAGCCATTCTTAACATGGGAATAGGGGTGTTTTGTAACTATTCTGGAACTTCACCTAACAATTTAATAAACAAAAATTAAACTTAAGCAGACAAGGAGCAGTACTGAAGCATTAACATTATTTAGAAAGCCATTCTTAACATGGGGAGGGAGGATGTTCTCTAACTATTCTGTACTTTCGGTGCTAATGCAGAGAGTGATCTGCACTATTTTTTAAATCGTATTTCCACGTTTAATTAAAGTTTTATATGTTTTTTATTCAATTGTAAGGTTAAAGTACAGAATAGGTACACCCCCTCCCCATGTTAAGAACGGCTTTTTAAATAATAACCTTATTCAGCACAGATCACTCTCTGCATGAATAGCAATTAATGTTTTGTTGTTTGCTTTTTTTTACCGTATTTTTTTTGTTTTTTTTAATAAAAATTGAAAGTACACGTTTTTTTTTGTTTTTTTACAGAAGTTGTTTTTATATAAGAAAATATGAATGCTTTTTCTTTATTAAAGAAATTGGGTACACGTGCACTTATTGATCCGTGCTGAAATAATAACGTTATTATTTAAAAAGCCATTCTTAACATGGGGAGAAGAGGGTGTTTCGTACCTATTCTGTACTTTAACCTTACAATTGAATAAAAAAAACGGTAAATTTTTTAAATTAGGTCCACCTCCACAATTTTCTTTTAAATGACGACTTTTGACGACTATGCTGAATATGGAAATCGGATTGAAATTTTGCAGAAATAAGTAGTTATCGAGTTGTATAATGCATTGTAATCCCTGGCGGCCATCTTTTTACACGCTTGCGCACGTCATAAACAAATCTACGCATGTAACAAAGATGGCCGCCAAAGAATACAATGCATAAAACAACTATCTATATCTCAATAACTACTTATTTCTGCAAAATTTCAATGCGATTTCCGTATTCAGCATAGTCGGAAACCTTTAAAAGTCGTCATTTAAAAGAAAATTGTGGAGATGGACCTAATCTAAAAAATACCAAAGAAACATAAAACTTTAATTAAACTTTGAAATACGATTAAAAAAAAATAGCGCGGATCAATAAGTGCATTAGCACCCATTAATCGACTAACGTGACCTTATTGCAAAACAAGCTCTGGCTACAATGTTGAACGTGCCGTTCACATTGTTTTTATTTTTTCAAGTTAAATTCAACTTTCACAATATCTTTTTATTTTTTATAATTTTACAATATCTTTTTTTAATAATAAATTGTTAGTTAAAAGCACAGAATAGTTACAAAACACCATCCCCCTCTCTATAGTAAGAATGGCTGAAAAAATATATTAGGTACTCATGTAGAGAGTGATCCGTGCTGAAATGACGTTATTATTTAAAAAGCCATTCTTACCGAGGGGAGGGTGTTTTGTACCTATTCTGTACTTTAACCTTACAATTGAATAAAAAACATATCATAAAACTTTAATTAAACTTGGAAATACAATTTAAAAAATAGCGCAGATCAGTAAGTTCATTAGCACCAGAAGTTGTTTGGTGAAATACAGAAAAGTTTCTACCAAGAAAACCATTATTTTTTTTTTTGCTATTCTTATCAAGGGGAGGGGATGGTGTTTTGTCACTATTCTGTGCTTTCAACTAACAATTTATTAAAAAAACAAAAGGTAAATTTTCCCATTAGGCCCACCGCCATAATTTTGAACATGGGTAGGTTGGGGGTGTTTATTCTGAAAGCCGTTCTTAACATGGGGAGAATGGTGGTATTTATTCTAAAAGCCGTTTTTAAAAGACGAAAGCCAGGTAAAAGGTTAAAACACGTGGTTAGGCATGCGAGTTGTTTATTCCGAAAGTCGTTCTTAATATGGGGAGGTTGGGAGTGTTTATTCATGGCCGTCAGTGAATTATAGTGCATAGTACAGGTCTTTATATCTCGAAAACTAATTGCCTCTGCAAATTTTAAATGAGATTTTCTTATTCAGCATAGTCGAAAATTGTGGAGGTGGACCTAATGTAAAAAAAATACCCTCCCCCAAAAAAGATATCGTGAAATTTAAATTTAAGTCCGGTACTAAACATAAAATTAGAAAAATACACCTTTGGGTTTGTACTTGCACAAAGACTTGAAAAAGTTGTCAACAAAAACAAATATATAACAAGTAAATATTTTCAAAGGCAAGATAAGTTACTTTTCTACCTAATTGGATAATTTTTAGTGTTTTTAATGTAAAATGTTTATTTGACTCGAAAAACACAGCGTTTACTGCTATATTTGAAAATTACAAATGGCGGCAGACTGTGTTAAACACATTAGGTTTGGGAAAATGAGTTAAAACTAAAAAACTATACAAAATACTGTTAAAAACCACCGAATACATGCCTGCCTATGTCATGGTAACATATATTGAGTGAGTTCCTGACAGTATTTTATATATTTTTTTTAGTTTTAACTCATTTTCCCAAACTTAACGTGTTCAACACAGTCTGCCGCCATTTGTCCAATATACAGATAAACACTACATGTTTTCGAACCGATTAAACATTTTACACTAAATAAAAACACTAAAATCTTATCCAGTTAAGTAGAAAAGTAACTTTTCTTGCCTTTGATAACATTTGTTATATTTATTTTTCAACAACTTTTTCGTTTGTGTTTAGTAATACAAATCCGTTTTAGTCATTTAGTCGGCTCGAAAAACAGTGTTTATCAGTTTATTTGAAAAATACAAACGGTGACGGACACTGTTGATGATGTTAAGTTTGAGAAAATGATTTAAAACTAAAAAACTATACAAAATACTATCAGAAACCCACCAAATATGTCAGCCTGTCACAATAACATATAATCAGTAGGTGCCTGACACTGTTTTGTATAGTTTTTAACTGATTTTCCCAAACTTAACGTATTCAACAGAGTCCGTGACCATTCGTCCTTTTCAAATACATAGATAAATACAGAGTTTTTTTGAGCCGATTAAACATTTTACATTAAATAAAAACACTAAAAAAATATCCAGTTAGATAGAAACGTAATTTACCTTACCTTTGCTTTCATTTATTCGTTTTTGGACAACTTTTTCGAATCTGTATAGTAACCCCCCCCCCCCCCTTACCCAAATATTAATTAAAAACTCACATTTTTTAATACAATAAAACAGAAAACTATTTAGCGTTTCAACATTTTAGCAACTTTCGGCTTAATCCAAGCCATGATTCTGCAAGAGTTCCATTTTTTTTTTCATTTTTGCCTTTTTTTTTATTTTTTTTTTTTAACTTTTTGGAGTGGATTGCTGTACTAAGAATATAAGAAACATGCATTTTCTCTTTTTATTAGAATTTTTCATTACAGCAAATTAAGCCACAGCAATGCGTGGCAGGGTACAGCTAGTATATATATATATATAAAACTTTCTTTTTTCTTTTTTTTTTTTTTAAATCGCGGGTGTATTCATTTTATTTTTTCATTTTTCTTAATTTCTTTAAGTAAATTTGATTCATACTTCTATTTCGCGCTTGTTTTAATTTTTTTTTAATTTTATTTTAATTTTTTTAAATTATTTTCTCCACTAAATATTTTTATTGTTTGGTAAAATTTTATATTAAGGCCCGTCTCACATTCGTATATAACAAAATATTTTTTTGTAGATTTCGGTGTGCTAAACACGAATCTGCAAACCGTTTTCGTTGCAACAAAATAGTTTTCATGATATGAAGAAATTACTTTTTCGAAAAGTGGGTGATCACTTTTCCATATAAATTTAACTTAAAATGAGCACCCACTTTCTGGTCACCTGAGAGAGGGGGCATTTTTTATTTTTTTAATGTTTACTAGCATTTCAGCCTGGCGTTGCCCGGGTGTTTGGAGGAGTATGTTGAGAAAAAAAGCGGTCAAATTTTTTAACTCTGACCCTCAAACTTTATTGTTTGGGTTCCAATCAAGTCCAAGGAACCTACATCTAAAATTTCAAGTGTTTAAATCCAAAATTGCCGGAGGAATTTTGTAGAGTTCTCAAAGGTCAGATCGAACTTTGACCCCTTAACAGCCAAATTTCTGGGCGAAATGGGATTACAAAAATTTTCCCAAATCTCACTACCCTGTATATCAAATTTCGAGCCTGTAGACTTAAAATTAACAAAGTTATTGCATAGGGAAATGTACGCAGACACACACACACAAACACACACACACACAGGCAGACAAACACGTTCACTTTTATAGATATATAGATTGGCTAAAAGGTTTTTTCAATTTCTTTTTCTGTATTCATCTTTAAATAAAGACACAAGGAAATTAAAAAGAAAAAGAAAAATCTGTATTATTTTACTTTAAGGCTCGTCTCACATTTGTATAGAAAAAAAAATAGTTTTTTGTAATTTTTGGTGTGCTTTAAAAGAATATGGTAACCGTTTCCATCGCAAATTTACCGTTTGTATGGTATTAACCCCTTAACTCTGGGACTATTTTCCATTTCACAGCCCAGCCTTCGTTTACGCTACGCGTGAGCATAAAAAAAGCTGTTAAATGTGCACTCGTACCTGCCTTGTCACAGTGTAGTATTGGCGAAAATTTAAAATTAGATGAAAAACAAGTAGTCAAGTCACGTAATTCTATGTTTTCACGGCTGGCCATTTTTTATGCGCAAGCCCATTAACCCCTGAACTCTAGGACTTTTTTCCATTTCACAGCGTAGCCTTCGTTTATGCTACGCACGAGCATAAACGAAGGCTATTAAATGTGTACTCGCATACCAAACTGCCTTGTCACAGTGTAGTATTGGTGAAAAATTAAAATTAGACGAAAAACAAGTAGTTTTCCCAATATTAAACCATGTAATTCTATATGTTATCATGGTTCGCCAATTGTTGCAATATTTTGGACCTTTTAATGGGGTATGATCCCACACAATCGGACGATTCTATTTATAAACGATGCTGCTAAGAACTGACGAATCAAATTAATTCACGTTCTGCTACCAACCAATCAGAAACCAGAATTGCTTCATAAATATTAAACCTTTTCTGGAGCAATTTCACATGTTCTTTTCCCGGGTTTCGACACGGTAAGAATATTTTGTTCTGTGGAACTGTCTACTACAAACAAGTCACCTACCAGGACTTGTGTGTAACAGCAAACCATCTGAAACTCAAAATGGCTTACACTTCTAGAGGTTATGTGCCCAGCGTGCGTCTTTATTTCGATGGATCCGAATCAAAATTCGAATTGTGGCAAGTTAAATTTCTGGGATATCTACGAATCCAAAAGCTACACAAAGTACTACAAGCACAACCTGAAAACAGAAACGACCCAGACTTCATTGAAAAGAACGCAACTGTCTTTACGGAATTAATACAGTGTTTAGATGACCGATGTCTATCACTGGTAATGAGAGAAGCCCTGGACGACGGCTGCAAAGCATTAAACATATTGAGAGAGCATTATTTATCGAAAGGAAAACCCAAAATTATTTCTTTATACACTGAACTGACCTCTCTAAAACGAATGGAAGCCGAAACTATTACTGATTATAAGAGCCGAGACAACTGCAAATTCTTTAAAAATGTCTGGTGAAGTTATAAGTGACAGTCTGTTAATTTCCATGGTCCTTAAGGGATTACCGAGTGATTTCAAGCCATTTACCACCGTGATAACCCAAAAAGAAAAACCCATGACTTTTAGCTAATTCAAGGTAGCACTCAGAAGTTACGAAGAAACTGAAAAAATGATCACAGAAAAAAAACGAATCCACAAATATCATGAAATTTAAAAATACACACATAAAAACACCAAAATCGAATTATACCCATGCCAGGAATAAAAAACGCAACTTTGCCAAAAGCAGGTTTTTTCCTAAGAAAAGTACAAAAATTATTTGTTATAATTGTGGACGACCTAATCACAAGAGTTTCCAATGTAGATACAGGACTCAAAATGGCGACTACATTAAAAATGTAGAGAACTCTGTTAGCGAACACACATTTTTATTTTCGTGTACATTTGATGCTTCAACAAACAATAATAATTTTCTTGTCGATTGTGGGGCCACAGCACATGTGATTACAAAGGAATCTGATTTTATCAATTTTGACCCCAACTTTAAGCCACAAAATCATTTTGTAGAACTAGTTGACAGGAGTAGAGTCAATAATATCGTTTTGAAAAGAGGCAATGCGAAAATCTCACTAAGGAACAATAAAGGTGAACAGTGTTTCTGTATTCTAGAAAACGCTCTTCTAATCCCAAAATTTAAACAAAATATATTTTCTGTACAAGCTGCCACAAAACAAGGTGCAAATATAAACTTTAGCCCCAATAAATCAAAACTGGTATACCCGAATGGAACTGTATTCGACATTAAAGAAAATGGACGACTATATTATTTAAATAGCGTAGTCCCATCAAAAACGGCCTGCCATGATCTACAGACATGGCATAAAATTCTTGGACACTGCAATATTCCTGATATCAAAAAGTTGCCGACTGTAGTTGATGGAATGCGAATACAAACATCAAAAACCTTCGACTGCGACGTCTGTATGCAAGGGAAAATGACAAACTATCAAAACAAGATACCAGACAAAAAGGCCAAAAAAATCCTATCAATGGTGCATTGTGACTTGAACAGTCCTGTAGAACCGATGGCCAGAGAACATTATAGATATGTGTTGAATTTCGTAGATGACCATTCAGGTTTAATAATGGTTTACTTTTTAAAGAACAAATCTGATACCCTGCTAGCAACTAAGAAATATCTAGCCGACATGGCCCCCTACAGTGAAATCAAGTGTATTCGCTTTGACAACGGTACGGAATTCACCAATAAAGACTTTGAACTTTTACTAATTAACCATCATATCAGGCATGAAACATCAGCTCCTAGATCGCCACACCAAAACGGGGACTGCTGAATGTGCGTGGCGGACACTTTTTGAAATGGCAAGATGCCTACTCATTGAATCAAAACTCCCTAAAAACCTCTGGACGTATGCACTTATGGCGGCAGCCTATATACGCAACAGGTGCTTTAACAAAACACTATCTAAAACTCCATATGAATCTTTCTGCGGTAAAAAACCAAATGCATATATTTGGTTCAACTTGCTTCGCATAGAGTAAATTGAATATTAGAGCCGACAGAGGTATATTTCTTGGATACGATAAAAACAGTCCAGTCAATTTAATATTTTTTCCCGAAAAAAATAAAATAAAAAGAATCCGGTGTGTAAAATTCACAGACACGTTTAATTTTACGCGTCATATGAAGAGGATGAAATTATATTACCTCAAATAATTAGAACAAATGAAAACAATAAAAATGGAGACGAGAGTGTCCATGATGATGATGATGATGATGATAAAGTCGAAAGATATCCCAAAAGAAATAGAAGATGACCCGATTCTTTTGTGGTCGACAATATAAAAGATTATCAAATCAACTATTGCTATTCAATGGAAAATATGCCAAAAAGCTTCAACGAAGCAATTAATTCAGAACATTGTGATGAATGGAAAATTGCCATAAAAAAAGAAATAGATGCCTTAACCGAAAATGATACCTATACGGTAGTGCCTCTCCCAAGAAATAAACGTTATTTCTACCAGATGGGTCTTTACAAAAAAGAGTACAGCATCAGGCGTAGAACAGTACAAAGCAAGATTTGTTGCTAAGGGGTGCTCTCAGATTTATGGTAAAGAATACTTTTCTGCGTTTTCGCCGACCACAAACCTCACGACAATCAGAATTTTAATGCAAGTCGCATCACAATATGACCTAAACATCCATCAAATGGACGTAAAAAATGCTTATTTGAATGCCCCAATAGACTGTGAAATTTATATTACCCCTCCAGAGGGATTTATAATGTGGCGACTTAACAAGTTATTATATGGTCTAAAGCAGAGTGCTCAGTGTTGGAACACAGTATTCCATGATTATATTATTAAACAACAATTTAGACAATGCGCTGTAGACCTCTGTTTATATACCCAACACAAAGATGATAAACTACTGATTTTGGTTTTGTGGGTCGATGATATTTTAATCACATCAAATTGTGACATAATGTTAACTGATGTTAAGAACAAATTAAGTAAAAGACTCAAAATGACCGATCTTGGCAAAATATCCTGGTTTCTGGGGATAGAATTTACTCAAAGCAAAGGACTTGTTACGATGACTCAATCGAGATACATCGACAAAATATTATCAAAATTTGGAATGGGAGAGTGCAAGAACCGCTCTACACCGGTCGAAAATGATATTAATAAAAATACACACACAGAATCTGAAATAATAAATGACACACAATATCGCAAAATTATAGGTAGTCTTATATATTTAATGACTGCAACCAGGCCCGACATATGCTATACAGTAATAAAACTGTCACAAAAATTATCACGACCGACAATGAAGGATTTAAACAGAGCTAAACAAGTCCTACGTTATTTAAAAGGAACTAAAAAACAGAAGTTAGTATTTGGAAAATCAAGAAATCCCCTAAAATTAGGTTTTTTGGATTCAGACTGGGCAAACGACGAAGATCGCAAGAGTGTATCTGGATATTGTTTCAGACTCTCAGAAAATGGGCCTATTATTTCATGGAAATCTAAAAAGCAACAGATTGTATCTCTCTCTACGTGTGAAGCAGAATTTATCGCGCTCACACACACGACCCAGGAAGCACTCTACCTTAAAAATATCCTGAAGACTATTTTAGAGCCAGAATTGATTACAAGCCCCGTAGTAATTAATTGTGATAATCAAGCCAGTATAGTCTTAGCACAGAACACGATAATCAACCAAAGATCTAAGCATATAGATATAAAATACCATTTCATAAAAAACGAGATAAAAAAGGAATCCATTATTTTGAATTACATATCATCAGAACAAAATATCGCTGATGTATTTACGAAACCGGCGACATGGATAAAGCTACAACGTTTTTTTCTCAAAACTTGTTGGTGAATTCGACTGAATAATTTTTTTTTTCTTTCACTGCCCTGTATGTATATAGATTTCTATATATTAAAAATACAGACCAGCGAAGTTCCAGTTATGAGAAGGCTCTTACTTTTTTGCATGAATATCAGCGGAAACCCCTAGGGGTAATGCTCAGAGTATATAGATTTCTATAAAAAAAAAAAAAAATGGTCCTGGACAAGACGTTAAACTGTATCCATTCTGTTTGTATTAACACTTTAACCTACTAATGCGTAACTAATACTTTTGCTTAAAAAAAAAAAAAAAAAATCTTTGTAATTTTCCTTTTTGACATTTGAACACAATTAAAAATGGCGTCTTTTTAAATGCTAAAATTCTAAGATCCAAATGATTTCTAATTTTTGTTATGTCTAAGTAAATATAAAATATATATTTATTTTTGAGCAGAACAAACACAAGGGACTTCCCCATTATAAAAATAGGGAGGATGTTGCAATATTTTGGACCTTTTAATGGAGTATGATCCCACACAGTCGGACGATTCTATTTATAAACGATGCTGCTAAGAACTGACGAATCAAATTAATTCACGTTCTGCTACCAACCAATCAGAAACCAGAATTGCTTCATAAATATTAAACCTTTTCTGGAGCAATTTCACATGTTCTTTTCCCGGGTTTCGACACGGTAAGAATATTTTGTTCTGTGGAACTGTCTTCTACAAACAAGTCACCTACCAGGACTTGTGTGTAACAGCGAACCATCTGAAACTCAAAATGGCTTACACTTCTAGACCAATACTACACTGTGACAAGGCAGTTTGGTACGCGAGTGCACATTTAACAGCCTTCGTTGATGCTCGTGCGTAGTGTAAACGAAGGCTAGGCTTTGAAATGGAAAATAGTCCCAGAGTTTAGGGATTAATACCATGCACAAGAAATTAAACAAAAAAAAAAAAAACTTTTTAGCCAATAAACACACAAAAAATGCCTCCTTTTTCAGGTGGCCAAAAAGTGGGTGCTCATTTTAAGTTAAATTTACATAGAAAAAAAGTAATTTTTTCATATCATGAAAACTATTTTTTGCAACTGAAAGGGTTTGCAGATTGCACACTGAAATCTACAAAAAAAATTAAAATATTTTGTTATATACGAACGTGAGACAGGCCTTAAAGTAAAATAATACCATTTTGGTGATTAAATAAACCAAAGAAAACCTTTACCGTATGCGCTTTCAGGGAGCAATCATTAAATAAAATCACTGGTTACGCAGGGCCATTTTCCCCATGAAGTACCAATAATAACGTTATTATTTAGAAACTCTTAATGTTGGGAGGAGTGTTAACTATTCTGTATTTTTACCCGACATAAACAAAAAATGTCAAAATTGACAGGGGGAGGGGGGAAACTTAACTATTTTGTACTTTCACCTAACAATTTAACAAACAAAAAATACCATAAAACTTGAACTTAACTTAAAAACATATACAAAACAATAGGTGTACCAGAATTTTTGGGTAATTTTTGACACTTCTAACACAAAACTGTGAATAAAATATAAAAAACTCGTAATTTCTCTTTTTAAAGTGGGTTATTTTCTTTATGGAATATACTTCCAAAATAAACTATTAAAGTTGTTTAAAAAATAATAGAAATATTATTTTTTATTTAAAAAAAACAAACAGTGTTTATAAAGTATCGGCGTGCCTTCATGCAGCCATTTTTTTTACATAATGAAATCAATTGAATTTTACGAGTTAAATATTTTTCAATTTTAAACTTTAAAAATCTATCAAAACTTTTCTATTGGTTCAATTGTTACGACATTTTCAGGGTCAATGTGAAATTTTATGCTCTTTCCAATAAACCAAATTAATATTTTAGACAAACTTTTTTTTTAAATTCACCCCTAGTCCAGGCAAAATAAGGTTCGACTTGGAACAAATTGCAACAGAATTTTTTCACCACCAGGCATTCCCATGAGGTGTCTAGAACATCATACTAAAAGTCCTAAGAAATCCACGTTGAGGAAATATGTCTAATTTGCATAAATCCAAGGTGGCCGCCAATTTTCGATAATTTGCCACATCTCCGCATTTAGATGTCATAATTGAGTGATTTGAAGTGCTAAAATGGTGTTTTTGAACACAAGGATTTACGTGGAATAGGTTACATTTTTATTGGATAAAGAATTTATAGCCAAAAATCCAATATGGCCAAAAAATATTGAAAAATGTTCATATGCGTGGTATCCGAAACATAGGCAAACTGAAATGTGACTTTTTTGCTGCCTCATGTGACTAACTCTTGACTAACTTTATATTATAACTTTATTATAACTTACTAACTCTTGACTAACTTTATATTATAACTTTATTATAACTTACTAACTCTTGACTAACTTTATATTATAACTTTATTATAACTTACTAACTCTTGACTAACTTTATATTATAACTTTATTATAACTTACTAACTCTTGACTAACTTTATATTATAACTTTATTATAACTTACTAACTCTTGACTAACTTTATATTATAACTTTATTATAACTTACTAACTCTTGACTAACTTTATATTATAACTTTATTATAACTTACTAACTCTTGACTAACTTTATATTATAACTTTATTATAACTTACTAACTCTTGACTAACTTTATATTATAACTTTATTATAACTTACTAACTCTTGACTAACTTTATATTATAACTTTATTATAACTTACTAACTCTTGACTAACTTTATATTATAACTTTATTATAACTTACTAACTCTTGACTAACTTTATATTATAACTTTATTATAACTTACTAACTCTTGACTAACTTTATATTATAACTTTATTATAACTTACTAACTCTTGACTAACTTTATATTATAACTTTATTATAACTTACTAACTCTTGACTAACTTTATATTATAACTTTTTATATTTAACTATTTATTTTATAACTTTATATATTATTTTTGTTTCTATTCCAGGGTAATTAATCTGAGATTCAGCAAACATTGACAATGGAGAAGTGTCACATCTGTAATGAATCAATCTCTGACGAAAAGGCGACAGTTGTTCTTCGAACAAAAGGCAGCGATGGTGTGAATCGTGCAAGTAGTCAACGTGGTAGCGATTTGGTAGTGAATCCAGGAGAGACACTACACGTAGAATGTCGCCGCAACTATTGCAAAGCAGAAAACATTGCACGTGACCTAGCAAGGCAGCAACAACCACCAAAACCCCGCTGTGAGCTCCGTTCTGAACTACACTTCAATTTTCAAGAACACTGCTTGTTGTGTGGACAGTCAGCTAAAACTGGTAGGAAGCAAAGAGAACTGGGTGTTTTCCCAGTTAGGACAGAAGACTTTCAGAAGAGTATCCTTCAGGTTTGTCATTCTAGAAATGACGAATGGTCTGCAACAGTATTAGGCAGAATAGCATTGGTGAATGACCTACACGCAGCGGATGCAATGTATCACCAGCAGTGCAGTAGCAACTTTAGGACAGGGAAAAACATTCCTACTAAGCACTCTTTAGACACCAGTAGTACTGGAGACAAATCAAAGAGGCTCAAACTTGGAAGGCCTGAGATAGACGAGAGAACGTCAGCGTTCCTGGAAGTGGCTCAGTTCTTAAAGGAAAATGACGAGGAGCAAACCACCATACACGACCTTGTTCTCAAAATGTCAGAGTTTCTTCAGAACACAGAGCATGAACCTTACAGTGCTAAATACATGAAAACTAAAATAAAGGAGCACTTTGGCGAGAGGGTTTTAATGACTGTGCTGAGCACCAAAGAATGTGTGGTCACATTGCGAGATACAGCAAGCTCAATCCTCTATGCATTCCACAAGCAACAGAAAGCTGAAAATATTGAAGATGACAAGTTGAATATTATTGAAGCTGCTGCAAAACTCATTGACAGTGACAGTCCATGGAAACTCCAAAGGATTTCTATCCAGACACGGGCGACATTGCTGATTCTGCTAGCTACATTCCAAACTCATTGCAATTACTGCTTAGGACTATGTTTGCTGGCAAAAATGTTGGTGTAAAACTTGCTTCGATTGGGCAGACCATAATGCAAGCCATACGACCAAGGGCAATAATAAGCCCTCTTCAGCTTGGCCTCGGTATCCAGATGCACCACCATTTTGCGTCACGTTTTTTAGTGGACACGCTTCACGGGCATGGGTTTTCATCTTCCTATGCTGAGGTCATGAAATATGAACGGAGTGCAGCTGTTGTACAAGGTACTGAGATCCCTGGGTATTCCGAAGAGCACCACATAGAGTATATTGCCGATAATGTGGACCATAATGTGGCAACAATTGATAGCACAGGGACATTCCATGGAATGGGCATTATAGCTACTTACACCAGAAACAAAAACAAGCAAGGCTGTCCCCACAGTCCATGTGACAGCTAAAGAGATTGCTGATATTGGTCGCATCAGCATTCAGTACTTCAAAATTCCTCCAGCATTGGAACCTATCATCTACAATCCACTGGTTCGCACGACAGAAGAGGATCCAACATCAGAGTTAGATATACTGTGGAAGACATCATTACTTCTCCACTCTCCAAGGCCATCATGGTCTGGCATGATGCAGTGCCTGCATCGAGGTCAACACCCAGGAAAAGCTTCTGTGGCATTCCTTCCAATGATTGACCTTGATCCCAGTCATGCTTCATGTATCTACTCTACAATGAAGTTTGTGTCTACCCAAGCTCAACTATACGACGTTACTCCAATCCTCACATTCGACCAACCCTTGTACTGGAAAGCTTTAACGATTATAATGTCTCAATCAAATGGCAGTGATCTCAAGCGCATAGTCCTCAGGCTTGGGGGATTTCACATGCAGATGAGCTTTCTTGGGAGCATAGGTCACCTAATGGCAGGCTCGGGACTGCAAGAGTTGCTCGAAGTGGTATATGCTGGAAACACAGTGCCCCACATGATGACAGGCAAAGCTGTTTCCAGAGCAGTGCGGGGACATATGCTGGTAGATGCTGCACTGAACACCATTTTGGTCGCTGATGCCTACAATGTGCCTGTGCCAACCAAAGACACAGTTCAGGAACCACAAGTGGCAACTGCTGATACTGAGACCACAAGATATTCCTTCAGATACAGTGACGACTGACATAACTACAGCAAGTGAATTGTATGACAGAGCAATGCCCTCTTCCCTCTCAGTGGAAGAAGTTTGCTCTGCAAAAGTGTTGCAAAGAATCCAGGCTGAACTTGACAACAAAAAAGAAATGATGACTATGCCAACAGCAAAACTCTGGTTGCAGTATCTCAACATGGTGGACATCTTGCGGAAATTTATTAAAGCTGAAAGAACAGGGAACTGGAGCTTACACCTCCAATGTGTACACGATATGCTTCCTTACCTTGCCGCTTCTGGACACCGACTGTATACAAAGTCTGCATATGTTTACCTGCAAATGATGACCGAACTACCAAATACACATCCGGATGTGTATAAGAAGTTCCAAGAGGGATACCACGTTGTGCGGCGCAGTGATAGATACTGGGCAGGGCTCTCCACAGATCTGATCATCGAACAAGTTTTGATGAGAAGTATAAAGACACATGGGGGCCTAACTCGAGGAAAAGGGATGACAGAGACTCAGCACTTACTGTGGGTCCTATCCATGCCAGCATGCGCAAACATCAACGATGCAATGCAGAAGTTCAGCGGGGTCTCCTATGAAACCAGCGACAAACACAAAGATATTTCGAAGGCTAGACAGGCCAGAGATGTCAAGGACACCCTTGATCTTATCAGCTATCTGAAGGAAAGAGATCCATTCAAGGAGAATACCTCACTTCACAACATTGCTAATGGCATGGCTGCTCAGGACGGAGTCAATGTTGACCAAACAAAAGAAATTGGAGAAAAGATTCTTGTGAGCATGGCAGGGAAATCTGTGGAAGAGTTCACCTTCCGAAAAGCCGATGAAGCAATGACACTTGCATCCAAATCAACTGTCAAAGTCAGAGGGGAATCTGTAGTAGTGGATCCACAATTGGTGTTTCAGCGACTGGTAATTGTAGGTGAACGGTGCAAAGACTTGTCAACGTTATTCAAGTTCGAACTTTGTAGCCACCCTCCTGCCTTATTTGACTCGTCATCCCTTCCCTTGCAGGCCAATAAGGCAGTCCTTGCTGATGTTCTGTGGAAGTCTATAGATGAAAAACAACGTGAGTTGAGTGTAGACCAAGTCCAATATGTCCTTGATGGCGGCGCGCTACTCAATCGGATTCTCTGGCCAAGAGGTTCCACATATAATAGTGTGTCAGATTTATGTCAGATATGTGACACAGAAATATGGAGCTGCTGTCATTGTTTTCGATGGCTACAAAGATGAACCCACAACTAAAGATGCCACACAACAAAGAAGAACAGGAACCTGCCCTAGTTTGACCGTAAGCTTTGCTGGTGATATGATCATCCAATCCAAGAAGGAGGACTTCCTGAACAACAAGGCAAACAAACAGCGCTTCATACATTTTCTCAGCGACAAACTAGAAAGGGCTGGATGCAGCACAGAACACGCAAAGCATGATGCTGATGTCCTCACTGTTCAAACAGCCCTTGCCTCTGCCAGAACAAGAGATATGGTTCTTATTGGTGACGACACAGATTTGTTGGTCCTCCTGTTGTATCACGCTGATATGACCGAAAACGAACTGTTTCTGGTATCAGAGTCAAAGCAAGCCACCAAATCGAGAAGGGTGTGGTGCATAAAGCAGTCGAAAGAGTTGCTGGGTCCTCAGATTTGCGACCATCTACTCTTTGTCCATGCTATTCTTGGCTGCGATACCACTAGTCGCCTGTTTGGATGGGAAAAGGTTTGTCAGTGAAGAAGGTGAAGACTGATTCCCTGTTTCGTGAGCAATCAGAGATGTTCCACAAATCAGGGCAAACACCGGAGGACATAACTGCTGCAAGAGAGAAAGCTCTGGTATCACTGTACGGTGGTACCAAAGAGGAAGGACTGGACAGCTTAAGATACAAACGGTTCTGTGACAAGATTTCTAAGAACACATCTTCCGTGGAACTACAAGCTCTACCCCCAACATCAGCAGCTGCAAGATTCCATAGCCTCCGTGTCTATTACCAGGAAATGGAGTGGAAAGGAACATGTGTCAACATGAAGCCACAAGATTGGGGATGGCACCTTGTGGACAGAAGGTGCATGCCTATACAGACAGATCAGCCCGCAGCACCACTGGAGATACTGGATGTCATCTGTTGTAGCTGCAAGATAAACTGCAAAACAAGGAGGTGCACATGCCAAAAATATGGTCTCCATTGCACTGCCGTGTGTAGAGAATGTTGTGGTACAAGTTGCTCTAACTCACAGGTGCCAGATTTGTCAGATGATGTAGACGATGCTTAAGCCGGATACCGCAAAGTGGCACAACTGGAATTGACACTCTTGAAATTAATATTGATGATCTGTTGTTGAAACACAGGCTTACTGTTGTTCATGAGTATGATAACAAACTTATCTATGGCTACAATTGTGTTTTCCTACATTTCAGTAGGCCCTAGGTTAAAAAATGTACCGAAAAAAATAAAATGTTGAGCAAATACATTCTAAAAATGGACATTCTTTCCAGCATATTGGATTTTTGGCTATAAATTCTTTATCCAATAAAAATGTAACCTATTCCACGTAAATCCTTGTGTTCAAAAACACCATTTTAGCACTTCAAATCACTCAATTATGACATCTAAATGCGGAGATATGGCAAATTATCGAAAATTGGCGGCCATCTTGGATTTATGCAAACTAGACATATTTCCTCAACGTGGATTTCTTAGGACTTTTAGTATGATGTTCTAGACACCTCATGGGAATGCCTGGTGGTGAAAAAAATTCTGTTGCAATTTGTTCCAAGTTGGGCCCTAAAATGTGCTATATTGCCTGGACTACCCCCCATTTTGAAATGTCTATTAAAATTTTAATAATTAATTTACTCACCAAAGTTTTATATATCATAAATTGAAGATAAAAGATCAATAAATAAAATATTTAATTTAAGACAAAAAAAAAAGAAAGAGAAGTGTTTTTTGGAAATTTACCTATAAAGTCCAAAATGTAAAACCTTTTTTTTTTTTTTTAAAAAACCACGTTGATTTTTTTTTTTAAGTGGAAGCTTATGTTATGCTTAGAATGTCAAGTAAATATCGGACGTTTACGACAATTTTTTCTATTTCATTCAATGTTTTCTTTTTTAGATATTAAAAAAAATAAAAAATTCACTCGATAAAGAAGTATTAAAATATATTAATCAAAAACTCATGCATTTCATTAAGATAATAAAAAAAATTTTAAAATCGGTCGACTGTTCTTTTAATGGCAAAAACTTACAAGTGAATGTGTTCAGTTTTTAGATACGGGGGGGGGGGAACAAAATACTAATTTTGGTTTACAGCACGCAATAAAGATATTAATTATGTCCCTTTAAAGCCACCGGAATATAAAGGCAAACTTGTCTCCCTTTATTTGAACAGTTAAAAAAAAAAAAAAAAAAAAATATTTTAAATTCAGGTGGCCATTAAATTCTGAGTTTTTTTTTTTTTTTTTTAAATCCTTGTTTAAAACAGTATTTTATTTAGAAAGGACATGGAATATAAGTATAAATATGGACAAACAATTGAAGTACTCATCGAATAGTAGTTTTTATAGGTAAGTGATATTGGTAATGGTGAATAAAAGGAGAGCCTAACTTTCAAACACACCGGAAGTTGGCATCCGTGTCTCTAAATTCAGGTATGGAAACACAGAATCGATACAATTTCCAACTATATTTTATGTTTATTTTTTTCACCCCATTATAATAAAAATATATAAAAATATATAAACTTTTTTTATCAATTATTTTATTTCTTAATCGCATATATATATATATATATATATATATGCGATTAAGAAATAAAATAATTGATAAAAAAAAGTTTACATATTTTTATATATTTTTATTATATTTATATATATATATATATATAAACTTGATTAAACATAGTTAAAACTGTAAAAAATATGACACATTCATAGTTTTTTCATATTTCTGTAAATAAATATATTTTTAAAATAGTTTGACAAAATATATAACATTAACTTAAATAAACATAGTTATTTGAAAAGATATACAATTAAAAAACTTTTAAATGTTTTTTTACCCCATTATAATAAAAATATATAAAAATACGTAAACGCTTTTATCAATTTTTTATTTTTTAATCGCATATCCATCTCTCTCTCTATATATATATATATCTATCTATAAAAGTGAAAGTGTCTGTGTGTGTGTATCTGTGTGTGTACATTTCCCTACGTAATAACTCAATTTTTAGTCTACAGACTCGAAATTTGATATACAGGGTACTGAGATTTGGGAAAAATCGGTGTGATTGGTTTCGGCCAGAAATTTGGCGATAAAGGGGTCAAAGTTCAACAATTTGACCTTTGAGAACTCTACAAAACTCCTCCGCCAATTTTGGGTCTAAACACTTGAAATTTTAGATATAGATTCATTGGACATGGATCTTACTTAATAACTTAATTTGAGCCCAAAACAATAAATTTTAAGGGGTCATAAGAGGGATCAAAGTTTAAAAAATTGACCACTTTTTTTTTTTTTGCTCAACATCTCCAAATACCCGGGCAACGCCGGGCACCCATGCTAGTATATATATAAAATTTTAACTTAATTAAAACTGTAAAAAATATGACACATTCATTTTTTTTTTTTTCATGTTTCTGTAAATGTCTGACAAAATATAACATTAACTAAAATAAACAGTTATTTGAAAAGATAAACAATTAAAAAATTTTAAAAATTGATCAAAAAAGTTTACGTATTTTATATATTTTTCTTAGAAGGACGTGAAAAAATAAACATAAAATATAACTAAAAAGTGTCTCGATTCTGTGTTTCCATAGGTATCAGAATTTTTGTAGGAATTTTTGACACCCCTAACACAAAACTGCGAATAAAATATAAAAAACTGGTAATTTCTCTGTTAAAAGTGGGTTATTTTCCTTATGGATTATACTTCCAAAATAAACTAATAAAGTTGTTTTAAAAGTAATAGAAATATTATTTTTGTTTTTTAAAAAACAGTAATGAAATTAATTGAATTTTACGAGCTCAGTATTTTTCAATTTTGAAATTTTAAAAATCTATCAAAATTTTTCTATTGATTCAATTTTTACGATATTTTCAGTGTCAATGTGAAATTTTATGCTCTTTCCAATAAACCGAATATAATATTTTAGACAAACGTTTTTTTTTTTAATTCACGCCCCTCCCCCATTTTCAAGTGTCTATTAAAAAGTAAATAATTTACTCACCAAAGTTTTATATATCACAAACTGAAGATAAAAGATCAATAAATAATATATTCAAATTTAAAAAAAAAAAAGTATTTTTTTTAGAAATTTACCTGTAAAGTCCGAAGTTTAAAACCCTTTTTTTTTTAAACCACGTTGTTTGTTTTTTCTTTTGTTTTGTTTTTTAAATGAAACCTTGGTCCTTGCTCTTTTAATTGAAAAAAAAAATAGGGCTTGAATTACATTTTTCGAGTAGTTATAAGCTTGGAAAGATAGGAGGTCGAATGATTTCAAGCCTCCCATTTTAAAATGTCTATTAAAAAGTAAATAATTAATTTACTCACCAAAGTGTTATATATCACAAATTGAAGATAAATGATCAATAAATAATATATTCAAATTAAAAACAAAAAAAGTAGTGTTTTTTTAGAAATTTACCTGTAAAGTCCGAAGTTTAAAACCTTAGAAAAAAACAAAAAAAAACACGTTTTTTTTTTTTTTTTTAATGAAACCTTGGTCCTTGCTCTTTTAATTGAAAAAAAAAAAATTATGGCTTGAATTACATTTTTCGAAGAGTTATAAGCTTGGAAAAACGAAGTGGAATTCAATATTTTTCACGAAATTTCTGACACACCTAGTGCTTCCATACTTCAATTGAGAGACACGGGTGCTAACTTCCGGAGTGTTTGAAAGTTAGGAGTCTCCTTTATTCATCATTACCGTGATATTTTGGAATTTATATATATATTTTTATAATCAAAGTAAAATTTAGTTGATTTTCTTCAAATCTGTTTTAAAGAAAACCGATTTAAAAACAAACAAATATTGTATAATTTGCTATTGAACCTGTAGCAGACACAAATAGACCCCTTTTCTTCTCGCGCATTCGCTTCCTCTGAGTGAGTGATGAGGCGTTAAACTGTCCAATCTGAGGACTTGCACACGAATACAAATTAACCCCTAGGGACCAGACAGCTTCCGGTCCCAGAAGAAAACTCTCTCTTACGCTACCAGCTTTCGTCTGTTCTCTTCGCTGCTCCTACTAAAGGTATTGACGACAGCCGCCGGCTGTAACTACCTCGTAAGGCAGTGGAGACCCGACTCTACTTTCTTCCTTCAGTACGCTCTGCGAATAAACCTTTCCCTTGTTAAGTTGAAGTTGTTTGTCATTGTTCATAGAATTGTGTTATTTTATTCTATTTTATTAGGGAAATTCCCTAAAATGGTGACTCCGTCGTGATAACACATTTCCGAACAGACACTTCTTTCGCGTTTTAACAGGGCAAGGAAGGCGCGCATTTTAAAAATCAGCACATGGTTTCCGACCACCCACATAAACAGACAACGGATTCGGGAGAGCACGTTTAAAACTTTAAACAACAAAAAAAAAAAAAAAAAAAAAAGAAAAAAACGAACTTCTCAACAAAGAAAACCAAGCGAACCACTACCCACAGGAATAACTTCTAATGCTATCTTTTTTCTACCTTGAACATTTCTGCCGTGTTAACGCGCACCGCGCATAAGAAAAAACTCAAAAAAAAAAAAAAAAAAAAAAAACTTTCACGAAGTTTTTCCGCATTAGCACTCTTCGGCCAAAATGTAAGTACTTAAAGAGTTTATTTATCTCCAGGTTCACACACATTTACAAAAAAAAGAAAAAAAAAGAAAAAAAAAAACCCATATTGTCCACATTTTTTTGCTTCACGGCTCTTCCTGATATAATTTTTTTTTTTAGCTTTATTTCATGGTAATTTTGTTTCTGTTTTCTCCTCCCCCATTAGCTTGTTAAAATTTTTTTTTGTATTGTCTCTGTTTAAAGATTTTCCCCATATTTCTCCTTTCTTCTCCACGTGGTCCATATTCGGCGTCGTTTCAGATTTCGGATAGATTATATATATTTTTTTAAATATTTTGTATCTACTTTCGGTAGTGACGATGACAACGTTGCCTGCCTTCGCCGGTGATGTTCGGGTTTGGTTTGTTCAACTCGAGTCTTATTTTGCGGCGAACAACGTGTCAGAGCAAACGAAGCTGCACATTTTATTCAGTGCCTTCCCCGCGTCATTGACTCCTGCGGTCAAGGACTTAATAACGGACACCCCGTTAAACTCCACTTACGATAGCATAAAACGGGAGGTGCTACTACGGACGTCCGTGTCGGCGGAAAAGCGTTTTCAAACGCTGGTCCATGACGAGCACTTAGGTGACCGCAGGCCGACGGAACTACTCCGTAGAATGAGGGAACTGGCAGAGGACGTCCCTCCTGACAGTGCCTTAATTAAGCAGCTCTTTTTCTCAAGGCTGCCGGCGCAGGTAAAGGCCATCCTTGCGCCAATGTTTGAAAAACACACCGTCGATGTAGTAGCAGCATCGGTGGACAAGGTCATGGACTTTGTGAGGGGGCCTACCACCGCGGCGATTCCACAACAGCCTGCTGAGGTACCCGCAGGCACCGCAAATGTAAGACAGGATGCTACATCGGTGGCTATACTAACGGCCATCGAATGCCTCACTAGAGAGGTGAGCAAGCTCAATATGGGCAGGTCGCACTTACCCAGACGCCGCTACAAAAGCCGCTCATCTTCCCCGCACCACCGTCGCCGTGCAAACATGCCGGGACTATGTTTTTATCATAGTCGCTATGGCGCTGAAGCACGGAACTGTAAAATGCCCTGCACTTTTAACAACCAGGGAAACTAAATTGTGGAAAGACGAGCACGGCAAACTTTCCACAAAATGCAAATAACCGTGCCTATTTCGTCACTGACGTAAAATTTCAAGCACGTTGCTTGGTAGACACTGGCGCTGCTTGTAGCATATGGCCACTTAGGCTACTTAAAGAAAAGCCACCAGTGTCATTGATAACACTGCAAGCAGTGAACCATTCGCCTATCCCCACGTACGGTCAAATTTCACGTTCTCTGGACTTGAATTTACGGAGAGACTTTATGTGGGTTTTCACCGTAGCAGATCTACCGTACCCCATACTAGGCGCGGATTTCTTACATAATTTTAATTTAATGGTCGACATGCGCAGACGCCGGCTGATAGACGCTAGCACAGAACTTTCCGTCCCTGGCTCGTTATCGAATGCCCCATCTATCAGCCCGGTATTTTTCATTGCCGCTGCGAATGACCCATACCACGAGGTGCTACACTCCTACCCGGAGTTAACCAATTTAAATTTTGTGGTGAGCAAACCCACGCACACCACAAAACATCACATTGAGACCACAGGTGCTCCTGTGTTCTCACGCCCTCGTCGCCTCCCTGTGGATAAACTTAAAGCAGCGAAGGCAGAATTTAATCATATGCTACAGTTGGGAATTATACGCCCCTCGTCCAGTCCTTGGGTTTCCCCTCTGCATATAGTCCCAAAACGAGACGGAGATTGGCGTCCGACTGGGGACTATAGACGACTCAATGCCATGACGGTACCTGATCGTTACCCAATCCCGCATATTCAGGACTTTGCTTCCTCTCTGCATGGTTGTAAGACCTTCTCTAAGCTAGATCTGGTTAAGGCTTACCATCAGATGAATCCGGCTGACATACCCAAAACTGCGGTTACAACTCCATTTGGAGCGTTTGAATTTCTTACTATGCCTTTCGGCCTACGTAACGCTGCCAGTACTTTTCAGCGCTTTATGGATGAAGTAGTGCGTGATTTAGATTTCGTCTATAACTATATAGACGACATTCTCGTGGCTAGTGCCTCACCTGAGGAACACGTCACTCACCTCCGCCTACTTTTTGAACGGTTTCAGCAATACCAAGTGAGGATTAACCCTGGTAAATGCGTTTTCGGTGTTACGTCACTAGTTTTCCTGGGCCATATTATCAGCCCAGACGGTATATCTCCGTTGCCGGAAAAGGTGAAGGCTCTACAAGACCTTCAACCGCCCACTTCACTTCGCCAACTTAGGCACTTCCTTGGTCTGTTGAATTACTACAGACGCTTTATCCCGCACTGTGCGGATCTCTTAGCTCCTCTTTCCGACCTGTTACGTAACAGGAAGGAGAAAAACGAGCAGATCTCACTTAATGAGATCCAACTTAGAGCATTTGCTGAAGTGAAAAATAAACTAGCGACGACATCTTTGCTGGCACATCCTGTACCCGATGCCCAGTTTTCACTGGTCGTTGATGCATCGGGCACAGCTGTAGGTGCAGTGCTGCAACAGCAGCACCAACAACAGTTACAACCTCTTGCATACTTTTCGCGACAGCTGAAACCGGCCAAACAACGTTACAGCACGTTTGGCCGTGAACTACTGGCAATGTACCTCGCAGTGAAACACTTCCAACATTCACTCGAGGGCCGACAATTTGTGATCTACACCGATCACCGTCCGCTTACATACGCACTGCGTGCTAAGCCGGACAAATATTCTCCCCGCGAAACACTTTGTTTCGCAGTTTACTAGCGATATCCGACATATCGCGGGTGAGCAGAACGCAGCAGCAGACGCATTGTCTCGCCTGCCCATCAATTCTCTGTCCGCACCATCGGATATCGATTTGCAACAGATGGCCTTAGACCAGCCAAGTCTGGACACGTTGGATCCATCGTCACCTGAATTCGCGACTTGCAAATTCGCATATCTGCCTGTGCCTACTTCTGACATGCAGATCATCTGTGACACCTCAACGGATTCACCTCGACCATTCGTTCCAACGACCCACCGTAGAGTGGTTTTCGACACTCTACACAACCTGGTACACCCCGGACGCAAAGCCACAGTAAAGCTGATTACAGCTAGATTTTTCTGGCCTAACATGAGGCGTGACATCACTGCTTGGTCACGTTCCTGTGTATCCTGCCAAAAGTCAAAGGTGCACAAGCATATCCGCGCACCCCTTGGAACATTCAGCACCCCAGACGCTCGGTTTAGCCATGTTCACATTGACTTGGTTGGACCATGGCCGGTCAGTCAGGGATTCACTTATCTCCTGACCTGCATAGACCGTTTCACACGGTGGCCAGAAGCCATCCCACTCAGTGACATTTCGGCTGAATCTGTAGCGCGAGCCCTTATATCAGGCTGGATATCGCGCTACGGAGTTCCCACTACAATCACCACTGATCGTGGTGCACAATTCGAATCCCACCTATTCCGGGAACTGTCCAAGATCCTCGGGATCACTCGCATTCGGACAACAAGCTATCACCCTGCTTCGAATGGGATGATAGAACGCTTCCATCGCCAATTGAAAGCTGCATTACGCGCTTACCCTGATCAACAGCGATGGAGCGAGTACATACCGGTCATCCTTCTTGGCTGTCGGGCATCAATCAAGGAGGACCTGGGATATTCCGCAGCCGAACTGGTCTATGGAGCACCTCTATCGTTGCCAGGTCAGATGCTGACCCCGATAGAGGATATATCAACTGACACAGCTCTATATGTCAACAGACTACGAGCTTATCTCAGTAAGCTACCGCCGATGCACCCTAGGGAACAGACCATTAAATCTTTGGTTCCGAAGGACATAGCGACATGGACTCACGTGTTCCTTAGAAAGGACGCAGTAAAAGCCCCCCTAACTCCACCTTACACTGGCCCTTATCGCGTGCTTTCACGCACTGATAAAACTTTTATCCTAGACATTAGTGGTAAAAAAGAGACAGTATCGGTAGATAGGGTAAAAATAGCCTTTCTGGACACATTAACACCTGAGCCACACATTCCTCCAACATACACACAGCATAATCATACACCTGAGGTAAATGTTCCACGTGAGAACAATTATGTGACCACTACACGTAGTGGTCGACGGGTACATTGGCCGAAGATACTTTGCAAAACAGTGTATTTCTGTTGAAAAAGAACATTTTTTTCTTCTCTCCTTTTTAGAACAGAACGTTTTCTGCAAATATTCCAACTTTTCACAGAAAAGTAAGAACATTTTTTTTCTGCAAGAAAATGACCTAAAGAAACGGACATTTCTTATTGTATTTTTTTTCTGCTATTTGTTATGCTACTTTTCTCTCTGTCGGCTTTCAGCCTAAGCAGGGGGTTATGTAGCAGACACAAATAGACCCCTTTTCTTCTCGCGCATTCGCTTCCTCTGAGTGAGTGATGAGGCGTTAAACTGTCCAATCTGAGGACTTGCACACGAATACAAATTAACCTCTAGGGACCAGACAGCTTCCGGTCCCAGAAGAAAACTCTCTCTTACGCTACCAGCTTTCGTCGGTGCTAGACGCCTGTTCTCTTCGCTGCTCCTACTAAAGGTATTGACGACAGCCGCCGGCTGTAACTACCTCGTAAGGCAGTGGAGACCCGACTCTACTTTCTTCCTTCAGTATGCTCTGCGAATAAACCTTTCCCTTGTTAAGTTGAAGAAGTTGTTTGTCATAGAATTGTGTTATTTTATTCTATTTTATCAGGGAAATTCCCTAAAAACCTGTTTTTGTTTTTTTTAATTTTTATTTTGGTCTTTGCTCCTTTAGTTAAAAAAAATAGGGTTTGAATTACATTTTTCAAGAAGTTATAAGCTTCGAAAGACAGTAAGTCTAAATATTCCAGTGTTTACCACGAATTTGCTAACAAAACAATTACTTAAAAACTTACAGAAGTAAACGGAAGTCGCGTTCAATGAACTTTATGCCAAGTAACCATTTTCATTTCATTACTATCAATAATTCAAGCTACTTGCAATAATTACTAAAATAAATGGAGTCAAACTTTCGGGTTGTTTTACAAATTGATACGAAAAAGTGGTCAAAAAGAAGTATAACAAATAAATGTTATCAAAAACAAGATAAGTTACTCTTCTATTTACCTGGAAACGTTTTTAGAGGCAACATTAATTTTTACCAGCAGGTGCCTATCGGGAAATGTTTACTTTAACTACAACAGAACACTGACCAATAAAATTTGTTTTTAATAGGTTTTCGGAGTCGCTGACAACGAATCTGATATTCAAACTATTACTAAATTTACTATTTGCATGGTATTAACCCCTGAACCCTCGCACTATTTTATATTCTTACATGATGCGTTCGCGCATGGACGCGCGTAATAAGGTAGGACGATGTAATGTAAACAGAAATGTAATGTAAACAGAATTTTTGTGGAAAATTAAACAGTTCTTCTGCTCGGTGTATGTCGGTGTCTTACTTACGGAAAAACCGTAAATTAAACTGCAGAAGCATCTGTTAAATATTGTACAAGTTTTATAATTGAACCCCCCTCCTCCAAAAAAATAAAAAATAAAAAACCAAAAATAAAAATGCTTTTGTAGACCGCTTGTGAAAACTTAATTTTTTAGATCAATTAAAAAAGCATCAAAAACTACGTAAGACAGAAAACTGAACCACATTTTGTTTATGAAAACTTTCTTGTTATTTTAAATGTCTGCTAAAAAATTCTTCCGCGATGCGTCCATGCGCGAACGCATCGTATAAGAATAGCGTAAACGATGGCGGTGAGTTGGCACAAAATAGTGCGAGGGTTCAGGGGTTACCATGCAAATGATAAATTTGCGACGGGTTTGAATATCAGATTCGTTATGTCAGCGACTTCGAAAACCTATAAAACATCAAATTTTATTGGTCGGTGACGGTGTTCTGTTGTAGTTAAAGTAAACATTTACCGATACGAAAAAAAAAAAGAAGAAAAAGAGCTCTCGGTTGGTTTCAATAAAAAGCAGGGCAATGTTTGCAGCTGGTTTGGTTGCCCCATACCCAGCATTATAATCTTCAAAGGAAGAGAAAAAAAATCTAATTCGATTTTCGTTCTAATACCAAAGATTTTAGGTTTAAACACAAGAAAAACATTCAGGTAGGTAGAAAAGTAACTTGTCTTGCGTTTAGTATATAAAAAAATACTTTTTTATCATTCATACTTTCGCAATTATCAGTGCAGGAAGTGGTAATTACTGTATGTTACTGAGATATATCACACCTTTTTGGTTTTGTTGGCTATTTTAAAAATGCCCAAAATCTTTATAAAATTTCCCTTTTTATTAAAAATGAAACATGTTCTGGATAAGATTTTATAATTGACATTATTCGAATTTAGGTGAGAATAAAAGTCCGAATAATCCAAACGTAACATAATTAAATATTGTTTTAAAAATAAAAAAAAGAACTTGAATGTTCCTCGCCTACCTTACTCATTCCAGTTCCCATGGTTTGTGTTCTGTTTTCAAAATAAGCCAAACAAATTTCGTTTCAAGACATCAAAACATGTTTTAGTGTGAAACTTTGTTCGCCATGTGTTGTAGGGAAATCAAATGTCACGTTTTTTTTTTACTCGTGATTAGAAGATTTGTTTTGTGTAGCCGACGACTACTGCAACACAGGGCGGTGTCGGTGTTGTTCTTACAATTAAACCAGCGTTGACGTATAACAGTCATTTGATTTTAAAAAGTTGTATATCTAGACAAGATTGGTATTAGTCACCATAGGTGGGGCAGGGGCAACCAACAACGACCAGCCAACTTGGGGGTTAGAACGAGAAGGAGAGGCGTCCAAGGAAGACAACTTATTATTCCTATTTACTTGCCTCCCAACGCGGACAGAGTAAGATACAAGGTCAGTTTTTAATATGGGGAAAATTCAGCTCCCCAAAAAGGGGCACTCTTGATAGGAGCAAAAATAATAACAAAAAAGACAACTTATTGTCTAATCGTAAAACCCTCAAATGTGAATGATTTGTTTTGGTTTTATTACTTGGTAGTGTTTAGGAGAAACTTCCGGTTATCCTTTACGGAGATGGTCCCGATGTCCGCCCCAATCTGAGTTTGGGGAGAGGCCGTCTGACGTAAGCGGTGTCGAGGCAAAAAATTACCCTAACCCTAAAATATGCGATATGTCACAGACAGATGCTTTTACAAATATTGTGAAACAAATCACAGAATTTTACAGGGTTAACTAACCACGTGGAACTATTCTAATCATGTGGACTGCTTTTTTGTTTTTAAATTCTAATTATTTGAACTGTTTATTTTGTAAAATTCCAATTATTTGAACTGTTGAATTATCAAAAATTTGAACCGTTTATTTTGTAAAATTCCAATTATTTGAACTGTTGAATTATCAAAAATTTGAACTGTTTATTTTGTAAAATTCTAATTATTTGAAGTTTTTATTTTGTAAAATTCTAATTATTTGAACTGTTTATTTTTTAAAATTCTAATTATTTGAACTGTTTAAAATAAAAAATAAAAATTCTAATTATTGGAACGGTTTTTTTTCTCCTTAAGTTAACAACTTGGCACTTTATTGAAGGGGTAATTTTCTGCCTCGACACCGCCTACGTCAGACGGCCTCTCCCTGAGCTCAGAACGAGGCGGACGTTGGGACCATCTCCGTAAAGGTTATCCAAACTTCCTATTCATCCGTGTTATATATGTTAGTGTTTCTTGTGGCATTTGTCTTTTTCGGGTGACATCAATTCTGTTAAAAGTCGCTGTCATCTTGCGATATGATTATGAACGAGCGGGGATGAGGCATTGAGGCTTGTGATGTAGCTGTCGTAAAATAAAAAGCACAGGCTTGTCCGCTGAAATATGACGTCATGTCCGAGGCAGGCACAAGTAAGCAAGATCTGTCGAACAGTCAGACTGTCGATTAATGTACAAACGGTTTTTACAGAAATCAATTGAAAACTTTAAAATTGCAGTAAAAAAGAGAAAAATAAAAAAACACGATTTATACTGAAACTTAACTTATTAGAAAGAAAAATCAAAACAAACAAAAACAAGGGCGGACCTGTAACGAGAGTGCCCACCCTCCTAAAAATGCGTGTTTTACATTTTTTAAAACTTTTTTTTGTTTGACGATTACCATAGATTACATACTTAAGTATTATATTAGCAGGAAAAAAAGGTGCTAGTGCAGACTGCAGAGTGGTCCGCGATATTTTTTAAATCGTATTTCCAAGTTTAATTAAAGTTTTATGATATGTTTTTTATTCAATTGTAAGGTTGAAGTATACAATAGGCACAAAACACTCTCCCCTCCCTCCACATGCTAAGAATGGCTTTTTAAATAATGTTATTATTTACGTCCAGATCACTCTCTGCATTAGTACCGAAAAAAAAAATGTGAAAACAACAACAAAATTAATTAATGACTTTTAAAAAGGGGTTCACTTTCTCGTTATAACGTCCTTGTTTACAATCCATTTCTTTACCAACCTGTCACGTGATTAGAACGTTATAACGAAAAAGTGAACTCGTTCTTAAAAGTCATTCATTTTTTTTTCCAAAACTTTTTCTGGTGATAGTCTATGATAATCGTCGAGAAAGAAAAAACGGTAAATATCCAGATACGCTACAACAGAACACTGACCACTCTAATTTATATTTTTATAGGTAATTGAGGTCGCTGACAATGAATCTGTTAGTCAAACTTGGGGCAAATTTACCGTTTGCATAGTATTAACCCCTGAACCCACGAACTACTTTCCACCATTTTGCAGCTTCCGTTTACGCTACGCGCGTGCGCTGTAGCGTAAACGACGGCTTCAACAAGCAAACTGCCGTACAAATGGCGTACAAATCTTCCGTGGAAAATTTGAAATTAGATGAAAAAGAAATAAAGCAAGAAAAGAAAAGCACACCAAGTGGTGGTGGTGGTGGGGGGTAATTTAATTAATTTATTGTTTCCAGAACATAGAATTTTCTAATTTTCAAAAATACATTATAGCACTTTTTAGATGGAAAATTTAATATTAGTTAAAAAAGAAATAAAATAAGAAAAGAAAAGCACTCCAAGTTGGGGGAGAGGGGGGTAATTTAATTGTCTTTTTTTCCTGGAACATAGAATTTTCAAATTTTCAAAAAGTAGTCCACCGACACCACACCCGCCGCCCCCCGCTCGTGCCCCCAATGTAAACAGTAAAATCTTTGAAAAATGTTAAATGGTGTTTTAATTGGTAAATGTCGGGGCGTTACTTACGGAAAAAACGGTTAACTAAACCGCAGAAGCACCTATTAAGCCACATAAGTTCTATAATTGAATCCCTCTCCCGCAAAATAAAGAACGAAAAACATAAAAATGTTTGGTGCTTATGTTTTTGTAAACAGCATTAAAAACTACGTGAGACAAAAAAAAAAAAGGGGCCTCCAATTTGTTGTATTTGAAAGTAAGTCATTAAAAAATGTCAGTCCGTAATTTTTTAATTGATACGCCATGTGAGAAGGCAGTTTGCTCGGTTGTTTATGCTGCAGCACGCTTGCGCGTAGCGTAAATGGAAGCTGTAAAATGGTGGAAAGTAGTTCGTGGGTTCAGGGGTAAATACCATGCAAACGGTAAATTTGCCCCAAGTTTGACTATCAGATTCGTTGTCAGCGACCTCAATTACCTATAAAAAAACAAATTAGAGTGGTCGGTGTTCTGTTGTAGCGGATCTGCATATTTTACCTTTTCTTTTTTATTTTTTGTATACGCAATTAAATTCGAACCAAGCATCGGTTTATCCAAAAAATGTTTTGATTAAATTAAATATTTCAATATTTTATTCTAATAAAATCTATAATATTAGATTAATCACTTAAAAATAAAATTCTACCTTTTTAGGCGATTACGCGCAAACACACTAAAACGCTTGGTCGAAAGCAAACAAAAACAAAACAATAGCAACAATTATTTTAGAATTTAGAGTCGGGGACAGTTTTGCATATACATTTAGCGCAAAATATTTCTCCATTATCGGGTTGTTCTAGCGTTCAAGTGCTGTTGGTCATTTCTTTCTTTTTCTTTGAGATGGGAGTCTACTTTTAAAAGCGATTGCATGTGGTTTAAGGGTATTTTTAGTGGGGGCGGGCGTTACCACTCAAACTTAGGATTAATGGTAGGATTAAGATAGGGTAGAGAAGGGACTTGCCACTTGGAATTAGGGTTAGAGAAAATGTTAAGGGAGTTTTTGTGTTCTATTTGGATTTAGAGTTCAGGGAAGTTTTTTAGAAAGGGGGGTCTTCGCTCTCTGACTTGGGGATAGTAGTAGGGTTAAAGGGACTTGATACTCTGATCTAGGTGTAGTAGTGTTAGGGTAGGTAATTATTATATTTCTTAACTTTTCAACATAAAACCGATCCCCCTTCCTCTGAATAAAAAACAAAACAAAAACAGCATTTATCTCTCATAGCAAAAACAAAATTGGTTAACTGCCCTAAAAAGCTAGAATGGCCCGAAAATAGCAAAAGCAAACTTTGTATCATTTGGATTCTTCAAACTAATATTCTCATATATTATTTTTAATTGCAATTCATTATTGAGATGAGATGATTATTATTAATTTATTGCAGACTATTATTCTCATCTTTTTAGTTGTTGTTTCACGACGTTTTGGCCAACTATTCCTTTGGCCTTCGTCAGGTGGTAACTGCGACGGATAGGAACTCCAAATCTTTTAATTGCATCCTCAGCAATTACTGCCTTCTATAGTTGTTATCGTCTGACCACGTTTTGGCCAAGTAAGCTTCTGTCTGACTTTGGCTAGGATTGAAACCGCTATATTCAGACAATGCTCATATTCAGGGCCTGTGGCGCAGTGGATAGAGACGTTGGATCTCTACGGTTCCAGGTGAGCATTGTCTGAAGATAGCGGTTTCAATCCTACCCAAAGCCACCCAGAGGCTTACTTGGCCAAAACGTGGTAACACAACAGCAACTATGGAAGGCAGTAATTACTGAGATTGCAGTTAGGAGATTTGGAATTCCTATCCTGTCACGGTTACCACCTGATGAAGGCCAGAGGAATAGTTGGCCGAAACGTGAAACAATAACTAAAAAGATGAGGATAATAGTCTGCAATAAAATAAATTTATATTCTAATCTTGAGTGTTATTTTCACAACGTTTCAGTTGATGTAATCTCCAACCTTCTTAAAGTGTATCTTATTGAACTCGTGAATCTTTCTGTTAAACTCGGGAATTTGTATAGAATTTCCAATGGTCCCTTTTATTTAATCTATAGGAATAACATGATCTCGTTCTGTCAGGCATGACTGGGTGAAAGTCCTAAGTGATTTGCAATTGTATTTTGAGTGTCACCTGCACTGAAGACTGAGCCTTCAACCTCCACAAGAGTGTAACTTACAATTGAATTTTATCAAGTACTTTTTTTTTTTTACATGGGAGTTACCACCTATCAAGGCCCGTAGGTCACTCGGGGATAAGGGTTATTGCATGTACAGTAATCAATGGGATAATATCGTAGTAATCATTAGTAATGGAGATCTGATAAATTGGATTACTTAAGGAGGCGGTTTATCAGGAATTTGTTTATGTTGGACTTGAAGACATCCAAGTTGTAGTCAGGTGGGAAACAGGCAAATGGAAGAGAGTTCCACAGGCGTGCACTTCTAAGAAAGAAGCTTTGTTCATGGAATTTATGTTTTGATTTAGGCACAGATAAAGAGTGGGGAAAATTATTGACAGTGGTTTCAGCTAGACAGGTGTTTTTCATGAAAGACTGACGAGGGGGGACGAGAGATTGGACATCAGACGAGCACTTGCCATGGAAATAACGATAAAAGAAAGACAGGCTTGCAATGTCTCTTCTGTGGGAGAGAGGTTGCAGGGAAAGAAAAGGGCATTCCCCACTAAGCTACGAAGTCTGTTTTGAACTCTGTGAAGGCAGGATAAGCTGTTTTTAGCAGCTCTTGTTCAGATGTGGCAACAGTACTCCATCCTTGGATGTACTTTGCTTTTATATAGATAGAGAATTGCATAAGCAGTGAGATATCTACTGGAGCAGTAGAAGGATCCCACCATTTTCCCAGCGACCTTGGCAACAGATTTGATATACGTGTTCCATTTCAGATCAGGAGTAAAGGTCAATCCCAGAAGCTTGTCAAATCATGAAGCTTCCCCAAGACGAGAACCATCAATTTCAATTGATGCCAGATGGGGATCAGAGCATTGATGATGTAAAGATAGAAGCTTGGTTTTAGATGCATTAAAAGTAACAAGCCACTTCTTCCCCCATTTTACCACGTGCTCAAGATCAGAGGAGAGAGAATCAGAGAGAACTTTGTCATTTACGGCCTTTGATGTGTTGCCATAGATGGTCATGTCATCAGCATAGATGTCAATGAATGATTTAAGTATGTGTTTTGGGAGATCATTGATGTAGATCAGGAAGAGAGTTGGGCCCAGGATGGATCCCTGAGGGACTCCAGCATTAATACTGTGGGCTTCTGATTTCTGCCCATCAACCACTACTCTTATGAGCCTATCAGAGAGAAATGATTTAATAATTGAGAAAACATTTCCAGTAATACCATAGCTGGAAATCTTGTGAAGTAGGCCTTTATGCCATACCTTATCGATGGCCTTTGATATGTCAAGAGCAATTGCTCTCAAAAGGAAGCCTTTGTTGAGAGATTCACTAATCCTATGAGATATAACCGTTAGCACATCTGTTGTAGATCTAGCAGAGTGGAAACCATATTGCATGTCACTAAGAAGGTTACTTCTGCTGAGGTGGCTGCCTAGTTCTTTATTTAATATGGATTCCAACAACTTATGACACACAGGAGACTTATTGGTCTGTACTGAGAGGGAGATGAGCTATCACCTGAATTCTTAAATACAGGGCATACTGATGAGGTTTTCCAGGGTTTTGGGGAGTAATTCTCCTTAAGACAACGCTTAAACAGTTTTTTAAGTATGGGGGCAAGTTCTGGTTGAAGCTTTTTCAACACTATAATTAGTATGCTATCAGGGCCAGTTGCTTTACTGAAATCAAGGTTCTTGGTTAGCTTGGCGACATCATGCACAGATATTTGTATGTTGCATAGCGTGTTGTCTGTTATAGGAGGAGTTGATGACCTTGGTTGCATAGGGTAGAATTAGCTGCAAAGTTCTTGGTAAATAATTTGACTTTGCCTGATGCTGACGAGATGACCTCAGGTCCATTGATGATAGTTGGGATAGAACGCACGTTTCTGTTCAGGATCCTGTTTGCTATTTGCCAAAACTGGTGGGAACCAAGCCGCTGCTCAGCTGCTTTGAATTTAACGGACTGAGCATATAACTCTCTTGCATTTTTTATTACTCTTTTACAGTGGTTGCTGGTACTTTATCCACTATGCCACAGGTCCTTGCCAATGTCCACATGGATCTGTTATATAGTGGATAAATGGCATGATCTTTTTACACAAACCTGATCCTCCACTCTAAATTCTAAAATAATTGTTTTTTTTTCTTTCTACCCATTTTGCAGAGGATGTTAATCTGAAAATTTATTGATTTCAGAGATAAAAAAAAAAAGAAGAAAACCAAGAAAATTGAAATTTTGATTTTGAAAATGAATTTTTTGAAAATTGACATGTTGTATGGAACAAAAATAAACATTTCCCAAGATATAACAGATACTACACTTGAATTATTTATTTGCTAAAATAAAACAAAAAAAACAAACAAAAAAACAAACAAAAACAATTTTAACAAATTCTTAAAATGTGGGGAGAGAGGAGGATTCGGTGATCATCATCTGTCTATCTTACTCTCAACTCAGCACATTCTTAGCCATTCTCATTTTTTCCTTTCTTTCTTCAATCACCACAATACCACATTTACTCTATAGATTACTCTACTTAAGATATCCTTAATGATTTTAATTGATTTTATTTACAAAATATCCACTTTTGATGAGAAAATGATGATGTGATACAAGGGTTGGAAACTCAGATTGAAAGAACCAGCGCTCTAGAAGAAAAGCTTTTTGGCTTTCAAAAATTGATTGTGCAGCCCGATCAGGGTGCCTCAGGCAATTAGCAATAAACTAATCCCTTTTCAAAGAGAGAAAGCAAAGCCTAGAAGGATGGACCTCCTAGAACTGCACAGAAGCAGCAACTTAGCAGTCAACAGGAAAAGAGTTATTTAAAAAATGGTCCATACTTTGTCAGCTTTCGTACTGAGATGGAGAGTGGGACTATAAATAACACCCAAAACAGAAAAATGAAAGAGACTAAATAAAATCCTCCTAACTCTTTCTACGATTAAACTGACACTGTTTTCTATTTTGTTTAGAAAGGAAAATAAGCAAGTAAATTTCTTGAAATGAGCAAGTGCATTCTCCATTGGTTAGTAAGAGTGGAATTTAAGTAGGAGCAAAAAGAAATAGGAGTAAAGTTTAGAAATGGATGGTAGTCCTTACAAAGTAAATACAATTTAGGGAGGACAAAGACAAAAAATAAGTGGAGCACTGAAAAATAAAAGAGTAAACAGGACTCATTCACTCAATTAGCTAAGTGGCTACCTTAACCCTAGTTGAGTCACAAAAGGACCCAGAATTGTGTGTGCGATGCTCAGACAAGACATACATACTCATACATAACTCTCTTTTATACACACAGGCTTGAAGGTTGTATCCACCTTTAGTTGAATTCCATGGGATGTAATATTTTTTCATCAAATCTAATTTTAACTTTAAACTGATGCTTGAAAAATAAAATAAAATCCTGATCGGAAAAAAAGTTTTTATTATTCAGACCCAGAGACGAATATTTGATATTTATTATTTCAGGAAATAGGAAAGTGCATTCTCTCATTGGTTAGTAATCAGTTAGGGACATAACTTGGATCTAGTCTAAAGAAGATAACTCCCTGTTAATTCTGGACTAACACTTTTACCAAAATGACTGAATTAAATTACTCCCCAATGGTTTACATACTTAAAAAAAAACAACGAAAACAACCCCATCTTATCTTGCCTTGTTTTCTCTCCAGATCATATTCTCTGCAATCTTTCCTTTTCATAATAACTCAGATGAGAAAAGAATAAGATGGTCTTGTAGACAACCGCTATGTATGATTTCTCCCACTCTCTATCTGTACCTAAATCGAAATGCAGATTCTATGAATAAAGCTTCTTTTGCAGAACTGCCCGTCTATGGAACACTGTTCTGCTTGCCTGCTTCCCAGTTGAATACAACATAGTAGCCTTCAAATCCAATGTAAACAAGTATTTGTTGAGCCGTCCCCATAAATAATCAAATTCTACCCAATTTACATCATTAACGATTACTAAACTATCACCTTATATTCATTAACCCTTATCCTTGAGTGGACTTCATGCCTTGATAAGTGGTGATCCCCAAGAAAAAAAAAAAAGACAAAACTCAACCTATGGTTCACATGTATACTTTTTCCTTTATTGAAGAAATGTTATCAAATATTAAATTTTATAAAATGTGTATTGGAAAATAATTGAAACCACTTGTTGATATTTTTTCTTTTTAAATGTTTTGCAGTTCTTTTTGATGTTGACAGTTGTAAGCAAATCGTTGGTGAGGTGTGTTGGTACCTCAGCAAAATGGCCATTATTTCCTCACCAGCAAAAAAGGCAGCTGTGGGGTTGGTTGTATTCAGTGTTTAACAGGTAAATATTGTGCATTATTTCCTCTTCCTCCTCCTCCTTATCATCATCATCTTTATCCCTCCTTCCTTCTCCATTTTACATGCTGGCATGTACTGGACAGCAATTGTATATTTATTACATCACAATATGTCAAAAACAATAAAATTATTTCTATAATAATTGTATATTTTATGAGGAATGTTCCAAAAGTAAGGCCTCCTATTTTTTTTTATTCCACCTGAATGAAGCAGAGGGAATTGCAATTTCATCATTATCATGCAGTCCGTCAGTCTTGACATTGACTTGCAAATGACATTGTTATGATGACTGAATTTATGCATTCATGACCTGAAAGTTTCATCTCTCTGTTGCAGATATTGACGGTGTGAGACTTCAAGAGAGCAACTCCTATCATGGATGTGCATCAGAAACGAAGATTAGACAATTTTTGAATTTCTCCATGTAGAAAAAATTGAACTGATCAGCATTCACCGGCGCCTGTTGAACGTTTACAAGGCCAATGCAGTTGATGTCAGCACAGTTAGGAGATGGGTTTGTCGATTTCAGAGTGGTGACAGAGATGTGAGTGATAAAGTGCACTCTGGACTTTTATGAATGGGGTATCAAAACAGACTGGCAAAAGTGCATTTAGAATGGTGGTGACTATGTAGAAAAATAAATTCTGGAGCACAAAACGTTGCCTGTTTTGAATTTTTGAGTTAAAACATAGAAGGTCTTACTTTTGGAACAATTTTTGTAATTCTATAATAATACAGTCAGCTCCCATTTTATACAGGACTTTTGCTGCCCTAGATGAACCCTTATACATGCAGTACCTATTAAGGTTTGATTAATCAGTTTACCTAATAATTGTTAGGTAAATCTTTTGTTGTTGTAATCTGGCCGTTACTTTATAACTGTGTTGTTACAGTTCAAACCCATCGAACCCGCACGTTGTCTGGTACTGTCACAAAAGGAACAAACAAGTAAAAAAGGAAAAAAATAAAAATCTGATTCAGCATTTTTTTAAGTGCAAATGAAATGCATTTATTAGTGGTTCTTCCAAAATAATATATTTCATTATCTTTCAAAAGTCATTTTGCACACATGTGTTTTATAATGCTATGCTATATAGTGTGCTTTTTAAAAGTCTCTGTCCTAGCCACCTGATACCTGCCTTAGCCAGTGGTTTAGATTTCACATCTATCTTCCCTTGTGTACACTTTGTATCTCTTGCTCAACCATGTCCTGCCCTTTTTTTCTTTTCTTTTTCTTTCCTTCTTCTTCCTGTGACGGAGAGGGACCTGTTTTCAGTGGCATCCATGTTTCCATGCGTCTATTAGTCTGGCTGATTGCCATTTAACCGTCCATTAGTTTTTCCTGAAATTTTGTCACAAATTGTATTTCATTAAATATATGTGCACAGTTAAAAAAATTATTTTGCGAAAATTCATGTTGCGTCCTCAGTCAAAAGAGATAAAAAAATGGCCCAAAATGACACATTTTTTCCCCATAACTTTTCATCCATCCATTAGATTTTTCTGAAACTTGGCCAAAATGTGGAGCCCATTGTTCTTAATATAAATCTAGTATGGGTGACCCTGGCAAAATTCTGGTTCGTATCTCTGAGGATTTTCAGTGCTAAAAACACACGTTTTTGTGACTCTTTTTTCATATTTCTCAACAAAAACTTGATATGTCTGACTATATAGTGGTTTTTCACGGTGGTCAACTCAAATATACATGTGTTAAGGCCAGAAACTGCACCGTTATCCATCTACACTGGGATTCGGCATCTCCAGGGGCTCAAAAGAGGTAAAAAATAACCCAAAATGATACTTTTTGCCCCATAGCGTTTGATCCATCCATTTTCCTGAAACTTGACCAAAATGTGGAGGCCATTGTTCTTAATATACATTCAGTATGGGTGACCCTGGCAAAATTCTGCTTCGCTTCCCGTTGGTACTTTTAGGGCTAAAAAACATGCTTTTCTGGAGCTCTTTTTTCATATTACTCGAAAACTTGATATGTATGTCGATATAGTGGTTTTCCATGGTGCTGAATTCAAATATACATGCCTTAAGGCATGAAATTGCACTGTTTGTCCATTTTCACTGGAATTCGGTGTTCCCAAGAGCTCAAAAGGGATCACAAATGCCCCAAAATTGCAAAAAATGACACTTTTTACCCCATAACTTTTGCTTCATCCATTAGATTTTTCTGAAACTTGGTGAAAATGTAAAGGCAAAGTTGGCCCTTCACACTTCTCATATTCATCATTTCTTCACTGTTTTTTGTGGTGTCATCTCACATGCAGCGCCAAAGGGGGACGACGCACGCGCGACTTGTTATTTTTTGTTTTACCATTATCAAGTCGAGGTCATATTGAATTTCCACACTGAATCACATGATATAAAATTTGTAAACATTTCTTGTGTATTTTCTGACTTTTAGCCATCACACAGACAGACAAAATTATGACTTTCTTTTATACAATATATATATATATATATATATATATATATATATATATGTATTCAATTTGTCTTTGCATAAGCAGTAATTTGTTGCTACACAGTCATGAGCATGTTTCGTTTTTTTAGTATTTAGTATCTTCAGGAAACAATGCTTATTTTCGAAAGCAAAATTCTAAATCTATTCTAATTACTAAACACTAGAAGACTGAAACATGCTCATGACTGCGTAGCAACAAATTACTGCTTATGTAAAGACGAATTGAAAATGTAACTTGCTCTACTTCCGTATTGAGCACTCTTGTATAGACCTCGTGATATTTCACTGATATCCTATGTTTGAAAACTAGCAACTTCAAATTATATATGTATATATCTATATATATATATATATATATATATATATATATATGGTTAATACTACTAGCAAAATAAATAAAAAAGGAAAGTCACTTTTGAAAAAGGTGTATACAACTGAAGATTTCAGGCATAGAAAACGAAAACAAAAAAATAAATTGAAATAAGATGATTTTATTTATTTAATTTAAAAATTATATAACATTATTTGGTGTTTTAAAATTTTCAGATAACCTTACTAAATAATGTTTTCAATAATGCAACCAAACTCCTTATATATATATATATATATATATATATATATATATCTCCAAAATGTGAACTAGTAAAAACCTTAAGAACGTGTTCAATACTAATCATAATAACAATTTGTGTAAAGTCTGATGAAGTCAATGGATCGTTGATATGATATAGTAATTGAAAAATATGAAACTAAGCAGATAAAACGGTAATAGTATATATAAATATATATATATATATATATATATTGTGTATTGAGCTTTTTTATTCGATAGGGATTAAACTATCTATATATAAATATTAGCATTTATATGAGATTATAGTTTACCAATGTGTATATTTGATTTCATTACTTATATATATCATATATATATATATATATCATATATATATCATATATATATATATATATCATATATATATATATATATATCATATATATATCATATATATTTCATATATATATCATATATATATCATATATATTTCATATATATATATATCATATATATTATATATATACATATATCATATATATATATATCATATTTATATCATATATATATACATATATCATATATATATACATATATCATCTATATACATATATCATATATATATATATCATCTATATACATATATCATATATATATATCATATATATATCATATATATATCATATATATATCATATATATATATATCATATATATATAAACATATATCATATATATCTATATCATATATATATACATATATCATATATATATATATCATATATATACATATATCATATATATACATATATCATCTATATACATATATGATATATATATATCATATATATATATCATATATATATATCATATATATATATATCATATATATATATCATATATATATATCATATATATATACATATATCATATATATCTATATCATATATATATACATATATCATATATATATACATATATCATATATATACATATATCATATATATATATCATATATATATACATATATCATATATATATATACATATATCATATATATACATACATATATCATATATATACATATCATATATATATATCGTATATCATATATATATATACATATGTCATATATCATATATATACATATATCATATATATATCATATATATATACATATATCATATATATACATATATCATATATATATCATATATATATACATATATCATATATATATATCATATATATATATATCATATATATATACATATATCATATATATATATATATCATATATATATATACATGTATCATATATATATACATACATATATCATATATATATATATACATATATCATATATATATATACATATATCATATATATATATATACATATATCATATATATATACATATATATACATCATATATATATACATATATATATACATCATATATATATACATATATATATACATCATATATATATACATATATATATACATCATATATATATATAAATATATATATACATCATATATATATACATATATCATATATATATGTACATATATCATACATATATACATATATCATATATGTATATATATGTATATATATATCATATATATATGATATATGTATATATATATCATATATGTATATATATATCATATATCATATATATATCATATATATGATATATATATATATCATATTTATATGTATGATATATATATATATATATATATATATATATATATGCTATATATTTACCAGTAGTGAAAAAACCGGATTAGAGTGCTCAATGTGTAGCTAGAGCAGTATATAAGAAATTTATTACTATGCGTCCAGAATGAGTTTACATATTGTTTCAACTAGAGGAAGATCCTCAAATAATGGAAATATCCAACTAGCATCGTCAGAATTCATAGATGGACTAAGTTAAGTTATAAAATCAAATAAGAATGGAAAAATCGTAGATGAAGGGGATTTTGAAAAGAAGGGGGAGTGGAGGGGGGAGGACATTGGAATTTAAAGTAGTAGGAGTGTATACGATAAGAGAGGGGTTTATAATTAAATATTAATTATGTGTTAATTCTTATAAACGTTTTTTTTAGTTTATAACGGTTTAAAATTAAAAGACGCTATTCATATTTATAACAGCATAAGTAACAGTTAATTTAAAGGATCACCATGGCAACAGGGTTATTTAGGGAGCATTTATGCACTCTAAATCTGTCTTTGAACGTGGTACTTGAGAGGCCAATGTAAAATTATTTGTTTTGTGGGTCTTCAGCAGGAGCAATAGTTGCTTTGTAAACCACATTTGTTGAGAGACAATTTTGTTGGAGCGGGCATGTGTATTTATGTGTGTGTGTGTGATGAATTCATGAACATACAAACTAAACAGATTCACCAAAGTCCTGTCAATTCGTTCCATTTTGAATCGGTCTTAGATCTTTTGATTGCAAAATCAGGACTGCTTCTTAGTCTATGCGCGGCCATGTTGATTTTTTGCTTATTGAAAGATTGCAAATATGTAATTGTGCATTTCTCGAGTTTTGATGGATAAAATAAATTAACTTTTTACACAAAATGGCTCCTCATATAATAATGTTTTAAGATAAGAAACATTTTTAATGCCTCATTTTTCTCATATCACCTGCAAATGCTATTTAGCGACATTTCCAGTATTTATCCATTCGCACAAATCCTCAGCATGCATATTTCCTGATAAATAATTTTTACATCGTTTAATGGAGTGAGAAGGCTAATTTCTCACTAAATTTAGTGAGAAATTAGCCTTCTCACTCCATTAAACGATGTAAAAATTATTTACCAGGAACTTCATTTTTCCTGTGTGCTGAATTTATAATGTTTCGAGCCTGTTTACTGTATTTAAAAATGTTTTTAATTCCATTTTCACCCCAAACAAGGCACAGTGCCACTTTGAAGTAGGGAGCTGCTATCGGGGACATAAGTTGCGGGGATATTATGAAGTCTAGCAGTTCTGGGGAAGAAACTATTGGAGTAGAAGGCTTTCTTACACCTAGGGATCTGTGCACAGATTAGTCCTTGTAGAATTTACATGACTTTGAAACGAAGCATGTAGTGAACATTCCACCATCTGTTTGCGTAGGTGAACCAATGTTTTTACCCAGTTGAATATCCATTTAAAAACTGAACCTTATTTCAAGTGCGTTATTTCCCTTTGAACATATAGAGCGAATCTACAACCTAATGTATTAAATGATTTTTTGCGATAATGTAGAACTATTTTAATATTTTTCAGTTTTCAACATCCTCATATCTTTGTAGTTCCTATATATACTGTTTTTATTTTTATTTCCATTTATATTTATATAATATAGTACTATTTTGAAATGTTTCATTTTCTAATGCCATCATCATAACTATATTCTTAAATGGGTTTTATGTATCTCTAATATATACATTTTCTTTATTTAATTATTTCTAAATGACGTTAACAAGGATCTGAATTATTTACCTTTTTTATACAGAAGAATTCAAATTTCTGCTTAAATCACTAAAGCCTCCCATGATTCTCTACTTTTGGTCAAAATCCATTTATTTAATAAGAAAAGGCTGATTTCTGCTAAATTGCTTTTTATTTATTTTGTTATTTGGCTGAATTTTTCTTTGTTTTTTTCTCTATCACTTTATCTTTCTTTTCTTTTCCTGTTTTTTTTCTCTCTCTGTCTTGTCTTGCCTTCCTTTTCACTCTTATGACAATTCTCTCTGAAAACTGAAAATGTTGATTTATTGTTGAGTTATCTCCCTTGTTCTTTTAGACAGTTTTCAAAATGGCAAGCAAGACAATCATTACTTGGCTATCCCTATTATTTGATTTCCTTATTTAAAAATAAAACTGCATGATCAATTTATGTGATTTTTGGAGTACAATATTTTCATTTTATCACGGGAACATACATCATACAGATTTTTCTTTATTTTTGTTTTTCATATTATGAAAATTCTGGACAAGAACTGAATGCTTGTTCTTCTTTGTTGATTTTCACATCAAAAAATGGTATTTCTATTATCTGTTTCTTTTTCAAATGAAACTGATTATTTGATGTGTTCTTCATGTCAGATAATAAATTCTCCTTCATGAAGGTCCACAAAAGAAATTTCTAAGAAGTTTATAAAAACATTTTTAAATTAAATTTAATTTCAATTTTTTTTCTTTTTTTTTTTTTTACCAGAGTTGATCCTGATCGAGTTAAGGAAGTAGGGCCCGATAGAGCATGTGCTGAGTGGATTCTAAAGAGTGGAGGTCGTATACAATGGAAAGGATTTACTCATATGGAAAAAGATTATAATTTCCTGCCAAAAGGTGACATTTCGAAGTACAAGCTGGAAAGCATTGATGCCACAGATACGGCTGTCATGAGTATCGGATTTCTTCATTTAGGTATTTCAAAATTTCAAAGATTTTCAAGCTTAAAACTGATTTTAATTTACCACTTTAGAATATCAGAGTCTGTAATTATAAAAGAATTCTTTTGAAATAGATTGTACATTGGTAAGAACATGATTCACTCTCTCAACTAGGTAAGCGATGATTGCATCCATCAAAATAAGGTTGTATATCTAATAATTTGACTAATTTTGAGTGTTGCATGGAGAGAAATAATATGAGAATGATGCGAGGGATGTGTTGTGACATGATCATCCGAGGGGTGGTTGGGCTCCCCCAAAAAGGGGACGAAAACTCAAAATTCACTGGAGAAAAATAAGCAGATGTGACTTTTTTTTTATTAAATATTGGTGTGCCCGGGTGACAGCAAAAAACCCCCTTTTTTTTTTTTTTTACATGGAGGTCACCACTTATCAAGGCCTGAAGGCCACTCAGGGATAAGGGTTATGTGTGTACAGTAATCAATGAGATAGTATTGTAGTAATCATTAGTATTGGGGGTTTTGATAGTGTCTTACTTAAGGGGGCGATTTGTCAGGAGTTTATAATGTTGGACTTGAAGACGTCCAAGTTGTAGTCAGGTGGGAAACAGGCAAGCGGCAGAGAGTTCCACAGGTGTGCAGTTCTAAGAAAGAAGCTTTGCTCATGGAATCTACATTTGGATTTAGGCACAGATAAAGAGTGGGGGAAATTATTGGCAGTAGTTTCAGCCAGACGGGTGTTTCTCGTGAAAGATTGGTGAGAGGGGACGAGGGATTGGAGCTCAGACGAGCACCTGCCATGGAAATAACGATAAAAGAAAGACAGGCTTGCAATGTCTCTTCTATGGGAGAGAGGTTGCAGGGAAGAGAAAAAGGCATCCCCCCACTAAACCACAAAGTCTATTTTGTACTCTGTCAAGGCAGGATAGGCTGTTTTTAGCAGCTCCTGCACAGATGTGGCAGCAGTACTCCATCCTTGGACGTACTTGGCTTTTATACAGATAGAGAATTGCATTAGTAGTGAGATATCTTCTGGAGTGGTAGAAGGATCCCACTATTTTCCCAGCGTCCCTGGCAACAGATTTGATGTACGTGTTCCATTTCAGATCTGGAGTAAAGGTCAATCCCAGAAGCTTGTCCAAACATGGAGCCTCCTCAAGACGAGAACCATCCATTTCAATTGATGCCAGATGGGGATCAGAGCATTGATGATGTAAAGATAGAAGCTTGGTTTTGGATGCATTAAAAGTGACCAGCCACCTCTTCCCCCATTGTACCACGCGCTCAAGATCAGAGGAGAGAGAATTAGACGGCCTTTGATGTGTTGCCATAGATGGTCATGTCATCATCATAGATGTCAACGAATGATTTAAGTATGTGTTTTGGGAGATCATTGATGTAGATCAGGAAGAGAGTTGGGCCCAGGATGGGCCTCTGGGGGACTCCAGCATTAATACTGTGGGCCTCTGATTTCTGCTCATCAACCACTACTCTTATTAACCTATCAGAGAGAAATGATTTAATGATTGAGAAAACATTTCCAGTAATACCATAGCTGGAAATCTTGTGAAGTAGGCCCTTATGCCAAACCTTATCGAAGGCCTTTGATATATCAAGAGCAATTGCTCTCAAAAGGAAGCCTTTGTTGAGAGATTCACTAATCCTATGAGATATAACCGTTAGCACATCTGTTGTAGATCTAGCAGAGTGGAAACCATATTGCATGTCACTAAGAAGGTTACTTCTGCTGAGGTGGCTGCCTAGTTCTTTATTTAATATGGATTCCAACAACTTATGACACACAGGAGACTTATTGGTCTGTACTGAGAGGGAGATGACTTTTCACCTGAATTCTTAAATACAGGGCATATTGATGAGGTTTTCCAGGGTGTTGGAAAGCACTTCTCCTTAAGACAACGCTTAAACAATGCTTAAACAGTTTTGTAAGTATGCTGAGAAAAAGAATATAATATATGATTTTATTTAATAAATCGACTAACAATATCATTCTGAGAGCTGTACGAAAACATATTCTGTGAATCGGTGCAAATGAGTGATGACTCAAGGTTTAGAGAAGAAATGTTGGGATTTTGAGTACAGTTACTCCAACCTGAAGTTACAGATGTGACCAAAGGTTCATGAGAAAACCGCATTCTGACGGGACCAATCAAAATATTCCAGAAGTTGACACTATCATGGGTGATTGGTTGCAGAAACTACCCAGCTTACTCCACCCCGATATATATAAATGAAAGCGGAGTTGCAAAATAGCAGATGGCGTGTAAAATATTCGAGTCGGTCGAATTAACGATGAATAAATCGCTCCCCCTCTCTGTGACTCTCCATTTCACCACAATCCCACGACTAAAAAAGAAAAGAGAATGTAAGATTCAATCACAAATTTACGAGAAGTTGTGAATTGTACGGACTTGTTTAACTTTTAAAGAAAACTTGTATATATTTTGTTTGAACCTAATAAGTAGTATAGAAAGAAAAATGAAGTTTTTTTTTTTCCTGAATTGTCTTTTGCCGCCAGATGGTGAACTGTTGAGTTACTATTTATTTCAGCGTACGACCAACCAGCAGAGCGAGCAGCATATCAACCCTTTACTCAAAGAGAACTGAGAAACACCCGGCCGCAATTGAAGACTGACCGGGTATGACCAGAGGAACGATTAGACAGGGTCGCAGTATAATGTGAGTCTTAAAAGACAGGCCTAGAACTGATAACGTCAGAAGTGGATTAAATTTACATAGTATAGGGAAATGTGTGTAAAGCAGGAAAATTTGTTGGTTTGGTCACATTGAAAGAATGGATGAAAGTGCTTTGGTTAGTATATGTAGAACAGTTGAGATAGCAGGGTCAGTTGATGAGGAGAAGACTAAGTGATAAGGATTTCAAAGAAAGAGGGATAAGTAAAGACCTGCCCAGAGATAGTCTGGAAGACAATTTCGAAAAGTTGCCCAACACATGTCAGCATGTAAAACAGATGATGATGATGATGAAGAAGAACAACAACAAATGCAAAGCATTGATGTAATAGCATGCCATACAAGTGATGAATTGATTACATGTGCTTGATAGTAAAAAAAAAAAAACCCAAAAAAACTAATTCATGCAAATGTACATGCTTAGTTTTTAATGGTTTTTTATTGATATATATAAATATATACTGTATGTTAGGCATATTATTGCTATATAAAAATATGTACTGTATGTTAGGCATGTTATTGATATATAAAAATATATACTGTATGTTAGGCATGTTATTGATATAAAAATTTATATACTGTATGTTAGTCATGTTATTGATATATAAAAATATATACTGTATGTTAGGCATGTTATTGATATAGAAAATATATACTGTATGTTAGGCATGTTATTGATATATAAAAATATATACTGTATGTTAGGCATGTTATTGATATATAAAAATATATACTGTATGTTAGGCATGTTATTGATATATAAAAATATATACTGTATGTAAGGCATGTTATTGATATATATAAATATATACTGTATGTTAGGCATACTATTGATATATAAAAATATATACTGTATGTTAGACATGTTATTGATATATATATAAATATATACTTTATGTTAGGCATGTTATTGATATATATAAATATATACTGTATGTTAGGCATGTTATTGATATATATAAATATATACTGTATGTTAGGCATGTTATTGATATATATAAATATATACTGTATGTTAGGCATGTTATTGATATATATAAATATATACTGTATGTTAGGCATGTTATTGATATATATAAATATATACTGTATGGTAGGCATGTTATTGATATATATAAATATATACTGTATGTTAGGCATGTTATTGATATATAAACATATATACTGTATGTTAGGCATATTATTGATATATATAAATATATACTGTATGTTAGGCATATTATTGATATATAAAAATATATACTGTATGTTAGGAATGTGATTGATATATAAAAATATATACTGTATGTTAGGCATGTTATTGATATATATAAATATATACTGTATGTTAGGCATGTTATTGATATATAAAAATATATAATGTATGTTAGGCATGTTATTGATATATAAAAATATATACTGTATGTTAGGCATATTATTGATATATATAATATATACTGTATGTTAGGCATATTATTGATATATAAAAATATATACTGTATGTTAGGCATGTTATTGATATATATAAATATATACTGTATGTTAGGCATGTTATTGATATATAAAAATATATACTGTATGTTAGGCATGTTATTGATATATATAAATATATACTGTATGTTAGGCATGTTATTGATATATAAAAATATATACTGTATGTTAGGCATGTTATTGATATATATAAATATATACTGTATGTTAGGCATGTTATTGATATATAAAAATATATACTGTATGTTAGGCATGTTATTGATATATATAAATATATACTGTATGTTAGGTATGTTATTGATATATAAAAATATATACTGTATGTTAGGCATGTTATTGATATATATAAATATATACTGTATGTTAGGCATGTTATTGATATATATAAATATATACTGTATGTTAGGCATGTTATTGATATATAAAAATATATACTGTATGTTAGGCATGTTATTGATATAAAAATTTATATACTGTATGTTAGGCATGTTATTGATATATAAAAATATCTACTGTATGTTAGGCATGTTATTGATATATATAAATATATACTGTATGTTAGACATGTTATTGATATATATAAATATATACTGTATGTTAGGCATGTTATTGATATATATAAATATATACTGTATGTTAGGCATGTTATTGATATATATAAATATATACTGTATGTTAGGCATGTTATTGATATATATAAATATATACTGTATGTTAGGCATGTTATTGATATATATAAATATATACTGTATGTTAGGCATGTTATTGATATATATAAATATATACTGTATGTTAGGCATGTTATTGATATATACTGTATGTTAGGCATGTTATTGAAATATATAAATATATACTGTATGTAAGGCATGTTATTGATATATAAAATATATACTGTATGTTAGGCATATTATTGATATATATAAATATATACTGTATGTTAGGCATATTATTGATATATAAAAATATATACTGTATGTTAGACATGTTATTGATATATATAAATATATACTGTATGTTAGGCATGTTATTGATATATATAAATATATACTGTATGTTAGGCATGTTATTGATATATATATATAAATATATACTGTATGTTAGGCATGTTATTGATATGTATAAATATATACTGTATGTTAGGCATGTTATTGATATATATAAATATATACTGTATGTTAGGCATGTTATTGATATATATAAAAATATACTGTATGTTAGGCATGTTATTGATATATAAAAATATATACTGTATGTTAGGCATGTTATTGATATAGAAAAATATATACTGTATGTTAGGCATATTATTGATATATATAATATATACTGTATGTTAGGCATATTATTGATATATAAAAATATATACTGTATGTTAGGCATGTTATTGATATATATAAATATATACTGTATGTTAGGCATGTTATTGATATATAAAAATATATACTGTATGTTAGGCATGTTATTGATATAAAAATTTATATACTGTATGTTAGGCATGTTATTGATATATACAAATATATACTGTATGTTAGGCATATTATTGATATATAAAAATATATACTGTATGTTAGACATGTTATTGATATATATAAATATATACTGTATGTTAGGCATGTTATTGATATATATAAATATATACTGTATGTTAGGCATGTAATTGATATATATAAATATATACTGTATGTTAGGCATGTTATTGATATATATAAATATATACTGTATGTTAGGCATGTTATTTATATATATACATATATACTGTATGTTAGGCATGTTATTGATATATAAAAATATATACTGTATGTTAGGCATATTATTGATATATATAAATATATACTGTATGTTAGGCATATTATTGATATATAAAAATATATACTATGTTAGGCATGTTATTGATATATATAAATATATACTGTATGTAAGGCATATTATTGATATATAAAAATATATACTGTATGTTAGGCATGTTATTGATATATGAAAATATATACTGTATGTTAGGCATGTTATTGATATATATAAATATATACTGTATGTTAGGCATATTATTGATATATATAAATATATACTGTATGTTAGGCATGTTATTGATATATAAAAATATATACTGTATGTTAGGTATGTTATTGATATATAAAAATATATACTGTATGTTAGGCATTTGATTAATATATAAAAATATATACTGTATGTTAGGCATGTTATTGATATATAAAAATATATACTGTATGTTAGGCATGTTATTGATATATAAAAATATATACTGTATGTTAGGCATGTTATTGATATATAAAAATATATACTGTATGTTAGGCATGTTACTGATATATAAAAATATATACTGTATGTTAGGCATGTTATTGATATATAAAAATATATACTGTATGTTAGGCATGTTATTGATATATAAAAATATATACTGTATGTTAGGTATGTTATTGATATATAAAAATATATACTGTATGTTAGGCATGTTATTGATATATATATAAATATATACTGTATGTTAGGCATATTATTGATATATAAAAAATATATACTGTATGTTAGACATGTTATTGATATATATACATATATACTTTATGTGAGGCATGTTATTGATATATATAAATTTATACTGTATGTTAGGCATGTTATTGATATATATAAATATATACTGTATGTTAGGCATGTTATTGATATATAAAAATATATACTGTATGTTAGGAATGTGATTGATATATAAAACTATATACTGTATGTTAGGCATGTTATTGATATATATAAATATATACTATATGTTAAGCATGTTATTGATATATATAAATATATACTGTATGTTAGGCATATTATTGATATATAAAAATATATACTGTATGTGAGGCATGTTATTGATATATATCAATATATACTGTATGTTAGGCATGTTATTGATATATAAAAATATATACTGTATGTTAGGCATGTTATTGATATATAAAAATATATACTGTATGTTAGGCATGTTATTGATATATATAAATATATACTGTATGTTAGGCATGTTATTGATATATAAAAATATATACTGTATGTTAGGCATGTTATTGATATATAAGAATATATACTGTATGTTAGGCATGTGATTGGTATATAAATATATATACTGTATGTTAGGCATGTTATTGATATATATCAATATATACTGTATGTTAGGCATGTTATTGATATATAAAAATATATACTGTATGTTAGGCATGTTATTGATATATAAAAATATATACTGTATGTTAGGCATGTTATTGATATAAATATAATGTATGTTAGGCATGTTATTGATATATATAAATATATACTGTATGTTAGGCATGTTATTGATATATAAAAATATATACTGTATGTTAGGCATGTTATTGATATATAAAAATATATACTGTATGTTAGGCATGTTATTGATATATAAAAATATATACTGTATGTAAGGCATGTGATTGATATATAAAAATATATACTGTATGTTAGGCATGTTATTGATACATATAAATATATACTGTATGTTAGGCATGTTATTGATATATATAAATATATACTGTATGTTAGGCATATTATTGATATATAAAAATATATACTGTATGTTAGGCATGTTATTGATATATATAAATATATACTGTATGTTAGGCATGTTATTGATATATAAAAATATATACTGTATGTTAGGCATGTTATTGATATATAAAAATATATACTGTATGTTAGGCATGATATTGATATATATAAATATATACTGTATGTTAGGCATGTTATTGATATATATATAAATATATACTGTATGTTAGGCATGTTATTGATATGTATAAATATATACTGTATGTTAGGCATGTTATTGATATATAAAAATATATACTGTATGTTAGGCATGTTATTGATATATATAAATATATACTGTATGTTAGGCATATTATTGATATATAAAAATATATACTGTATGTTAGACATGTTATTGATATATATAAATATATACTGTATGTTAGGCATGTTATTGATATATATAAATATATACTGTATGTTAGGCATGCAATTGATATATATAAATATATACTGTATGTTAGGCATGTTATTGATATATATAAATATATACTGTATGTTAAGCATGTTATTGATATATATAAATATATACTGTATGTTAGGCATGTTATTGATATATAAAAATATATACTGTATGTTAGGCATGTTATTGATATAAAAATTTATATACTGTATGTTAGGCATGTTATTGATATATAAAAATATATACTGTATGTTAGGCATGTTATTGACATATAAAAATATATACTGTATGTTAGGCATATTATTGATATATAAAAATATATACTGTATGTTAGACATGTTATTGATATATATAAATATATACTGTATGTTAGGCATGTTATTGATATATATAAATATATACTGTATGTTAGGCATGTTATTGATATATATAAATATATACTGTATGTTAGGCATGTTATTGATATATATAAATATATACTGTATGTTAGGCATGTTATTGATATATATAAATATATACTGTATGTTAGGCATGTTATTGATATATATAAATATATACTGTATGTTAGGCATGTTATTGATATATATAAATATATACTGTGTTAGGCATGTTATTGATATATAAAAATATATACTGTATGTTAGGCATATTATTGATATATATAAATATATACTGTATGTTAGGCATATTATTGATATATAAAAATATATACTATGTTAGGCATGTTATTGATATATATAAATATATACTGTATGTTAGGCATATTATTGATATATAAAAATATATACTGTATGTTAGGCATGTTATTGATATATATAAATATATACTGTATGTTTGGCATGTTATTGATATATAAGAATATATACTGTATGTTAGGCATGTGATTGATATATGAAAATATATACTGTATGTTAGGCATGTTATTGATATATATAAATATATACTGTATGTTAGGCATATTATTGATATATATAAATATATACTGTATGTTAGGCATGTTATTGATATATAAAAATATATACTGTATGTTAGGTATGTTATTGATATATAAAAATATATACTGTATGTTAGGCATTTGATTGATATATAAGAATATATACTGTATGTTAGGCATGTTATTGATATATAAAAATATATACTGTATGTTAGGCATATTATTGATATATATATATATATACTGTATGTTAGGCATGTTATTGATATATATAAATATATACTGTATGTTAGGCATGTTATTGATATATATATAAATATATACTGTATGTTAGGCATGTTATTGATATATAAGAATATATACTGTATGTTAGGCATGTGATTGATATATGAAAATATATACTGTATGTTAGGCATGTTATTGATATATATAAATATATACTGTATGTTAGGTATGTTATTGATATATAAAAATATATACTGTATGTTAGGCATGTTATTGATATATATAAATATATACTGTATGTTAAGCATGTTATTGATATATATAAATATATACTGTATGTTAGGCATGTTATTGATATATAAAAATATATACTGTATGTTAGGCATGTTTTTGATATATAAACATATATACTGTATGTTAGACATGTTATTGATATATATAAATATATACTGTATGTTAGGCATGTTATTGATATATATAAATAAATACTGTATGTTAGGCATGTAATTGATATATATAAATATGTACTGTATGTTAGGCATGTTTTTGATATATATTAATATATACTGTATGTTAGGCATGTTATTGAGATATATAAATATATACTGTATGTTAGGCATGTTATTGATATATATAAATATATACCGTATGTTAGGCATGTTATTGATATATATAAATATATACTGTATGTTAGGCATGTTATTGATATATAAAAATATATACTGTATGTTAGGCATATTATTGATATATAAAAATATATACTGTATGTTAGGCATATTATTGATATATAAAAATATATACTATGTTAGGCATGTTATTGATATATATAAATATATACTGTATGTTAGGCATATTATTGATATATAAAAATATATACTGTATGTTAGGCATGTTATTGATATATATAAATATATACTGTATGTTAGGCATGTTATTGATATATATAAATATATACTGTATGTTAGGCATGTTATTGATATATATAAATATATACTGTATGTTAGGCATGTTATTGATATATAAGAATATATACTGTATGTTAGGCATGTGATTGATATATGAAAATATATACTGTATGTTAGGCATGTTATTGATATATATAAATATATACTGTATGTTAGGCATATTATTGATATATATAAATATATACTGTATGTTAGGCATGTTATTGATATATAAAAATATATACTGTATGTTAGGCATGTTATTGATATAAATATCATGTATGTTAGGCATGTTACTGATATATATAAATATATACTGTATGTTAGGCATGTTATTGATATATAAACATATATACTGTATGTTAGGCATTTTATTGATATATAAAATATATACTGTATGTTAGGCATGTTATTGATATATATAAATATATACTGTATGTTAGGTATGTTATTGATATATATATATATAAATATCTACTGTATGTTAGGCATGTTATTGATATGTATAAATATATACTGTATGTTAGGCATGTTATTGATATATATAAATATATACTGTATGTTAGGCATGTTATTGATATATATAAAAATATACTGTATGTTAGGCATGTTATTGATATATAAAAATATATACTGTATGTAAGGCATGTTATTGATATATAAAAATATATACTGTATGTTAGGCATATTATTGATATATATAATATATACTGTATGTTAGGCATATTATTGATATATAAAAATATATACTGTATGTTAGGCATGTTATTGATATATATAAATATATACTGTATGTTAGGCATGTTATTGATATATAAAAATATATACTATATGTTAGGCATGGTATTGATATATATAAATATATACTGTATGTTAGGTATGTTATTGATATATAAAAATATATACTGTATGTTAGGCATGTTATTGATATATATAAATATATACTGTATGTTAGGCATGTTATTGATATATATAAATATATACTGTATGTTAGGCATGTTATTGATATATATAAATATATACTGTATGTTAGGCATGTTATTGATATATAAGAATATATACTGTATGTTAGGCATGTGATTGATATATGAAAATATATACTGTATGTTAGGCATGTTATTGATATATATAAATATATACTGTATGTTAGGCATATTATTGATATATATAAATATATACTGTATGTTAGGCATGTTATTGATATATAAAAATATATACTGTGTGTTAGGTATGTTATTGATATATAAAAATATATACTGTATGTTAGGTATTTGATTTATATATAAAAATATATACTGTATGTTAGGCATGTTATTGATATATAAAAATATATACTGTATGTTAGGCATGTTATTGATATATATAAATATATACTGTATGTTAGGCATGTTATTGATATATAAAAATATATACTGTATGTTAGGCATGTTATTGATATAAAAATTTATATACTGTATGTTAGGCATGTTATTGATATATAAAAATATATACTGTATGTTAGGCATGTTATTGATATATAAAAATATATACTGTAAGGCATGTTTTTGATATATAAACGTATATACTGTATGTTAGACATGTTATTGATATATATAAATATATACTGTATGTTAGGCATGTTATTGATATATATAAATATATACTGTATGTTAGGCATGTAATTGATATATATAAATATGTACTGTATGTTAGGCATGTTTTTGATATATATAAATATATACTGTATGTTAGGCATGTTATTGAGATATATAAATATATACTGTATGTTAGGCATGTTATTGATATATATAAATATATACCGTATGTTAGGCATGTTATTGATATATATAAATATATACTGTATGTTAGGCATGTTATTGATATATATAAATATATACTGTATGTTAGGCATGTTATTGATATATATAAATATATACTGTATGTTAGGCATGTTATTGATATATATAAATATATACTGTATGTTAGGCATGTTATTGATATATATAAATATATACTGTATGTTAGGCATGTTATTGATATATATAAATATATACTGTGTTAGGCATGTTATTGATATATAAAAATATATACTGTATGTTAGGCATATTATTGATATATATAAATATATACTGTATGTTAGGCATATTATTGATATATAAAAATATATACTATGTTAGGCATGTTATTGATATATATAAATATATACTGTATGTTAGGCATATTATTGATATATAAAAATATATACTGTATGTTAGGCATGTTATTGATATATATAAATATATACTGTATGTTTGGCATGTTATTGATATATAAGAATATATACTGTATGTTAGGCATGTGATTGATATATGAAAATATATACTGTATGTTAGGCATGTTATTGATATATATAAATATATACTGTATGTTAGGCATATTATTGATATATATAAATATATACTGTATGTTAGGCATGTTATTGATATATAAAAATATATACTGTATGTTAGGTATGTTATTGATATATAAAAATATATACTGTATGTTAGGCATTTGATTGATATATAAGAATATATACTGTATGTTAGGCATGTTATTGATATATAAAAATATATACTGTATGTTAGGCATATTATTGATATATATATATATATACTGTATGTTAGGCATGTTATTGATATATATAAATATATACTGTATGTTAGGCATGTTATTGATATATATATAAATATATACTGTATGTTAGGCATGTTATTGATATATAAGAATATATACTGTATGTTAGGCATGTGATTGATATATGAAAATATATACTGTATGTTAGGCATGTTATTGATATATATAAATATATACTGTATGTTAGGTATGTTATTGATATATAAAAATATATACTGTATGTTAGGCATGTTATTGATATATATAAATATATACTGTATGTTAAGCATGTTATTGATATATATAAATATATACTGTATGTTAGGCATGTTATTGATATATAAAAATATATACTGTATGTTAGGCATGTTTTTGATATATAAACATATATACTGTATGTTAGACATGTTATTGATATATATAAATATATACTGTATGTTAGGCATGTTATTGATATATATAAATAAATACTGTATGTTAGGCATGTAATTGATATATATAAATATGTACTGTATGTTAGGCATGTTTTTGATATATATTAATATATACTGTATGTTAGGCATGTTATTGAGATATATAAATATATACTGTATGTTAGGCATGTTATTGATATATATAAATATATACCGTATGTTAGGCATGTTATTGATATATATAAATATATACTGTATGTTAGGCATGTTATTGATATATAAAAATATATACTGTATGTTAGGCATATTATTGATATATAAAAATATATACTGTATGTTAGGCATATTATTGATATATAAAAATATATACTATGTTAGGCATGTTATTGATATATATAAATATATACTGTATGTTAGGCATATTATTGATATATAAAAATATATACTGTATGTTAGGCATGTTATTGATATATATAAATATATACTGTATGTTAGGCATGTTATTGATATATATAAATATATACTGTATGTTAGGCATGTTATTGATATATATAAATATATACTGTATGTTAGGCATGTTATTGATATATAAGAATATATACTGTATGTTAGGCATGTGATTGATATATGAAAATATATACTGTATGTTAGGCATGTTATTGATATATATAAATATATACTGTATGTTAGGCATATTATTGATATATATAAATATATACTGTATGTTAGGCATGTTATTGATATATAAAAATATATACTGTATGTTAGGCATGTTATTGATATAAATATCATGTATGTTAGGCATGTTACTGATATATATAAATATATACTGTATGTTAGGCATGTTATTGATATATAAACATATATACTGTATGTTAGGCATTTTATTGATATATAAAATATATACTGTATGTTAGGCATGTTATTGATATATATAAATATATACTGTATGTTAGGTATGTTATTGATATATATATATATAAATATCTACTGTATGTTAGGCATGTTATTGATATGTATAAATATATACTGTATGTTAGGCATGTTATTGATATATATAAATATATACTGTATGTTAGGCATGTTATTGATATATATAAAAATATACTGTATGTTAGGCATGTTATTGATATATAAAAATATATACTGTATGTAAGGCATGTTATTGATATATAAAAATATATACTGTATGTTAGGCATATTATTGATATATATAATATATACTGTATGTTAGGCATATTATTGATATATAAAAATATATACTGTATGTTAGGCATGTTATTGATATATATAAATATATACTGTATGTTAGGCATGTTATTGATATATAAAAATATATACTATATGTTAGGCATGGTATTGATATATATAAATATATACTGTATGTTAGGTATGTTATTGATATATAAAAATATATACTGTATGTTAGGCATGTTATTGATATATATAAATATATACTGTATGTTAGGCATGTTATTGATATATATAAATATATACTGTATGTTAGGCATGTTATTGATATATATAAATATATACTGTATGTTAGGCATGTTATTGATATATAAGAATATATACTGTATGTTAGGCATGTGATTGATATATGAAAATATATACTGTATGTTAGGCATGTTATTGATATATATAAATATATACTGTATGTTAGGCATATTATTGATATATATAAATATATACTGTATGTTAGGCATGTTATTGATATATAAAAATATATACTGTGTGTTAGGTATGTTATTGATATATAAAAATATATACTGTATGTTAGGTATTTGATTTATATATAAAAATATATACTGTATGTTAGGCATGTTATTGATATATAAAAATATATACTGTATGTTAGGCATGTTATTGATATATATAAATATATACTGTATGTTAGGCATGTTATTGATATATAAAAATATATACTGTATGTTAGGCATGTTATTGATATAAAAATTTATATACTGTATGTTAGGCATGTTATTGATATATAAAAATATATACTGTATGTTAGGCATGTTATTGATATATAAAAATATATACTGTATGTTAGGCATGTTTTTGATATATAAACGTATATACTGTATGTTAGACATGTTATTGATATATATAAATATATACTGTATGTTAGGCATGTTATTGATATATATAAATATATACTGTATGTTAGGCATGTAATTGATATATATAAATATGTACTGTATGTTAGGCATGTTTTTGATATATATAAATATATACTGTATGTTAGGCATGTTATTGAGATATATAAATATATACTGTATGTTAGGCATGTTATTGATATATATAAATATATACCGTATGTTAGGCATGTTATTGATATATATAAATATATACTGTATGTTAGGCATGTTATTGATATATAAAAATATATACTGTATGTTAGGCATATTATTGATATATAAAAATATATACTGTATGTTAGGCATATTATTGATATATAAAAATATATACTATGTTAGGCATGTTATTGATATATATAAATATATACTGTATGTTAGGCATATTATTGATATATAAAAATATATACTGTATGTTAGGCATGTTATTGATATATATAAATATATACTGTATGTTAGGCATGTTATTGATATATATAAATATATACTGTATGTTAGGCATGTTATTGATATATATAAATATATACTGTATGTTAGGCATGTTATTGATATATAAGAATATATACTGTATGTTAGGCATGTGATTGATATATGAAAATATATACTGTATGTTAGGCATGTTATTGATATATATAAATATATACTGTATGTTAGGCATATTATTGATATATATAAATATATACTGTATGTTAGGCATGTTATTGATATATAAAAATATATACTGTATGTTAGGCATGTTATTGATATAAATATCATGTATGTTTGGCATGTTACTGATATATATAAATATATACTGTATGTTAGGCATGTTATTGATATATAAACATATATACTGTATGTTAGGCATGTTATTGATATATAAAATATATACTGTATGTTAGGCATGTTATTGATATATATAAATATATACTGTATGTTAGGTATGTTATTGATATATATATATATAAATATCTACTGTATGTTAGGCATGTTATTGATATGTATAAATATATACTGTATGTTAGGCATGTTATTGATATATATAAATATATACTGTATGTTAGGCATGTTATTGATATATATAAAAATATACTGTATGTTAGGCATGTTATTGATATATAAAAATATATACTGTATGTAAGGCATGTTATTGATATATAAAAATATATACTGTATGTTAGGCATATTATTGATATATATAATATATACTGTATGTTAGGCATATTATTGATATATAAAAATATATACTGTATGTTAGGCATGTTATTGATATATATAAATATATACTGTATGTTAGGCATGTTATTGATATATAAAAATATATACTATATGTTAGGCATGGTATTGATATATATAAATATATACTGTATGTTAGGTATGTTATTGATATATAAAAATATATACTGTATGTTAGGCATGTTATTGATATATATAAATATATACTGTATGTTAGGCATGTTATTGATATATATAAATATATACTGTATGTTAGGCATGTTATTGATATATATAAATATATACTGTATGTTAGGCATGTTATTGATATATAAGAATATATACTGTATGTTAGGCATGTGATTGATATATGAAAATATATACTGTATGTTAGGCATGTTATTGATATATATAAATATATACTGTATGTTAGGCATATTATTGATATATATAAATATATACTGTATGTTAGGCATGTTATTGATATATAAAAATATATACTGTGTGTTAGGTATGTTATTGATATATAAAAATATATACTGTATGTTAGGTATTTGATTTATATATAAAAATATATACTGTATGTTAGGCATGTTATTGATATATAAAAATATATACTGTATGTTAGGCATGTTATTGATATATATAAATATATACTGTATGTTAGGCATGTTATTGATATATAAAAATATATACTGTATGTTAGGCATGTTATTGATATATAAAAATATATACTGTATGTTAGGCATGTTATTGATATATATAAATATATACTGTATGTGAGGCATGTTATTGATATATATTAATATATACTGTATGTTAGGCATGTTATTGATATATAAAAATATATACTGTATGTTAGGCATGTTATTGATATATAAAAATATATACTGTATGTTAGGCATGTTATTGATATATATAAATATATACTGTATGTTAGGCATGTTATTGATATATAAAAATATATACTGTATGTTAGGCATGTTATTGATATATAAAAATATATACTGTATGTTAGGCATGTGATTGGTATATAAATATATATACTCTATGTTAGGCATGTTATTGATATATATAAATATATACTGTATGTTAGGCATGTTATTGATATATAAAAATATATACTGTATGTTAGGCATGTTATTGATATATAAAAATATATACTGTATGTTAGGAATGTGATTGATATATAAAACTATATACTGTATGTTAGGCATGTTATTGATATATATAAATATATACTGTATGTTAAGCATGTTATTGATATATATAAATATATACTGTATGTTAGGCATATTATTGATATATAAAAATATATACTGTATGTGAGGCATGTTATTGATATATATCAATATATACTGTATGTTAGGCATGTTATTGATATATAAAAATATATACTGTATGTTAGGCATGTTATTGATATATAAAAATATATACTGTATGTTAGGCATGTTATTGATATATATAAATATATACTGTATGTTAGGCATGTTATTGATATATAAAAATATATACTGTATGTTAGGCATGTTATTGATATATAAGAATATATACTGTATGTTAGGCATGTGATTGGTATATAAATATATATACTGTATGTTAGGCATGTTATTGATATATATAAATATATACTGTATGTTAGGCATGTTATTGATATATAAAAATATATACTGTATGTTAGGCATGTTATTGATATATAAAAATATATACTGTATGTTAGGCATGTTATTGATATAAATATAATGTATGTTAGGCATGTTATTGATATATATAAATATATACTGTATGTTAGGCATGTTATTGATATATAAAAATATATACTGTATGTTAGGCATGTTATTGATATATAAAAATATATACTGTATGTTAGGCATGTTATTGATATATAAAAATATATACTGTATGTAAGGCATGTGATTGATATATAAAAATATATACTGTATGTTAGGCATGTTATTGATACATATAAATATATACTGTATGTTAGGCATGTTATTGATATATATAAATATATACTGTATGTTAGGCATATTATTGATATATAAAAATATATACTGTATGTTAGGCATGTTATTGATATATATAAATATATACTGTATGTTAGGCATGTTATTGATATATAAAAATATATACTGTATGTTAGGCATGTTATTGATATATAAAAATATATACTGTATGTTAGGCATGATATTGATATATATAAATATATACTGTATGTTAGGCATGTTATTGATATATATATAAATACATACTGTATGTTAGGCATGTTATTGATATGTATAAATATATACTGTATGTTAGTCATGTTATTGATATATAAAAATATATACTGTATGTTAGGCATGTTATGGATATATATAAATATATACTGTATGTTAGGCATATTATTGATATATAAAAATATATACTGTATGTTAGACATGTTATTGATATATATAAATATATACTGTATGTTAGGCATGTTATTGATATATATAAATATATACTGTATGTTAGGCATGCAATTGATATATATAAATATATACTGTATGTTAGGCATGTTATTGATATATATAAATATATACTGTATGTTAAGCATGTTATTGATATATATAAATATATACTGTATGTTAGGCATGTTATTGATATATAAAAATATATACTGTATGTTAGGCATGTTATTGATATAAAAATTTATATACTGTATGTTAGGCATGTTATTGATATATAAAAATATATACTGTATGTTAGGCATGTTATTGACATATAAAAATATATACTGTATGTTAGGCATATTATTGATATATAAAAATATATACTGTATGTTAGACATGTTATTGATATATATAAATATATACTGTATGTTAGGCATGTTATTGATATATATATAAATATATACTGTATGTTAGGCATGTTATTGATATATATAAATATATACTGTATGTTAGGCATGTTATTGATATATATAAATATATACTGTATGTTAGGCATGTTATTGATATATATAAATATATACTGTATGTTAGGCATGTTATTGATATATATAAATATATACTGTATGTTAGGCATGTTATTGATATATATAAATATATACTGTGTTAGGCATGTTATTGATATATAAAAATATATACTGTATGTTAGGCATATTATTGATATATATAAATATATACTGTATGTTAGGCATATTATTGATATATAAAAATATATACTATGTTAGGCATGTTATTGATATATATAAATATATACTGTATGTTAGGCATATTATTGATATATAAAAATATATACTGTATGTTAGGCATGTTATTGATATATATAAATATATACTGTATGTTAGGCATGTTATTGATATATAAGAATATATACTGTATGTTAGGCATGTGATTGATATATGAAAATATATACTGTATGTTAGGCATGTTATTGATATATATAAATATATACTGTATGTTAGGCATATTATTGATATATATAAATATATACTGTATGTTAGGCATGTTATTGATATATAAAAATATATACTGTATGTTAGGTATGTTATTGATATATAAAAATATATACTGTATGTTAGGCATTTGATTGATATATAAGAATATATACTGTATGTTAGGCATGTTATTGATATATAAAAATATATACTGTATGTTAGGCATATTATTGATATATATAAATATATACTGTATGTTAGGCATGTTATTGATATATATAAATATATACTGTATGTTAGGCATGTTATTGATATATATATAAATATATACTGTATGTTAGGCATGTTATTGATATATAAGAATATATACTGTATGTTAGGCATGTGATTGATATATGAAAATATATACTGTATGTTAGGCATGTTATTGATATATATAAATATATACTGTATGTTAGGTATGTTATTGATATATAAAAATATATACTGTATGTTAGGCATGTTATTGATATATATAAATATATACTGTATGTTAAGCATGTTATTGATATATATAAATATATACTGTATGTTAGGCATGTTATTGATATATAAAAATATATACTGTATGTTAGGCATGTTATTGATATAAAAATTTATATACTGTATGTTAGGCATGTTATTGATATATAAAAATATATACTGTATGTTAGGCATGTTATTGATATATAAAAATATATACTGTATGTTAGGCATATTATTGATATATAAACATATATACTGTATGTTAGACATGTTATTGATATATATAAATATATACTGTATGTTAGGCATGTTATTGATATATATAAATATATACTGTATGTTAGGCATGTAATTGATATATATAAATATGTACTGTATGTTAGGCATGTTATTGATATATATAAATATATACTGTATGTTAGGCATGTTATTGAGATATATAAATATATACTGTATGTTAGGCATGTTATTGATATATATAAATATATACCGTATGTTAGGAATGTTATTGATATATATAAATATATACTGTATGTTAGGCATGTTATTGATATATAAAAATATATACTGTATGTTAGGCATATTATTGATATATAAAAATATACACTGTATGTTACGCATATTATTGATATATAAAAATATATACTATGTTAGGCATGTTATTGATATATATAAATATATACTGTATGTTAGGCATATTATTGATATATAAAAATATATACTGTATGTTAGGCATGTTATTGATATATATAAATATATACTGTATGTTAGGCATGTTATTGATATATATAAATATATACTGTCTGTTAGGCATGTTATTGATATATATAAATATATACTGTATGTTAGGCATGTTATTGATATATAAGAATATATACTGTATGTTAGGCATGTGATTTATATATGAAAATATATACTGTATGTTAGGCATATTATTGATATATATAAATATATACTGTATGTTAGGCATATTATTGATATATATAAATATATACTGTATGTTAGGCATGTTATATATATATAAAAATATATACTGTATGTTAGGCATGTTATTGATATAAATATCATGTATGTTAGGCATGTTACTGATATATTTAAATATATACTGTATGTTAGGCATGTTATTGATATATAAACATATATACTGTATGTTAGGCATGTTATTGATATATAAAAATATATACTGTATGTTAGGCATGTTATTGATATATATAAATATATACTGTATGTTAGGTATGTTATTGATATATATAAATATATACTGTATGTTAGGCACGTTATTGATATATATAAAAATATACTGTATGTTAGGCATGTTATTGATATATAAAAATATATACTGTATGTAAGGCATGTTATTGATATATAAAAATATATACTGTATGTTAGGCATATTATTGATATATATAATATATACTGTATGTTAGGCATATTATTGATATATAAAAATATATACTGTATGTTAGGCATGTTATTGATATATATAAATATATACTGTATGTTAGGCATGTTATTGATATATAAAAATATATACTATATGTTAGGCATGGTATTGATATATATAAATATATACTGTATGTTAGGTATGTTATTGATATATAAAAATATATACTGTATGTTAGGCATGTTATTGATATATATAAATATATACTGTATGTTAGGCATATTATTGATATATAAAAATATATACTGTATGTTAGACATGTTATTGATATATATAAATATATACTTTATGTTAGGCATGTTATTGATATATATAAATATATACTGTATGTTAGGCATGTTATTGATATATATAAATATATACTGTATGTTAGGCATGTTATTGATATATATAAATATATACCGTATGTTAGGCATGTTATTGATATATATAAATATATACTGTATTGTAGGCATGTTATTTATATATATAAATATATACTGTATGTTAGGCATGTTAGTTATATATAAAAATATCTACTGTAAGGCATGTTATTGATATATGAAAATATATACTGTATGTTAGGCATTTTATGGATATATATAAATATATACTGTATGTTAGGTATGTTATTGATATATAAAAATATATACTGTATGTTAGGCATGTTATTGATATATATAAATATATACTGTATGTTAAGCATGTTATTGATATATATAAATATATACTGTATTTTAGGCATGTTATTGATATAAAAATTTATATACTGTATGTTAGGCATGTTATTGATATATAAAAATATATACTGTATGTTAGGCATGTTATTGATATATAAAAATATATACTGTATGTTAGGCATGTTATTGATATATAAAAATATATACTGTATGTTAGACATGTTATTGATATATATAAATATATACAGTATGTTAGGCATGTTATTGATATATATAAATATATACTGTATGTTAGGCATGTAATTGATATATATAAATATATACTGTATGTTAGGCATGTTATTGATATATATAAATATATACTGTATGTTAGGCATATTATTGATATATATAAATATATACTGTATGTTAGGCATGTTATTGATATATATAAATATATACCGTATGTTAGGCATGTTATTGATATATATAAATATATACTGTATGTTAGGCATGTTATTGATATATAAAAATATATACTGTATGTTAGGCATATTATTGATATATATAAATATATACTGTATGTTAGGCATATTATTGATATATAAAAATATATACTATGTTAGGCATGTTATTGATATATATAAATATATACTGTATGTTAGGCATATTATTGATATATAAAAATATATACTGTATGTTAGGCATGTTATTGATATATATAAATATATACTGTATGTTAGGCATGTTATTGATATATATAAATATATACTGTATGTTAGGCATGTTATTGATATATATAAATATATACTGTATGTTAGGCATGTTATTGATATATAAGAATATATACTGTATGTTAGGCATGTGATTGATATATGAAAATATATACTGTATGTTAGGCATGTTATTGATATATATAAATATATACTGTATGTTAGGCATATTATTGATATATATAAATATATACTGTATGTTAGGCATGTTATTGATATATAAAAATATATACTGTGTGTTAGGTATGTTATTGATATATAAAAATATATACTGTATGTTAGGCATTTGATTTATATATAAAAATATATACTGTATGTTAGGCATGTTATTGATATATAAAAATATATACTGTATGTTAGGCATGTTATTGATATATATAAATATATACTGTATGTTAGGCATGTTATTGATATATAAAAATATATACTGTATGTTAGGCATGTTATTGATATATAAAAATATATACTGTATGTTAGGCATGTTATTGATATATAAAAATATATACTGTATGTTAGGTATGTTATTGATATATAAAAATATATACTGTATGTTAGGCATGTTATTGATATATATAAATATATACTGTATGTTAGGCATATTATTGATATATAAAAATATATACTGTATGTTAGACATGTTATTGATATATATAAATATATACTTTATGTTAGGCATATTATTGATATATATAAATATATACTGTATGTTAGGCATGTTATTGATATATATAAATATATACTGTATGTTAGGCATGTTATTGATATATATAAATATATACTGTATGTTAGGCATGTTATTGATATATATAAATATATACTGTATGGTAGGCATGTTATTGATATATATAAATATATACTGTATGTTAGGCATGTTATTGATATATAAAAATATATACTGTATGTTAGATATATTATTGATATATATAAATATATACTGTATGTTAGGCATATTATTGATATATAAAAATATATACTGTATTTTAGGCATATTATTGATATATATAAATATATACTGTATGTTAGGCATGTTATTGATATATAAAAATATATACTGTATGTTAGGCATGTTATTGATATATATAAATATATACTGTATGTGAGGCATGTTATTGATATATATAAATATATACTGTATGTTAGGCATGTTATTGATATATAAAAATATATACTGTATGTTAGGCATGTTATTGATATATAAAAATATATACTGTATGTTAGGCATGTTATTGATATATATAAATATATACTGTATGTTAGGCATGGTATTGATATATAAAAATATATACTGTATGTTAGGCATGTTATTGATATATAAAAATATATACTGTATGTTAGGCATGTGATTGGTATATAAATATATATACTCTATGTTAGGCATGTTATTGATATATATAAATATATACTGTATGTTAGGCATGTTATTGATATATAAAAATATATACTGTATGTTAGGCATGTTATTGATATATAAAAATATATACTGTATGTTAGGCATGTTATTGATATAAATATAATGTATGTTAGGCATGTTATTGATATATATAAATATATACTGTATGTTAGGCATGTTATTGATATATAAAAATATATACTGTATGTTAGGCATGTTATTGATATATAAGAAATATATACTGTATGTTAGGCATGTTATTGATATATAAAAATATATACTGTATGTTAGGCATGTGATTGATATATATAAATATATACTGTATGTTAGGCATGTTATTGATACATATAAATATATACTGTATGTTAGGCATGTTATTGATATGTATAAATATATACTGTATGTTAGGCATGTTATTGATATATATATATAAATATATACTGTATGTTAGGCATGTTATTGATATGTATAAATATATACTGTATGTTAGGCATGTTATTGATATATAAAAATATATACTGTATGTTAGGCATGTTATTGATTTATATAAATATATACTGTATGTTAGGCATATTATTGATATATAAAAATATATACTGTATGTTAGACATGTTATTGATATATATAAATATATACTGTATGTTAGGCATGTTATTGATATATATAAATATATACTGTATGTTAGGCATGTAATTGATATATATAAATATATACTGTATGTTAGGCATGTTATTGATATATATAAATATATACTGTATGTTAAGCATGTTATTGATATATATAAATATATACTGTATGTTAGGCATGTAATTGATATATATAAATATATACTGTATGTTAGGCATGTTATTGATATATATAAATATATACTGTATGTTAGGCATGTTATTGATATATATAAATATATACTGTATGTTAGGCATGTTATTGATATATATAAATATATACTGTATGTTAGGCATGTTATTGATATATATAAATATATACTGTATGTTAGGCATATTATTGATATATAAAAATATATACTGTATGTTAGGCATGTTATTGATATATATAAATATATACTGTATGTTAGACATGTTATTGATATATAAGAATATATACTGTATGTTAGGCATGTGATTGATATATGAAAATATATACTGTATGTTAGGCATGTTATTGATATATATAAATATATACTGTATGTTAGGCATATTATTGATATATAAAAATATATACTGTATGTTAGGCATGTTATTGATATATATAAATATATACGGTATGTTAGGCATGTTATTGATATATAAAAATATATACTGTATGTTAGGCATGTTATTGATATATATAAATATATACTGTATGTTAGACATGTTATTGATATATAAGAATATATACTGTATGTTAGGCATGTGATTGATATATGAAAATATATACTGTATGTTAGGCATGTTATTGATATATATAAATATATACTGTATGTTAGGAATGTTATTGATATAAAAATTTATATACTGTATGTTAGGAATGTTATTGATATAAAAATTTATATACTGTATGTTAGGCATGTTATTGATATATATAAATATATACTGTATGTTAGGCATGTTATTGATATATATAAATATATACTGTATGTTAGGCATGTTATTGATATATATAAATATATACTGTATGTTAGGCATATTATTGATATATATAAATATATACTGTATGTTAGGCATGTTATTGATATATAAAAATATATACTGTATGTTAGGTATGTTATTGATATATAAAAATATATACTGTATGTTAGGCATTTGATTGATATATAAAAATATATACTGTATGTTAGGCATGTTATTGATATATAAAAATATATACTGTATGTTAGGCATGTTATTGATATATAAAAATATATACTGTATGTTAGGCATGTTATTGATATATAAAAATATATACTGTATGTTAGGCATGTTATTGATATAAATATAATGTATGTTAGGCATGTTATTGATATATAAAAATATATACTGTATGTTAGGCATGTTATTGATATATAAAAATATATACTGTATGTTAGGCATGTTATTGATATAAATATAATGTATGTTAGGCATGTTATTGATATATAAAAATATATACTGTATGTTAGGCATGTTATTGATATATATAAATATATACTGTATGTTAGGCATATTATTGATATATAAAAATATATACTGTATGTTAGACATGTTATTGATATATATAAATATATACTTTATGTTAGGCATGTTATTGATATATATAAATATATACTGTATGTTAGGCATGTTATTGATATATATAAATATATACTGTATGTTAGGCATGTTATTGATATATATAAATATATACTGTATGTTAGGCATGTTATTGATATATATAAATATATACTGTATGTTAGGCATGTTATTGATATATAAAAATATATACTGTATGTTAGGCATGTAATTGATATATATAAATATATACTGTATGTTAGGCATGTTATTGATATATATAAATATATACTGTATGTTAGGCATGTTATTGATATATATAAATATATACTGTATGTTAGGCATGTTATTGATATATAAAAATATATACTGTATGTTAGGCATGTTATTGATATATAAAAATATATACTGTATGTTAGGCATGTTATTGATATATAAAAATATATACTGTATGTTAGGCATATTATTGATATATATAATATATACTGTATGTTAGGCATGTTATTGATATATAAAAATATATACTGTATGTTAGGCATGTTATTGATATATATAAATATATACTGTATGTTAGGCATGTTATTGATATATAAAAATATATACTGTATGGTAGGCATGTTATTGATATATATAAATATATACTCTTTGTTATGCATGTTATTGATATATAAAAATATATACTGTATGTTAGGCATGTTATTGATATATATATAAATATATACTGTATGTTAGGCATGTTATTGATATATAAAAATATATACTGTATGTAAAGCATGTTAGCTGCTTTTTTTCTTGATACTATTGTTTGCATCCGCTATATTACTAAGCAAATGATTATTTAGTTTGTGAGGCTGGATATAAGCAAAGAGTACCAAAGACTCCTCATTATACAGGCAGCATTTTAGAAGGTATCTATCTTCTCTCTTGAGAAAAGAGGCCACCACAATAGGAATATCGGTTAGAATAAATCTGGAAGAAGCAAAACTGTAATATGAATGAGGAGGATTGAGAGAGAAAAAAAGAAAACGGCTTCTATATTGTCACCATTTTTTTTTCCCAGAAGGATTGACAGAATTAAAGAAGATGATTCTAGACGACTGTAAATATTTGAATGATGATGCTCTCGTCCACCTGCACTTTGTAAAAGATAGCCTCAACCACTTACAACTCAGTTCAGCAGATGTGACTGATGGAGGAATACAACAGCTAATAATTCTCAAGTAAGAAAATAGTTCTTTTGCTTTTCTTTCATTCTTTTTTATAAATTGTATATAATAAGTCATAACTATTCAAACTCCTTAGCTCATATGAAACACCAAAACACGAACACTATTCTAGTCTTCCATGTCTGCTCTCTTCAATAATTATACTATATATAAAATAGACTTCATGTCTTAGTGGGGGATGCCCTTTTCTCTTCCCTGCAACCTCTCTCCCACAGAAGAAACGTTGCGAGCCTGTCTTTGTTTTATCGTTATTTTCATGGCAAGTGCTCGTCTGAGCTCTAATCTCTGATCCCCCCTCGCCAATCTTTCATGATAAACACTCGTCTAGCAGAAACCAGTCATTAATTTTCCCCACACTTTATCTGTGGCTAAATCAAAGCATAAATTCCATGAGCAAAGCTTCTTTCTTAGAAATGCACGCCTGTGGAACTCCCTTCTGTTTGCCTGTTTCCCACCTGACTACAACTTGGATGTCTTCATGTCCAACATAAACAAATTCCTGATAAAACGCCTCCTTAAGTAAGACACTTTATCAAATCTCCAATACTAACGATTACTACGATACTATCCCATTGATTACTGTACATGCAATAACCCTTATCCCCGAGTGGCTTCCGGGCCTTGATAAATGGTGACCTCATGTAAAAAAAAAAAAAAAAAGAAGAAATTATACACATGCAAATTTAATTTTTATAAGCAAAGAAAGGGAAGCTTAATCTTAATAACTGATAATCTATTTGCATGTGTGTTTATATGTCTGCTAAAAACTTTTGTCATCCACATACGACCGGGTCAAAACTGGTACCATCTGAAAGGGCAATGCCCTGGATGCATAATATGTGAAAATTAAAAAAAAAAAGATACATTCTGTGGTGATCGACTGGATCACTTTTTGGAAGGGAGGTCCCTTTTTTGCATCGCCTCTTTCGAAAGTCACGCACGCTTATTAAACTAAAACTAGGTTTAAAATTATTATTTTGCAACATCATGACGTTATAAGCCCTCATGGCCGTATGGGCAAAACTTTTCGCCTTCTTTCCCTCTTTTGCATTTCATGTTCAAGCCCAGACACTGCGGCTCATTTTTTTTTTTTTTTGGTCGCACAAGCTATTTTGATTTATTTATTTTTTATTTATGTTTCTTTTTTGGAGGGGGCGGGGTCCAGCATATGGCCAGCAAAAAGTGCTTAATATCCACAGAATAGCTTCTTCTCTTCGTATCCCTTCTGCTGAAGTATCTGGTAGGGAGGTTGTCACATACTTCTTTTTTAGAGCGATTACATTTTTGTGTTTGCATCTGTTTTTAAGTATCTTTTATTTTTTAAATTGTTTTGAGGGTATCAACGTTGCCCACAATCGAGTTGACATATAATAATGAAAAAGTGCTCAATATTCTTAGTACAGCAGGTGTGTCTAAACAGAACTTCATGTGGATCCAACCAATGCTGGGTATCGATGCTAGTTAAAAAATAAAGGAAAGAATGTCTTTTATTTTTGATAGACACAAAAAATATATGGGCACACAGATGCTGACAAGAGAGAGAGAGAGAGATAGATAGAGAGAGAAAGATAGAGCATATTAGTCTATTTTTTAAAGCAAAACTTATCTTGGGTATTTTATCTTATTTTGCTTTTTTTGTAAAACTTTACTTGAACATTTTTTATAAAGTAAGATTTAATTTGTGTATATGCTGTTTGTTTTCTTTTTATAAGTTTTACCTTGATTAGATTTACCTTGTGTGTGAAAACAGTAAGAAATCAATTGTTATTGGTAAAAATAGAATTACTTACTATTCTTCCAGGGTAAAACTAGATAGCCCTGCTAGTTTTAAATAATACAAATTTCTTTTTGTTATATTGTAAAATAGGATGAGTGTGCATCATTAGCCTAATGGATACCATTGTGCACTATAGAATAAGTTATGCTGAGATCAAATCCAATCAGATCAATTATCTTTTTGATTTTGTTTTTATTAATAAGTCACTGGTTATCAAAACTAAAAGCCACTGCAGGATAAGAATTATTTAGATGGATAGATAGTCAGTTAAAAGATGAAAAATATTGAGAGAGAAATGAAAACGATGGATTGAATTTATACTTGTGGAGGCAGTTTATGGTAAATATTTATTAATGTTGGATATTAAGAAGGCTATGTTGTAATCTCCAAGGAAGAAATCCCATGGTAATGTTGTTATGTAGTAGGTCGAACACAGAAAAGTGTTTGTAAGTTATTTATTTGATCTATCTATTTATCTGTGTGCATTATCGATATATCTCTCAATCTAGTTATCTATCTATTTCTGTATCTGTCCATCTCGATCCATCTATCTATCTATCTATCTGGCGAGATAAACAAAAGATGGATATGAAGATGTGTTGATAAATACTGTCAAAATATGATAAAACCATATCATAGACAAGTTACCAGAAGCATTTGATCAGCTGATGAAAGTATGTGTATGTTACATGGTTCTAGTTAGCTGAGAAGAATAATTGAAGATATGGCAGCAGTACTCCATCTTAGAATGTATCTGATTAAAATTGGGAAAGGTATGAATCTGTAATTTATTCCAAACTAAGGTAAAATATCAACTTGTGTTCAATAAACTGTATACAATGAACTATATCCACCGAGTAGTGTGCTTGTGCATTAAATAAACCTAAAAATTGTTCATTGCCATTAAGTGGACAAGTCAGTTTTGGCTCGGAGCAAAGTGTAGTATTTGTTCTAATGTTACACTTTATCTTTTCTGTTCTTGGTCAGTAAAGGAGAAATCTTTTTAGATTGAGGCAATTTTTATTTTTGTCTCAATTCAGAGTGCCTCTTTTTAAGGAGTTGGATTTTTCCTACATTGAAAACTTTGTGTCTAACTCTACTCTCATGGGGAGGAAAATAAATAAGGACAATCCAAACCATATGAAAATAAAACATTAAGTGTTTAAAAGATACATTGCCACAGAGACTTTAGGAGCTGCCATTAAACAGATGAATAACTTTGAGCAAGGAGGAAAGTTTAGTATCTGTTCTGATATTACAATTCGTCACTTCTGTCATAATTTTTTTTATGGAAATCGCTCCAGACAAGGCATGAATCTATTTTATGTAAAGAACTAAAAAAAAATAAAAATACCACTTCAAGATTAATAACTAGCCAATAATAAGTCTTAGATTCATAAATTCCAACCTAGAAAACAGAAATTTTCCCCCTTTGTCAGAAACAACACTCATGAAATGTGAGGACTAAAGGACAAAATAAAGGAAGCGGGAGTTGCGAGGCTGTCGAAAGTAAACCCAAAGTCAACTTTTTACTCTCCTCAGAAATGTTATATATTTCTATGTGAAAGATTCACTCTTAAACCAATTAACCAACAATTATGAAATTTTAGAAAAGAGTTTCAGAATACTCTGAATTGAGACAAAAATAAGGATGAATAATGTGAGCTACCTTTAATTAATGCAAGGAGAGAATGGAAGCTTTTTATGAAAATTCAGCTATCTCTGATGTTTGTGAAATTTCAACAATTAGGCATCAATTAATAAATAGTCTCCAAATTCCAGTTTCTTTGAGAAATTTTAAAGATTTAAAATCTAATGTTGAAAAACATCTGCTGTAAATTGTCCTCACAAGTTGTCAAATCTATTCATTATTTTCAATCCTCTCATGGTATTCATCTGTCAATCCATCCATCTTAATTCACCTTTATCCTCGACTGGCGTTTAATCTTGATAAGTAAATAAAAATAAAAACATGAACATAATGATCTGAAAAATGTAAACATGGGATGGTGTATTTAAAAAATTTTTTTTTTAAACCAAACAATTAGATTTATTATTGCTATATTAAACTCTTCGCTTTATCTTTTAATTTTATTGTTTCTCATGTAAATATTTTCTTTGTATTTCTATTCAGAAATCTGAAATATCTTCAACTTTTCAACCTTCCTGAAGTGAGAAATAAAAAAGCAACGCTAGAAATGTTGAAGCAATCTCTGCCCGAGTGTGAAATTGAATATCTCGACGTTGAACCAAAGAAAGGAGACACATAATATTTGAAGATTACACATAATATTTTAAGGAGACAAATAAAGATATTTATTATTATTATTTTCTTTTCTTTGCCTTTAATTTTTGATGTATACTTACAGGAATTTGAAGACGACTCACTGAATTGTGATGACTGAAGAGTGAATTTGTGACTTATAAAATATTGTCTGATCCTTGAACAAGGGGGAAAAAATGCTGCTAAAGTGAATAGAGAGAGCTAAATATCCAGAAATGATTCAACTTATAATCTGAATGGTTCAAGGGAGATAACTTATTCCACAAAAAGTCTCTATAAATCCTCATTATCTTTTAGTATATTTATTGAATTGCAGTAAAATTGAAAATTATACAACAAAAAATTTGAAGGCAAGGAAAGGAAAGCTTGACCTAATTCCAGTCGAGCTTTGAGCATAAAATCAAAGGAATGTCCTTTACTTTTTAACAAGTGTAGAATCAGAAACAGTTTTGAAGAGAAGTTTGATCCAAAGGTCAGCTATACATACTTTGTATATGTGATGGTTGAGATGAATACTTACCTGATTCAAAGTGCCCAATATGTTTTACTTGTGAAGCAGTCATCTGTAAGCAACTGAAAAATCCTTTGCAGGACAATAAGATCTCAATGACAGTCTAAAAGATTGACATTGAGATCTTATTGTCCCGCAAAAGGATTCCTGCATTGTAACACATGTGATCATACAATCAGGAAGGAGTGTAACAATAGAGATGAACACTTACCTAATTTGAAAATCCACAATGTCTTGTTTGTCAAGCAGCTATTTGCAAAAGGAAAAAGCATATACTCAGAGTTGTGGAGTTTTGTAGATGTTAGTAATTTTCATGTGTGGACCAATCGGTTTTAAAAGACAAGGTATAATGCTAGTGAGGTACATAGGGAAATTCAGTGAAACGAGAAAATGATTTGAGCAGTCAGAAGACTGTTTTGCTATTGTTTTGGTGTTAACTGAACAAGAGATCCTACTGAGAACGGTCACTGAGATGTTATTGCACCACAGAGGATTTTTCAATTTTTTACTATATACTATGCTAAACAGCTGAAAGTCAAGATAATATGTGATGGGAAAAGATTACATCTCACAGAATATGATAGAAGATGGGTCAGAATAGCAGGCCTGCATGCATGAAGAGGTGCCAAGTCAGAGTCGTCTTCCTCACTAAGCATGGGGTGCATGGTTCCAAGTCTTGTTTAACTCCAGATTCCTTAAGTGTCTAAATTAGGCTCTTAGCTAGCCGAGTAAATGCTTCTCTTTCATCCTTGATAGGAAACATCCAAGATGTCTACACTCCAATTTTTCTTTTTTGCCCCTGGCCATCCCAATAATTGATCTCATTTTGGATCAACATCATATACACCCCATAACTCTCCCACTCCATTTTTCTTTAATCCCATCAGCCCTATTTAGAGATCAATATGCTTGTTTTTGGCCCTCATCAAGTTGGAAAACAGTGGACGGTCTACCATTTAGAGAGAGTTGGGAGGGTCCTACTAACATTTTTTTGTTTATTTTTGGACCTTTTTTCCCACTTCATGTAGATGGAATTTCAATAAATCAACTTTTTATAGAATTTTATTTTTACTTATAATATAAATATACATTTTATTATAAAAAAAAAAAAACGATTTGATTGGGGAATCTTAAGTAGGACAACCCCCGCTGTATTTGTGGTATTATGGTAAATAAGAACTTTAGCTAGGATTAGCATAGACCAACCAAAGGTACAGTGGTGAGGATGACCATAGACCTCACTCTCCAATTTTTGAGTGGCCTTGTATCTAATTTTTTGTTGTGTACATTTCTACAGAATTAAAAAAACATCTAACTCATGCTATCCGTTAATTTGTAAACCATAAAGTGCAAATAAGTGAAAGGTTAGATTTGTCAAAGTTTCCAGTACATGGCAGCCTGACATTGGCGTGCGCCAACTAAAAGAGATGATGATAGATTGGTTTGTTTTGATTGACAGGTATTTTGCTTTCTGTTTTCTTTTCTTTCTGCTTTTAACACCGAGAAATCAGTTTTGCATGAGATAGCAAATGAAACTGTCATTCCCTGACTGGTTAATATAATGAGTATGATAATATGGAATGAATAAATTGGTTAGTTGAAAATAACAGAAAATGAAAGTTTGATTGGACTGAGGATTACTAGATTTTGGGAATTGCTAGAAACAAATACGATTTCACATGTCTTAAAGAAAGAGTATTAGTTCTTTTGAAGCATGCCGTGTGTGAACATGTTAAATCCAAATTTGCTGACATAATCAACAGTGATTATTGATCTCTCTCTCTGTCTTCCCCACCTCACTAGTTTGGGATTTAGAACAAAGATCAAGACGAATACATCTCCTATGTCTTCCAATGGTTTTGTTTTGACTTAGTCCTTTAGAAGGTGTAGATAAAAAGCTTTGATTTCAGAACAAGGAATCACCAAAAGGGCACATACAAGAACAAGTAGTTAAGAATTGTGAATTTTTATATTTGTGTAATAATCACGGCAACTTGATTTTCTGAATATGTAATACAAGGTTGAAATACCACATATTCAATTTGGCATCGTTGGAGTAATGCATACTATACTAGTTCTCATAAAAATAAGAATAAAATTTTATTGTGTTTTAGGTGATCTTCTGATCAATCAGTTGCCTCAGTTAAGATAAAAACAAAATATAAGTCTTCAGATAAACCTCTCCATTGTACTGTATATTGATACTTTATGGCTGATTGGAATAACTTCCGAACATATATTAGATATACCTCTTCGTTACATGTTTAAAAAGAATGTGTCCTCTATAGTATCTGTCCTGACGGAATGGTTAATTGTTGGTATAGACCACTTCATACCCTCCAAGAAATTCCAGCAAAAATCTAATAGCCAGCCATGGTTCACTCCAGAATGTGTTGCTGCCATTATGCACAGAAACCTTTATTTCAACTGCTTTCAACGAAATAGATGTTCTGAAACTAAAGCCACCTTTAGGACTGCCAGCAACCACTGTAAAAGAGTAATAAAGAATGTGAGAGAGATGTATACTCAGCCTGTCAAGTTCAAAGTAGCTGAGCAACAACTTGCTTCTCATGAGTTTGGGTGAATAGCAAACAGTGTCCTGAACTGAAGTGTGTCCTCTATCCCAACCATCATCAATGAGCCTGAGGTAATTTGATCAGTATCTGACAAAGGAAAACTCTATACAGCAAATTCTATCTTTTTTGACCATGGCTGCCTACCCACCGTATTTCCTCCTGTGTTTGAAAACATGCTATGTGACACAAATATCTGTGTGTGATGTTGCCAAACTTATCCAAGACCTTGATTCCAGTAAAAGAACTGGTCCTGATGACATTCCAATCATAGTGCTCAAAAAGCTTCAACCAGCACTAGCTTGCATACTTACAAAGCTGTTTAAACATTGCCTTAAGGAGAAATGCTTCCTAACATCCTGAAAAATTTCATCAGTCTGCCCCATATTTAAAAATTCTGGAGATCGGTCATCTGCCTCTCAGTACAGACCAATCAGTCTCCTGTGTGTCATGAGTAAGTAGCTGGAACCTGTGATAAATAGAAAAGTGGTCAACCGCCTCAGCAGAAATAACCTACATGAAATATAGTTTCCATTCTGTTAGATGTACAGCTGATGTGCTAAATGTAATATCACACAAGATCAGTGAATCTCTCGACAAGGGTTTTGCTTCTAGAGCAATAGCTCTTGACATAAAGGCTTTTGATAAGGTATGGCATAAAGGTCTACTTCACAAGATTTTCAGCTATGGAATAACTGGAAATATCCTCTTAATTATTAAATCTTTTCTCTCTGATAAGTTTATGAGTAGTTGTCGATGGGCAAGCTCACAGTATTAATGCTAGTGTCTTTCAGGGTTTCATCCTGCACCCAAATCTCTTTTTGATTTTCATCAATGATCTCCCAAACCATATTCTTAGATATTTGCATCACCACAATTTATAGCAACACTCTCCCAAACCATATTCTTAGATATTTGCATCACCACAATTTATAGCAACACTTCAAAGATCAACAATGACTAATATTTTTCTGATTCTCTCTCTTCTGATCTTGAGCAAATGGTGCAATGTGGAAAAAAGTGGCAGATTAATTTTAATGCATCTGAAACCAAGCTTCTCTTTTATCATCATAATCGCTCTGATGCCCATCTGGCCCCAATTAAAATGAATGGCCCTCGTCTTGGGGAAGCACCATTTCTTAACAAGCTTCTGTGACTGACCTTCACTCCTCATCTGAAATGGAACACAAGCATCAAATCTGTTGTTAAAATCACTGGAAAAATGGTTGGATCATTCTACTGCTCCAGTAGGTATCTCATTGCTGATGCAATTCTCTATCTGTATAAGAGCCAAGTATGTCCTAAATTGGAATATTGTTGCCACATCTGGACAGGATCTCTTCAGCACACCTTATCTTGCCTTGATTGAGTTCAAAACCAGCTTTGAAACTCAATAGGTGATGTCCTTTTCTCTTCCCTGCAACCTCTTTCCCACTGAAGAGATATTGTGAGCCTGTTTCTGCTCTATCATTATTTTCATGGTTAGTGCTCATTTGTGCTCTAATCTATGGTCCTCCCTTGCCAAGCTTTCACAAAAAACACTTGACTAGCTACAATTACTATCAACAATCTTCTATCCTAGAACTGCCTTCAATCTAGAACTGCCTACATGTGAGACAATGTTCCATTGAACTGCTTCCTGTCCGATTACAATATGCTAGTCTTCAAGTTCAATGTAAACTAGTTTTTGTTGAGCCATCCTCTTAAATAATCCAAACTCTACCTCAAATTCTACACCATTAATTAACCCATATCCTTGAGTGGCTTTGGTCATTGATAAGTGGTGACTCCCTTGTAAAAAAAAAAAAAAGGACAGCCTGTAAATGTAAAAAGGAATAATAATTATCTACCTCTAGATCATATTGCTTTTTTTATGGTCAGGATGTATTTTTTAAAAATTTCTTTTATCACAAACATTTTCAAATTATTAACATGTATTCATTTTAAACAGTAGAATCCCTATTTTTTATGAATTAGCAAAATGTGCAGAATTACAGTTTTATAATTTTTAAAACATATTAGCTAAATACTTTTTTAAAAACATACTATTTAAATACTGTCTTTTAAGAAATGCTAGATAAATATTGTCTTTTTAAAGCATTCTAGCTAAGTACTACTTTTCAAGAAACATACTTACTAAATACTAAATAATTTTTTTGACATACTAGCTAAATACTGGCTGCAAAATGGGCTTTCAGCTAGTATGTTTTTAATCATAACACGGACAATGAAACAACAAATAAATAAACAAAAAACTGCATAAGAAAGTAATTATTCTTTATTAATTGTTGAACAAACATAACAAATACAAAGAGTATGGAATTCAAAAATATCTTTCTAAGCTTTCAAAACATATGTCAAAAAATCGTTTCATATCTACAGAAAAATATCAAAAAGAGGTTAACAATTAAACCAAATGTAGTTAATAGAATCTGGGTGTGAATCCAACAGGGTTGCCTAGATGCTCTGATGACCTCCTATTCCAGTTTAAATAAAGCACATTTGATGAGCTTTAAAGATATACTTGAATAAAGAAATTTAATAAAAAAAATTCCCTAAATAAAGTATAATGGTTAATATTTATAATTTTTCTCTTAAAAAAAAAGAACAGAAAAAAATGATGCTTCTTTACTACTAGTTGTAATTGCAATTCACATTTTAAGTAAAACACTTTAATCTAGGAATATTACATGAAAAAACACTTTGCATTTATTCATTTAAATAATAAAATGTCTTTGCAATCTTGTGCAGCTTTTTAAAAATATTTTTTTTTTTACTTTTCAACTCTTCTTTGCATCAAAAGAAGAATATTTATTTGAGGTATAATTTTTACGGGAAAATTGGATAAAAATTACATTTTTAGTAGACCATGAAGAGTTCACACACAGGGGACATAACTCGGAACGGTTATTTTTATGGCTTCCAACATTTCTAACCTGTACTAATAAACCTACACACACACACGCGCACACACACACATATATATATATATATATATATATATATATATATACACAAGGTGTCCACAAACACAAAATCTGGTTACATTATGTAGCCAGACTTTGTGGAAGCATCCTGTAGATTATATAGCCAGACTTTGTGGGCACCCTGTATATATATATATACAAAATAAAATAAAAATTACAATTAAATTTAACAAAATGATCCAAGATGGTAAAATTAAAGTATACTATAAATATTAAAGAATTAATATTTATAAAGTTATCTCAGCCAGATATGAAAGCTTGATAAAACCAAATAGGAGATAGAGCTTATAATACGAGCAAACAGTTAATAAAACATGTTAAAAAACACTTTGAAATGAGTTAAAAACATATTTAATCTGAAAAGGAAACACTAGATAAGTGGATAGTCCTAAGTTAGGACTATCCACTTATCTAGTGTTTCCTTTTCAGATTAAATATGTTTTTAACTCATTTCAAAGTGTTTTTAACATGTTTTATTAACTGTTTGCTCATATATATATATATATATATATATATATATATATATATATATACTAGCTGTACCCGGCTACGCGTTGCTGTGGCTCAGTTTGTTAAAATGGAACACATGTGAAAGTAGAGAAAAGTTTGATTCTTTTTTTCAAGAGAATGTACAAATTATTTTTTTTTTTTTTAACAGATGTTAAGAAAATAAACAGAAAAATACTTCCATCATTAATTATGCAAAAAAATAAATAAAATGTTGATTTAGTGTTTCAATATGCTTATAAATTATGATAAAACTTGCTGAGTATGCACTGTTTTACGGTTGTTGTAAAAATGGAACGGAAACTTAAATTTCGCTTTATTTTAATCTTTCTTAATTTTTTAATTGTGCCCCCCCCCAACGAATATAATCACAACAGTAACATTCAACAATTGTACTTTATGTATATAAAACACAAAATGGGTGTTTGTATTACTGTACACATAGATTCAAAAAAGTTGTCAAAAAACAAATATATAACAAATAAATGTTATCAAAGGCAAGATAAGTTACTTTTCTGCCAAACTGGATATATTTTTTGTGTTTTTATTCAATGTAACATATTTATTCAGCTCGAAAAACATACAGTGTTTACCGATGTATTCGAAAATTCAATATGCCGTCTCACACCCTCTTTAACACCGTAAGTATGGAAAAAGGTGTTATAAATAAAAAACTATATAAAATACTATTAAAAACCCGCCGAATATATGTCAAGCTATGTCACGGTAACATATATTGAGCGAGTTTTTAACAGTATTTTATCCGGTTTTTTATTTATAACATCTTTTCCCACACTTACCGTGTTAAAGAGAGAATCAGACGCCATCTTGAATGTTCCAATACATCGGTAAACACTGTATGGTTTTCGAGCTGAATAAACATGTTACATTGAATAAAAACACGAAAAATATATCCAGTTTGGTAGAAGCCTTTGATAACATTTATTTGTTATATATTTCTTTTTGGACAAATTTTTCGAATCTATGTGTACAGTAATACAAACCCCACAAAATATTTATTAAAAAAAAAAATTAAAAAAAAAAAGTTAATAGCGAAAGGGAAATAATTCCATTTTTAAACGAAAAAGTCAGTTTACCTAACTTACTGTATTAATGCTATTTTTTTTAAGCAAGAAAAAAAAAAGGTAAATATCCAGATACGCTACTACAGAACACCGACCACTCTAATTTGTTTTTTTATAGGTAATTGAGGTCGCTGACAACGAATCTGATAGTCAAACTTGGAGCAAATTTACCGTTTGCATGGTATTTACCCCTGAACCCACGAACTTCTTTCCACCATTTTGCAGCATCCGTTTATGCTACGCGCATGCACGCTGTAGCATAAACGACGGCTTCACCAAGCAAACTATGTTGGGGGGAGGGGATTTTTTTTTCCAGGACATAGAATTTTCTAATTTTCAAAAATACATTATAGCGCTTTTTGGGTGGAAAATTTAAAATTAGCTGAAAAAGAAATAAAATAAGAAAAGGAAAGCACACCAAGTTGGAGTAGGGGGGGGGTAATTTATCTGTTTTTTTTTTTTACCTGGAACAGCGAATTTTCAAATTTTCCGTAAGTAACGCACCGACATTTACCAATTAGAACACCATTTAACATTTTCCGAAGATTTTACTTTGTACATTGGGGGCGCGAGCGGGGGGGGGGGCGGGGGGAGCGGATGTGATGTTGGCGCGTGCGCGCCCCAACATCACCCCCCCCCCAACAAATTAGAGTGGTCGGTGTTCTGTAGTAGCGTATCTGGATATTTACCAAAAAAAAAAAATATTTAGGTTTGGCTATAAATTCCTAAACTCATTTCACCTTAAATAATTTAGGTGACTGAAATAGGAATCTAATTGAATCTTTAATTTCCTGAATAGTATCCGATAATTCATTTTTCTTCGAGTTATATCGAATACATTAATACGGACTTTAGGGGCTTTTTTCGTAATGTTACTGTAAAAATTATTTTTTATTGTTACAAATTACGATGCTTTAAAAAAAGCAAAAATAAATTCTTGCGTTTTTTATTTACTACTGAAAACCATAACTTTAGTAAAGTATTTTTTGTTTAAACAAAATAAAACATTTTCACCAAGAGTTAAGTAAAAAATATATAGTTCATTATATTCTGCGATCATTATTTGAAAAATACTGCAATTTTCATTAAAATTCGTTAATTTCCTGATTTTTGGTGAATTTTTAAGTAAAGGGAGGAATCAAAATGTGTATACACTTTGAGCGTCGGCATTCATTTTTCGACCACGTGTGGTTAATTTAAATTAAAGTTCAATCACATGGTTACATTATCAATAAACCCATTGAAAATTTACCATATTGTAAACACATTCTGTTTACATTAAGCCTGTAGTGTTTTTTTCGTGATGCAATGTTGTCAACTGAGATTTAAAAAAACCCCGCGAGATCAGGAGAAAGAAATGTCCAGAAAATCGCTAGCCAGTTTGGCAGAAAAGTAACTTACCTTGCCTTTGATAACATTTATTTATTATATATTTGTTTTTTGACAACTTTTTCGAATCTATGTGTACAGTAATACAAACCTGTGTACAGTAATACAAACCCCTTCGGGGAGATTGGAATGTCCCCCCCACCTAAAATGTACTTGGAAAAATCGATTTTATAGTGAGATTTAAGAATGGTTAGTCGAAAAAAAAAGGTGAAAAACAAAACAAATAATCAATAAATAATTTTTACCAAAGGCAATAAATGCTACTTTTTTTACTTACCTGAATGAGTTTATTTTATGTTTTAAAGTATTTTCAAGCAATCTAATGCGGGTGTCTCTGGGTGCCAAATACCTCCAGATTTTCTAGAATTTCCCGCTAGATTGTAAACGAAATCTCCAGATCTAGCAGGAAAACCGCTAAATTGTAACACTGGTCACGTGACAGGAAGCGGTAATAAATAATTGTCCCTAAATAAAAAAAATCGCCTCTCGGTAAAAAGAAATCCACCTATTTATCATAGAAAAATTAAGTATAATGTTATAATTAAAAAGGAATATATAAAAACACACATGGATATAATAAACATATTATACCAAAACGTGGAAGCCATCCGTCCAGTGGTTTTTTAGACAATTAACTCCGAACGAACCAACATTTACATTTATATATATATATATATATATATATATATATATATATATATATATATATATATATATAGAGGGTGCCCACAAAGTCTGGCTACATAATCTAGAGGATGCTTCCACAAAGTCTGGCTGCATAATATAGCCAGAATTTGTGGACACCCTGTATATAGTATTCATGCACTTATTGATCCGTGCTGAAATAATAACGTTATTATTTAAAAAGCCATTCTTAACATGGGAGGGAAGGGTGTTTTGTATAATAAAACTTTAATTAAACTTGGAAATACTATTTAAAAAATAGCGCGGATCAGTAAGTGCATTAGCACCATATATATATATATATATATATATATATATATATATATATATATATATATATATATATTAAAAAACAATAGCAGTTGTTGTACGCAATGAATTTGTAGATATATTACTATTTTCGACATTTCGGAATAAAAAATTCACTTAATTTGATCAAGTAGCTTTTTGTTTTTTTTACAGTGGAAAATGTTTTTTACGACAGTGATCTGAAGGTAGTCATGTTTGAATTTTTAGACCAGGAGGAGATAACTCAGTCTACAGCGCCCAAACCCCCCTCCCCATGTTAAATAATAGCTTTTCTTCCTTTCTCGTGATCTAAAAATTGAAACATGGTTACCTTTTCTTCGGTGGCATAATGAATTGTTCCCGCTGTAAAAAAACAAAACAAACAAACAAACAAAAAAAAAAAAAAAAAAACAAACAAAACCCAAACAATCTCCTTAAATAAATTAAGTGAATTTATTTTGTTGGAGAACTTAATTCCATAACGGGTAGGTACAATATAACATTTTTGCAATATTTTCATTTTTTTAATGTCTTGATTAAACTACCAGTACCAATCGATCTGTCGACTATCTTGACAAGTACCTTTGTGTGTGTGTGTGGAGGAAAGGAAAGGATCAGTAGAAAGTATTAATCTACAAGTGTATCAAAAACATATTTCGCGTTATGGACTTATTTTTTTCCTTATTTTCAAGTAAAGAAAATTACGGAACACCGTAGTAATAATCAATACAAAAAACTATAATTAACTCGAACGTAATTGTTCTAATCCGCCAACAAAGTTCAAAAGTAACGGAGAGGGGAAGAGACTATGTAACTTCATAATCGGATATAATTTGTGGATTATTAGTGACAAATTTAAAATTTATGTTAGTAAATTTAGAAATATAGTTTCAAGCCGGAAGTAACTAGTTATTCATGCTTACATAATTTTTATGAGCACAGGAGGCCGCCACGTAGAATTTTAGTGTTTACATAATTTTTATCAGTTAATGTGTTATAAGTATTGTTCGTATTAGTGCAAATAAAATAAAGGTACGTGCGTACATTAGTGAGGTTTCAAGCTAACGCATTTTTGTTAAAAACATTACGCATTTACGTGTCATATCGAAATTACTATAAATCAACAACAGTAAATAAATAAAATAATGACCCAGTAGAAAAATAATTGAAGTAAAAACAGCCAATTCGAAATATTAACTTATTGGTCTAAGGGAGATAAATCTTGTACTAAGAATTGTTAAAAAAAATCTTATTTTTCAATTACTTCATTTAATGTAACAAAGTTTGGCAAATACTTTACTCGCCTACGCGAAAATAAATAATTCGTCCCAAGAAGTGGACGTGAGAAGCGAAAACATGGTCAGTTATACGTGCATACATTTGTGAGGAGTGGTGTTGTGGCGTGCGGTTGCCATATACCCCTCCTCCAGCCCTCCATCGACCCTACCCCAAATGTAAACAGAATTTTTTTGAAATATTAAACGGATCTTCTGCTCGGTTAACTCCAGAAGCAGTGCTTCTGAGAAGCACCTGTTAAAAACTATACAAGTTCTATAACTGAATTTACCCCTCCCCCTAAAAACCAAAACAACATAAACGTATGTTTTTGTAAACCGCTCGTGAAAACTTACTGACAGCTTATTAGCGTCCTAAATTATGAGATGAAAAAAATAAACGCTTCAGAATAATGGCAAATTGTAAAACAGCGCCGATTTTTTGTTAAAATAATAAGATCATTTTTCGTAATTTTTGCAATTCATACTAATTTTAATATGACACGTAAGAACGTAATGTTTTCACTTGAAATGTGTTGGTTCAAAACATTACCAATCTACACAAGCATCGACATTTTAATTTAGTAAAAAAAAAAAAGAAGTTGTTTTTAAATAATGCTCACCATCAATAACAAATCTGAAATTGCTTCCCTTAAACCAGAAAACCACTGAAATCCGGTCAGGCGGTCAGTTTGATCAGAGGGAGTAAAAATCCTCATCGACCGAGACACTTTTTTTTTATATTTATTTCTAATCCAAAATGCCTCCTTTTCTGGAACTGGATTTTTCCGCATTAAAATCTGATGTGTTAATTTTGACCGCATAAAGTGCAAAGGAATTATTTATTTTTAACGTTCCAATAATGCTAACAATTTAAAGGGACGGGTTCCTTTAAATTGTTAGTATGAGTGATAGCCGATAAGATGTGTTTACTGTTGAACTTCAACACATCTTATCGGCCATCATCACTCGAACTCCACGCATTAAAAAAAAAAATCACTTCTTCCTTTGAGACTCTTTTAATAGCACTTGTTATATCAAGGGAGATAATTATACCAAATTGAATTGTACACACTGATCGGTGAACAAAAATTTGGACTTCACCCCCTCCCTAAAACAAAATACAAAGAGAACAAAGGAAAACACAATAAAAACCGATAGCCAACAATAATATGATATCAAATAGAGATTACTCTAATTGATTTATATATCAACAAGGGAGATAACCATGCCTTTATTAAAGACGAGTAAAATTAATGCTTCTTGCTTTAACAATCTAATAATAATAAATGCGATTCTAATGCAAACTTCTTATTGTATAGAAAAGTTAGTAATCATGTTGTTTACCGACTCACACAATTTGGCACATTTGCATAATGAGTTATGCAAATGCGCTAATTAGTAAATCATACGATACAGAGCTGCTTTAGGAGGATAAACGTTTTCTAAGCAGTTGATCTAAAACTTCGAGATCGGGTAAGGATTTTAGTGAATTATATACAAAATTTTTAAATATTCATAAGAATATAAATATTTCAGGTAAAATCACTAAACAGATTATTGAGGTGATATGAGAAAAATAATTCTATGTAGGCATTAAAAATCTTTCTTATATTAAATATTATTACACGAGGAGTCATTCCGAGTTGGAATTTATTTTACTTTACCCATTTAAACTCGAGAAATGCTTAAATCAATACTATCCACCACGGCTGTCTTGCAACTATGATGGATAGTATGTTTAATATTTAAAATAGCATTTAAATTTTAACTCAAAATGACTCCTCATATTTAACATAAGAAAGATTTTTAATGCCTACACAGAATTATTTTCTCATATCACCTCAAGATTCTTTTTAACGACTTTACCATATTTTAATTGTTGTAACAAATTGTTTTTATATAATAAGGTACGTGCAAAATGAAAAGCCGCTGCTCAAAATGCATAAACGTTTTGACCCCTCCCTTTACTTAAAAAATTCACCAAAAATCAGGAAATTAACAAATTTTAATGACATTTTCAGTATTTATCAAATAATGATCACGAAATATACCGAACCTATTATTTTTATTTGAATCTTAGTGGAAATGTATTATTTTGTTTAAACAAAAAACACCTTTATGGTTTTCAGTAGTAAAAAAAAAAAAAAAATGAATTTATTTTTGAATTTATAAATAAAGTATCTTAAATTATAATAATAAAAAAGAAAAAAATTTTTTTTCCAGGAACATTACAAAAAAATCCCTGAAAGTCTGTATTAATTAATTCGATATAACCAGAGAAAAATTAATTCCTCGAATTACCAATATATTCATTGAATTAAGCACTGTTTATTTCATATTTTCACACAAAAAAATTATAATTGTAAAAAATATTTCTACTTTTTTTTTTTTTAGATTATATGTTTCGCATAATTTTTATATGTAAGATTCTAAAATTTTCCTTGCTTTTTATATAATCTTGAAAAATAAATTTTTTTTTACATTTAAAAGCAGGAACACAGAAAAATGATTATATTAAAAAGTGGTAAACATTCTACAAATGTTCACAATAGGAATGTATGGATGCATGGCTGGGAAAAAAAGAAAACCAGCACTCCATACTTCCCTCCAACTACCTGACGTCATTTTCAGACAGCTTTCTGACTTTCTTATATTTTAGGCTATCATAGAATTCACAGACGACTATGTTTGTTTTTGCTTAAGCGAAGCTAGAATTTCTTGATTTTTGGAGGCTAATTAAGCCATTTTTTGGACAAACAAAATGTTTTTTTATTTGATTCAATATATTAGGATTTTACTTCACTAATTATGTTTGAAATAGTCCCAGAAAACTAATATTTATCTTTCAAAGGATCTTTACAATAAATTTATTTAACTTGAAAATTTAGATGAATTTGTCAGCTTACGAATGTCGCCGTTAAAACATTTTTTTCATTATAACTTTATTTTTCATACGTACAAATATTTTTTTCTTTAGGAAATGAACTTTAGGATTTTACCTTTCAGATACAATCAAAAAGTAGTCGGAAACCTACAAAAAATTATGATAAACCTGCTCTCAAAACCATGTCCCTCTATCTTCTTTCTGCCATTATTACCTGTACTTTTACTTTTTCATTTCACCTTAACAAGTCTCTGTTCCAAGTTTTAGATTGACTATATTATAGAACGTCCATGTTGGATTTCCATCGGTGTGTCGGCTAATTTACTAATTTAAAAAGTGTTTTTTTTCCTCTCTGTAATCCATATGTAACACTGAACTGATGTTAACACCAATATGTTCAGTATGTTATAATCTTTTAAAAATAAAAAGAAAAGAAAAAGTGAGCATATTATCTTTTCGATAAAATTGCATGGATTAGGAAAGCATATGATTACTGAAAAGTAATATTTCAAGTGTTAGTGAAGAGAGAGAAATACATTTTAATTTTAATGGGGCAAAAGTGTAACATAACTTCCATTCTCCTCTCCCGTTTTGCCCTGCCACCCAACCCATGTTCCCACACACACACGCACACACACACACACACACACACACACACACACACACACACACACACACACGCATTGCGAGTCAGCGTAAAGGAAATAACTCTTTGAAGAAAAAGCAAAGTTACTTCCGTTTATATGATAACATTAAAAGATGTGCATATGAATCTTTTTTTTTTTTTTTTAAATTTTAAATATTATACATCCAGGGTTAGACCAATTAAAGAAATAACAGTTTTGTGGGTCTTTGTTGTGTATATATGTGTTAGTGTGTGTGTATGTGTGCGTGCACATGTGTGTGTATATGAATATATATATGTGTGTGTATGTGTATGTGTAAATATATATGTATGTATAAATATGTATATGCATGTAAATGCATATGTATGTGTATATGTATGCGTATGTGTATGTATATGTTCAATTCAAAGAAGTTAGTTAGCTTTTAGACATCCAGTCCTTAAACTAAAAATGAAAACAAAGCGGTTTTATTTTTGTTAACAGAAGAAATGTATATTTAAGCATAATAATATAGATATGGGCTATATATATATATATATATATGTCATAGCACCCCTTTTTCTATATTTGCTGGATTTATTAATTAGCACCAGTTTATGCCGATAAATACCACACGATATTCCAGGTTATATGACATATGATTCTCTCCCAAATATAATTAAAAAAACAAAACATAAACATTATTTTTAAAAAAATCAGATTTTCTAAAATATAAACTTATCTTGTTAACATTTTTCAAACTCGGATTCAAATAGCATTTAAACTTGCAAATCAAACTTTGCTTCTGACTAGTCAATTTTTGCTTGTTATTGTTCTGCCATGTTATTAGCAATATAGTAACATGCAGAACTACAATTTATTTAAAAAATTACTTGGTATCATCCAAACACTGCTATCATGAAACATTTTTAAACAATGAACTAAAAAGAAAAATCAGTAAATGTAATAACTCATTTGATATTGAAAAATAAAATAGGAGTTGTCTACCTTAAGTTAAAAAATGTGCAAATAAATAAAAAAGTAAAATGACTAAGCTTTACATTCCAGAAATTCTCAAAAATCTATATTATAGAGAAGGGAGAGGGGGAGATGCTATGGTATATTTTAACCCCGAATATCTTCATACCATAACAAAGTGTATAACTACATTTTGATCATAAATTCTGACCAGTAAAAAAAAAATGTCTTCCTTTGCTAGATGTCCAATGATTTTGAAATTGTTTTTTTCTCCGCCCTGAAAAATAAAAAGGAAATATTTCATAGTTAGTAAAAATAGACACCTGATTGGGACAAACTCGTGTGGATGCTTCCTTTGCCTTTTGGCTAGAAGTGAAACGTAGTATCTGTTCTGATACTACCTGATCCTTTCACTGTTTGTTCATGCAACGTTTTATTAATAAAATTGATTTAAAATGTAAAGCAGGAGTTTTTCCTTGTAATCAATCTAATGGTAGTGCATTTTTCTTTCTTACTGGAAGAGATGGATATCTACTCGACACCTCTTTCTTATTACAAGTGGTTTGCCTGCCTTCTCCTTACAAAAAGCAACCCTTTTCTCCTTCCTCACAAATGGTGACATTTTCCTCTTTACAAGCTTAACATGTCTTAAGAAGAAATTGGAAATCATGGAATCTTGCTTAATTGGTATCTAATGATAATAGATTAAATTCAATGCAAATCTTAAACATCTGAAATGGAAGGTTGTGCTCATATTATGTGTGTTAAAACGTGTTTAAAATACTTCAAAGAAACTGAAATTTGGAAATATTTATTAATTAAAAGTCTAATACTTTCTATTAAAATTCCACAATAATGGATGTATCTGAATTTAACGAACTAGTTTCACTCCTTTTTTACCCCTAATGCGTAAAACTAAATTAAAATAAATATAATCCATATTTTGATCCCTTACACCTAACAGCTGTGTTTTAAAATTCATAATGATCGGTTAATTAGTTTAGAAGTCAATGCAAACAGACAGACACTTAATGGCATATATATATATATATATATATATATATATATATATATCATGTTAACATACTGGTTCTCAGCAGATCACCGAAGTTAAGCAATGTTGAGCCTGGCCAGTACCAGATGGGTGACCATTTGAGAAATCTATTTGCTGTATGCCCCCCACCCTCGCCAATCTTTCACTGTAAACACCCGCCTCGCTGAAACCATTGTCAAAAATTTTCCCCACTCCTTATCTGTGCCAAAATCAAAACGTAGATTCCATGAACAAAACTTCTTTCTTAGAAGTGCATGCCTGTGGAACTCTGTTCCGGTTGCCTGTTTCCCACCTGAATACAACCTGGATGTCTTCAGGTCCAATGTAAACAAATTCCCGATGAACCGCCTTCTTAAGTAAGACACTTTATCAAATCTCCAACACTAACGTACTGTACACACAATAACCCTTATCCTCGAGTGGCTTCCGGGCCTTGATAAGTGGTGACTTCCTTGTAAAAAAAAAAAAAAAAGTACTGTGCCGAGTCATAGAAATTTCCAGGTTGGTATCTGGGGGCACATTAATTCACTGGGAGAGATGCCCCCCCCCCCCCGTCTTCATTGACATGTATCTAGGAGAAGGAAACTCTAATGTAAAAACCTGCGGTTTACTGTATACTCTGTCCTGTGGCAGTTGTGTGCACTGACAAAGTTAGCAGTAATACCAAAAAGTGTGGATGGTTCTACATAAAGTCTTCACCGCTATAAACAAATCATCTGTATGGATTTCCGAGCAATTTAGTTGTTGTGGCGGAAGCTCATATGTCAAAATCGACAGGAGAGTCCATCATAAATATATATATACTAGCAAAAGTACCCGTCATTGAATATGTTCAAAAACAGCCTACAGAAAATGGACTCTGATTTATGAAAGTATGATAGATTATAAAAAGGAAGGGTTGTAAAAAGATAGCTTCGAATTTGGGGGTATCAAAACCAAAGCAAAATATGATGAAAGTAAAAATAAAATAGATAAACCCCATAATTTTATATACCATACCTGTTCACACTGAAACACTTATCACAATATTCTGTGGATCTATATTAAAAAACCTTGTTAAACTTTGTGATATATTTCCATTCTATGGAGGTCAGGCGTGAACGAACACCCCATAATTTTATTATACCATATTTCTTCAAACTGAAACATAATTATCAAAGTATACTTACGCAGATAGATATGAAACGTCTTTATTAAAGTTTGTGCCTATTTCCATTCTATGGAGGCCAGGTGCGAACACAGACCCCACAATTTTATTATACCGTCCCTATTTAAGTTAAAACATACTTATCAAGGTATTATTATGTACATCTATATCAAAAACACTTGTAAACGTTTTTCTTTAATTTTTAAATTTTTTATTTACATACTTTGTGGGCCAGGCGTGTACGCAGACCCCACAATTTTAATGAATCATCATTATGCCAGATCAAACATACCCATTCCTGTGTCTCGATACATCTTCTATTATTATATGTGATCAGTTTTCTATAATAATCAACCATATAGGAGCCTATTTGTGACCAGACACACACACACAGACGTTCAGCTTTATATTATAGATATACATACATATATATATATATATATATATATATATATATATATATATATATATATATATATATATATATATCTTGAGAGTATATAAAATATATACTATTTTAAGTATACATTTTTTATAAAATGATAAAAATTGTTACAAATAATAAGCTAAATGAAGATGTATTTCCACTTTCAGAGCATATTATACTGTAAAATTATATTCCAGTTAATACAAAAATACAGCCAACAATCATGATTTTGATTTATTCATTTTTATATTTACTTTTTCTATAAGTGTCTTACATGTACTTCATTGCCGATACTGCTATCACAAATTATCAGACAGATAAATATTAGGAACAGTCACACAAAAATGGATGGAATAAAAAAGAAAAAATGTTGTTTCAAGGAAGGAAAACATCAAGTCCATAGATGTGATAATATTTACTAAGAAATGATATTCGAGGAAAAATACCCTCATAAGAAAAATACACTCAATCACATGAAAAGAAAACATTCTACAGTGCCATTTTAAATTTAATGGAAGAGAGCTAAGATCATTAATCAACGATTTCAAATCTGGAATCAGTGAGAACTTCACAGGAAGATATATATATATATATATATATATATATATATATACTAGCAGGGGTTACCCGGCGTTGCCTAGGTGATCGGGCCCCTTCCCACTCCGAGGGGTAACAAAAAAAGTCACCCCTCTGGATTTACATGCTTGGTGCCGGCCTCCCCCCTTCAGGGAGAGATAATCCCCAACCCCACCTTCAGGGAGGAGGGTGCCTGGAGCCTTCTCCCCCCCCCCAAGAAAAAAGTCACCTCCTCCTGGCCTCTTCGCCCCCCCCTTGGGGGGGACACCGGCTCCCTCCTTTGGGGGAGAAACTGCCAAGCTCCCCCCTTTCGGGTGAGAAAATGCCAGGCTTCCCCTTTTGCTGGGGGGATGGTGGCGTGGCCTTCGTTATAAAGATGGCCGGCCAGCTGAAAAAATGACGTCATCGCCGAGGTCCCAACAAGCAAGATATGTGGAACTCTTAGACTGTCAATAATGAACAGTAATTTTTACAGACAGCGTTACAAAACTTCAAAATTGGATTAAAATAAAGAAATAAAGAAAGAACACGGTGATTTATACTGAAACTCATCTAATATTAATAATAAAAAAATAATTAAAAAAACACAAGTTTGTTTAAGTATTATAAGCAATTGAATATTTCGTTGTATTATAGATCTTTAATTACTTATAAATTACATTTTAAAAAAGTGAAGGAACACGATTTGATTTGTAGTAAATTTGAAGTTTATTTAATATAATTAAATGAAAATTATGCATGTAAGATTATGAATATTTGAAGCAGAACACAAGCAAAACATTTGATATGAGTTAAGACAATAAACAAATATTAAAATTAAACTATTTTTTTTAATCAAAATGAATTTTTTTAAAATCAAAATGAATGTTGGGTTTGTATTACTGTACACATAGATTCGAAAAAGTTGTCAAAAAACAAATATATATATATATATATATATATATATATATATATATATATTTTTTTTTTTATTACATTTTCACCCCAAACAAGGCACATTGCCACTTTGGTGTAGGGGGCTACTATCAGGGGAAACATCTACTGGGGTACTATGAAGGGATTTGGGCAGCGAGATGTTGGTTCACATTGCACTTGAACTTATGCAAGTCAGTACAGTTGGGGAAGCAGTGACCTGGAATGGAATTCCAAAGTCTAGCAGTTCTGGGGAAGAAACTACTGGAGTAGAAAGATCTTTTACATCTAGGGATCTCTACAGTGTGGGGGTGGGATTTTGCAGCTTGTCGGGTCTCTCGAGGGTGTTTACGTCGTGGGGGCACAAGTGATTGCAGTTCATCAGAGCATTATGTTATCAAAGGCAAGATAAGTTACTTTTCTACCAAACTGGATATATTTTTCGTATTTTAATTCAATGTAACATGTTTATTCAGCTCGAAAACCATACAGTGTTTACCGATGTATTGGAAAATTCAAGATGGCGTCTGACTCCCTCTTTAACACGGTAAGTTTGGGAAAAGGTGTTATAAATAAAAAACTGGATAAAATACTGTTAAAAACTCGCTCAATATATGTTACCGTGACATAGCTTGACATATATTCGGCGGGTTTTAATAGTATTCTTTCTAGTTTTTTATTTATAACACCTTTTCCCATACTTACCGTGTTAAAGAGGGAGTGAGGCGCCATCTTGAATTTTCAAATACATCGGTAAACACTGTATGTTTTTCGAGCTGAATAAATATGTTACATTGAATAAAAACACGAAAAATGTATCCAGTTTGGTAGAAAAGTAACTTATCTTGCCTTTGATAACATTTATTTGTTATATATTTGTTTTTTGACAACTTTTTCGAATCTATGTGTACAGTAATACAAACCCATATTTTGTATAGTTTTTTATTTATAACACCTTTTTCCAAACTTACGGTGTTAAAGAGGGTATGAGACGCCATCTTGAATTTTCAAATACATCGGTAAACACTGTATGTTTTTCGAGCTGAATAAATATGTTACATTGAATAAGTTTGGCAGAAAAGTAACTTATCTTGCCTTTGATAACATTTATTTGTTATATATTTGTTCCCCCCCCTCCCAAAACAAATTAGAGTGGTCGACCAAAAAAAAAAATATTTAGGTTTGGCTATAAATTCCTAAACTCATTTCATCCTAAATAATTTAGGTGACTGAAATAGGAATCTAATTGAATCTTTAATTTCCTGAATAGTATCCGATAATTCATTTTTCTTCGAGTTATATCGAATACATTAATACGGACTTCAGGGTTTTTTTTTTCGTAATGTTACTGTAAAAATTATTTTTTATTGTTACAAATTACGATGCTTTAAAAAAAGCAAAAATAAATTCTTGCGCTTTTTATTTACTACTGAAAACCATAACTTTAGTAAAGGTATTTTTTGTTTAAACAAAATAAAACATTTTCACTAAGAGTTAAGTAAAAAGTAATTAGTTCATTATATTCTGCGATCATTATTTGAAAAATACTGCAATTTTCATTAAAATTCGTTAATTTCCTGATTTTTGGTGAATTTTTAAGTAAAGGGAGGAGTCAAAATGTGTATACACTTTGAGCATCGTCATTCATTTTGAGACCACGTGTGGTTAATTTAAATATCCAGTTTGGCAGAAAAGTAACTTATCTTGCCTTTGATAACATTTATTTGTTATATATTTGTTTTTTGACAACTTTTTCGAATCTATGTGTACAGTAATACAAACCCGAAATGAAAAGACCACGAGTGAACGCGTGTTTTTTTTTTTTTTAGTTTAGTTTCATATATATATATATATATATATATATATATAAAAATAAGTATTTTTAAATTTTATCTTTCTAGCTTTAAAAAAAAGTTTTAAAATTTTATCAGCCGGCATAATTTATTTTTAAATATTGAAAAATTTCAGGAAAATTAATTTTTGCTAGATTTTTAAAACATGTGTGTCAACAGCTTAAAAAAATCGTCTCTTCAAAAGAACATGTTATAAAGAGTGTGTGTGCGTGTGTGCGCGTGTGCTGGGTAGTAGTAGTAGTACTAATAATCTGTCCAGCGTTTGCTTTCCTGTTGTGTGTACATGTGTGCGGATAGCGCCAGAATGGCGGACGTTGAGTCGGAGGTTGGATTGTGATGTCTGGTGTAAGTTTCGTATTTTTGTAAATGGTAAGTTAGAAAAAAATTAAACCCTTCCAAGATGGACAATAAATAAGACCAAAATATTTTATGGTAAAGTTAAGAGCGTAAGAACTATAGTTTTTTAGGAGATGTGATTATTGGATTCACCAATCAGAAATCGTCTGTGGCACACACATCTCTGTTTTTATAGATATATAGATAGATATATATACAGGGTGTCCACAAAGTCTGGCTACATTATGTAGATTATGTAGTCAGACTTTGTGGGCACCCTTTAGATTATGCAGCCAGACTTTGTGGGCACCATGTAGATTATGCAACCAGACTTTGTGGGCACCGTGACGATTATGCAGCCAGACTTTGTGGACACCCTGTATATATATATATATATATATATATATATATATATATATATATAAATAAAATATGTCTCGGCAACCGTGTGAAAAGCATATCTTATTTTTCTTTTATTAATATTATTGGAATTTTTCCCCTTTTCCTTGTACCTATTTGTGAATTATTCCATGGATTTCGGCCTTTTGGATAATTTTGGATCATCTTCCAATTACGTGATTTCCTTGGATTTTACTTGTGCAAATGGAAATTCAATTAACTTTCTTGGAGTTATATTTTTTGGATTTTACCGTCATTGGATTATTTACTTTTCACCAGACTATCCATTCACGTGTAATCACCTTTTTCTTCCCCATATTCCCTTTGCTTCACTTTTTGTTATCAAGTAAGATCTTTGACTTACTTGCAGTTTCATCAAATACTTTTGTATGTAAATCCGATCCCACATTTTGCTAATTCCTACCCTCTGATGAGAAGGAGAGTATTTCTTCGAGACTCCACGGATTAAGGACTATCCACTTATCAAGTGTTTCCTTTTCAAATTAAATATGTTTTTAACTCTTTTTCAAAGTGTTTTTTTTAACATGTTTTATTAACTGTTTGCTCTTATATATATATATATATATATATATATATATATATATATATATATATATATATATATATATATAGAGAGAGAGAGAGAGAGAGAGAGAGAATTAGAAATAACTTTATTAAATTCCTACATACCAGTAGTCAATGAATATTTTTTTATGATGGTGCATCTAATCAACATAATGTGTTTCACAGAATTCTTGTAATCGCGTCATAGCCTCTTTCATCTTTTCAGTTGGTGGAGTGAGCACAATTCGAAAATAATTCGGAAGCTGGAAGCACTAAAAGAATAGAAACAAAATATTTATCATTTGAAAGAGTCAAAAAGCAAAATAACATTCAAAGAAATACATAACTGCTCATATGTAAATTAGAGATTCAAAACTTCAGTGTGCGTGTCTCTGAGGAGAAGAGCCTATCTTTGAAACTCCACGGAATAAGGAATTTTTCCAACTTTTTCTCGTATTCCTTATTTTGAATAAAATATTGTGAATTTAATTCTACAATATCGTGACGTCTATCATATATATATATATATATATATATATATATATGAAATTTTCGTCTTCCAAATTGACCAGTTAATTCTGTTATAGTACACTTTTTAGAGGATTTTCTTCTTGTTATTTACCCATGCATTCGACCAAACGTTAACACTGTTACCAAACATTAAAACATCATCCGACCTCAATTTCCAACCTCTGAGTACGTGCCGAGTGTTGTCTCCATTATAACGCATAAGAAGAAAAATAAAACAAAACAAAAAACCTGTCTGTATTTCCCGAAGAAGAATATTTTATTATTCACAAATTTGAAAATAAAATTCAATTTAATTTTAATAAATACAAATGTTTATTTAAAACAATTTTGTGCTCGTCTGGTCTTTCAACCGTTAAATCTCTCTCTCTCTCTCCCTATATATATATATATATATATATATATATATATATATATATATATATATATAACTACTTAATTTACTCACATAAAATTAATATACGAAAGTATAAATTTATGCGTAAACTTTAAGTATTTACTTCAAAAGCGCTCAATACGTAGGTAGAGCTAGTTAGTAAGTTATAAAATATATATGGCGATTAAGCTACACTGAATATGCCTGAAGAGTCCTAGAGTGAATGAAACGCGGAATATTCAGTGTAGCTTAATCGCCATGTATATTTTATAACTTACTATATATATATATATATATGTATATATATGTATATGTATATATATATATGTATATATATATATGTATATATATATATGTATATATATATGTATATATATATATATGTATATATATATATGTATATATATATATATGTATATATATATGTATATATATATATATGTATATATATATATGTATATATATATATGTATATATATATATGTATATATATATATGTATATATATATATGTATATATATATATATATATATATATATATGTATATATATATATGTATATATATATATGTATATATATATATGTATATATATATATGTATGTATATATATATATGTATATATATGTATGTATATATATATATGTATATATATATATGTATATATATATATGTATATATATATATGTATATATATATATGTATATATATATATGTATATATATATATGTATATATATATATGTATATATATATATATATATATATATATATGTATATATATATGTATATATATATATGTATATATATATATGTATATATATATGTATATATATATATATATATATGTATATATATATATATATATATATATATATGTATATATATATATATATGTATATATATATATGTATATATATATATATATATATATATATATATATATATATATATATATGTATATATATATATATATATGTATATATATATATATGTATATATATATATATATATGTATATATATATATATATATGTATATATATATATATATATGTATATATATATATATATATGTATATATATATATATATATGTATATATATATATATATATATATATATATATGTATATATATATATATATATATATATGTATATATATATATATATATATATGTATATATATATATGTATATATATATATATATATATATATGTATATATATATATATATATATATATATATATGTATATATATATATATATATATATATATATGTATATATATATATATATATATATGTATGTGTGTGTGTGTGATGGGATGATTCCAAAATTTTCCCGATTTTGAGACAATTATTTGTTCTGTTCTAAATTCTTTTAATTTCAATAAAACTACCAATTCGTATTCCTATAAAATTCCTAAATATTTAATTAGATATTCGTTGCCATTTTAGTTTTAAAATTACTGTAAAACCCTCATGCAATGTCTGCATATATTTTTGCAAAGTAAAAAATGCCCTTAAAGGGGTGGCGTATACTACATGAGTAGATTATTCTAAATATTTTTTATGAAATGTTTTCCTTGTAATTGATCAAATTAAAGACTCATTTTCTTTTCAAACAATTAGTTTATTGTTAATGTAAAAATATTTGAAAATTTTAAAAACAATTGAAATAAGTCGACAATGCAAAATAAAAACGATGTAAGAACAGAATAGTTAACAAAACTCCTTCCAGGCTAAGAATGAGTTCCTATATAATGTTATTATTCGGAAGGCTATTTTTAATATGGAAAGTGGGTTTGTTAACTATTATGTGCCTTTCCACTATCAAAGAATGTTCATATTATATATGAATCTTTAACGATTTAATTTATTTACAAATAAAGAGTATACTTTAAGTTATTTATATGTTTCAAGTCGATATTTATTTTTAATCATACAATAAGATTTAAATTATATTCATATCTAAATATTTATATAGCGAGAAATATGCATGAACTGCAAAAGAAAGAGGGAAAGAAAGAGAACGAGAGTATCGGAATGAGAAAATGAAATATAAAGGAAAGGATGGAGAGAGAAAGAGAGAGAAAGACAGAGAGAGAGATGCACTGATAGATAGACACACAATATAATGGGGAGGAGAAGAGAGAGAGAAAGAGAAAGAGAAAATAAGACAAAAGTAAAGAGAGAGAGAGAGAGAGAGAGAGAGAGAGAGAGAGAGAGAGAGAGAGAGAGAGAGATACTTACGATTGCTGGTAAACAAAAGATACTTTGTTCTTCCATTAATTTTTCAGTGAATTGTCTATCATCATTAATCCCAGGAAAATGTTCAATTTCAATCCCCACCTTTCAAAGGGAGACAACAACAACAAAAAGATTGATTTTATGAAACAGAAGACAACATGAATCGAAATACAAAATTTGAAAAAAAAATATCATTCTTTATTATAAAATTAATGCTAGCAACTGAAGGATAATCAACACTTTTTTCTCAGGTGGATCATTTTCATGGGCAGATCTTAGTTTTTGTTTATTATTACAACACGAAGATAGTTGTATGAAAAATGTATAGTTTATTTTATATATTTAATACTAGCTGTACCTACCAGTTGCTTGGAATGCAGTAAAGGAAATTAAAGTTTTTAATTTATATTTGTTTGCACATGATAAACATTATACAAAAAACGAAATACAATTTTGATAGTAAGGTGGATAACTCCTAGTATATTTTCCAATTTGAATATGATTTATCCCCCTTACATTAATTAAGTTAATTTTGTCCAACTAGGATGACCTTTGGGTTCTTAATAGCTTCGCAAGGGTCCCTTCAAAAGATACTGATAAATAGACTGAATGTCACATTGAAAAAACACATTTAATTTTGAGTCAGTATATTTTGTTCGCTTTTTTTTTTACATTAAATTATTTCAATTATTTTTGAATTGTATTGCGAATAAACTGAAAACAAAAAGATCTAGTTAATATGTTTGAAGTAGTTGTCAGAAAAATATATTAGTTTGTCAATAAATTTGAAAAACACATTTTTACCTTAACCGGTTATAAAAAGAAAAATATTGCTTACATTATAAAATAACAAATAAATAAATAAATAAGCTTGTAAAATATTTTCTTAATCAAGGGTTCCTTGGGACTACTATTGGAAGTGTTCCACGAAGGTAAAAAAGTTGGGAAACACTGATTTAAGTGGTGCTTTTGAATGAAGACACTGTTTACAGATGTAGTGTCATGTAAACCTATTTCGACATCGAAATTTAAACGTTTTCAGATATTATTTATAGTTTTCTATCTGAATGAAATCATGATCTTTTAACAGTTATTTAGTATTAGAAAAATTGTGTTTCCCAGGGATCATAAAACATTGAAATAGTTAAAAAGTGTGTGTGTAATATTTTTATATTAAAACTTTTATCTTTCTACCTATTTCAATCCGTCTCTCTATCATTTCTATTTCAATCCGTCTCTCTATCATTCCTCGTTTTTCGACATCCTTTTACTTCACAATCTCTCATTTCTGCATTGCCCAAACTATTGAAAATAATAATAATGTAAGGCATTCGCCTCTTTATATAATAGATAACATTGAAAACGCCTGAAAAACTGCTCCACCTCCTCTAATGAAATCTAGCCCAATTGACCCTTAAAGAATAAATGATTAAAAAAAAATCTTTTGCATATTATTCATTCGGGGCAAAGTTGATCAAAGAATACACCAACTTTGTGGGTGTTTGATTTGTAGTTTTTGACCTTTAGTTGGACACATACACACACACACACACACACGCATAATAGACTATTAAAAGAAAGAATGTATTAGTGTTACTATTCCATAGTAATAGCAAAATTTTCTACTGATATAAAAATGGTGTCCATCTATCATTGAAATATGTTTTAGCTATAAGAAATTTTTCGAGCAGCAATAATTGTATTTACAAAGAAATTAAAGTGAATTAAAAAATTTTTTTTAATAATGTGGATCAACACTAAAGAAAAGAAAATGGCTATTCAACAGGAAATGCTGATATTTTACAATGAATGCTATTTAGGTCTGAAATCAATGTTTGTAGTGCTTTTTCACCTCAAACAAGGTGTATTACCACTTGGGTGTAAGGAGCTACTATTTGGGATCATGTCTACATGTGACGATATAGGGAGTTAAGCAGCGAGATGTTTGTTCACATTACATTTAAATTAGGTTAGTACAGTAATAGAAGCAGGAAACAGGTAGGTAAGTCTAAAATCTAGCAGTCTGAAGAAAGAAACTATTACTGCATCCAAAAATTTCAAGTGAAGGCATGGGCTTTTTACTGCTTGTTGGGTTATTTTGAGGTAAGTACAAGTTCATCAAAGCACATTGCATGAAAGTACTTGTACAGGGGTGCAACATTGCAGTGATGGGACAGCGATTGGAACTTGGTTGATAGTTGTGGGCCTATTAAATTAGACACTCTTTTTTGAACCTTGTCTAAGAGGGAGAGACTAGTAGTAGGTATACCAGCTCAGATGTGGCAATAATACCTCATACAAGGGCGAATAGTGGCTTTGTAGATATATAGGATATTCTCAAGTGTCAGTCATTTTCTACCATGGTAAAAGGAGCCCACATCCTTTGCAGCAGCCTTGGTAATGCCCTCAATGTATTTGTGCTAATTCATGTTGCCTATGAATATAAAACCGAAAGGTTTGAACAATAAGCTCTCAGGAAATCAATGGTTCAGGAGGATTCTTATAATTGTTAAAGGAGAAAAGCTTAGTCTTAGTAACATTAAATGTTACCATCCATTTTCGTCCCCCATTCCGCTAGTTTGAATGTCGTTTTCTACAATTTCTGCCATTGTCTTGGAGATGTGTACAATTCATTTTTCCCTCATGCCTCTTATAGAGCATGGTGTCATGAGCAAATATACCCATCTCGTGCGCAATTTTATTAACAGTTTCTAGTCTTCTTATAGTTAATGTGTGTCAAAAATCCAATCTTAATTTATATATTAGATATTAAATTCTATCTATGTAAGAGAGATAGGCAAATTAACTGCTTCACAATCCTTTATGGTTAACTATTGTAATATCTTTGTCTTTCTAGATGTTATAAGTATATAAAAAGGATTTTTCCCATTAAAAATGAGTAAAACTTACTTACTTTGAATGAGTGCTTTATGCCAGATTGAAAATTAAATATGGTTAAATTGTGTGGCCATTTTTGCATTAAATACTAATCCCTATAAATCCCTATTAATCACTATTAATCACTATTAATAGAGTAAATGTGGTATTGTAGTGACTAATCCCCAACAGTCTTTATTAACCCCTAACTGTGCATTGAATGGATACCATAATACATAGTTCGTTACACTTTATCATAACAAAGGTCCATACAAAATTTCAGCCAGATTGGCTCAGTAGTTTCTGATAAAAAGTGGGAGGATAGACAGACAGACAGAAAGATAGATAAACAGAGAAATATAATATAGATATTCTGCCTATACAAATTTGTAAATGAAAAAAAACAAAACTTTTATTATTTAACTTATTTTTGACTTCTGACCCTTAATAATAACCATTTCTGATAATAGCTATTTAATCATTAATAGCTTAACTTAGACACAAAATCAAGCTATAATAGATAGATTCCCAACCGGGGTCTACAAAAGCTTTTAAGAGGGATCACAGAAAAATCGGACTTTGGTGGTAAGTAGTCTATATATATAAAAGGCAAAATGTGTGTGACCATTTCGTGTATGTCTTCAAAAGGCTTTTCTCGCACACGGTTCCGAGGTCGTTACGATAGCTTACAACTGTTTATATGGGTCCTAAATAATAATATGTATGGTTTGGGAAAGCGCATCGCATCTAGATTTATTTACGTCGACTTTTACAAAATTATTGCTATTTTGGCTTCTCGCATGTTGATGAGGCTTTTTCGTATAAAAAGCGAAACTAATTCAAAGTTAACAACGAACAACGTTCTCGGCATTGTGCCGGGAAATGTCCAGAAGCAATCAGCTTTGATCAATGTTGTACATCAGACAATTGTTATTCAATCTGGACAATTGGGAGCTGGTTCCTCTCCCCCCAACATCTGTTGGGGGAAAAAACAAAAACAGTCAAACTTGGGTAAACAACTGCGTGACTTCTATTTGACCTTCTTAATTAGGTCAAATGGAAGCAGCAGAGTTAACTTTTATTGCGCACGCCTGTTTTTATAGTTTAATAAATAAATTCAAACCTGAGTATGTTGTATGTATGTCGCAGTGGCCTAATGGATAACGTCGCCTGTTGTGGGAGCCAGTTCGGAGAGATAAATAGCCAACGTTTTGTGAACCGAAGGAGAGAAGAAAGAAGAAGGACCAAGCAAGCAAGAGACAGATACAGCGTCAATTGAGAAAGAAAAAAAATCCGTTTAAAGCCAACAACACTTCTCTGCTAAGGATTATGACAAAAGGCAATAAAAACCGAAGAAAAGATATTCCCCCAGCAAAAAGGAATAAGTGCTTTTAAAAATTCTGAATTTTTGTCTGCAAAGACTCTGTGGTGCACTGGTGCAGTGGTTAGAGTACTTGGAAGAATGAATGGTAAAAAGTGATATTCTCCTGAAGGTTTAAGGTTCAGTCCTTAGTGTGGAAAAATACAATTGCGAATTACTTAGGACCTTTATTCAGTCATAGCTGATGGAACAAGAGCATGCTATCCCCGTGAAGTAAATAAAGGGTTCCGCTCGAAATTCCATACAAATTCCCAAGTTCAACACTCTTTTTTTTTCTTTTTGTTTTACATAGGCATCACCACTTATCAAGGCCAAGAAGCTACTCGAGGATAAGGGTTTAAGAGTGTGCAGTAGAAATTGGACAATATAGTAATCGTTAGTAATGGAAATTCGGTAAATTTGTTAACTTATATGGAACGGCTCATCAAAAACTTGTTTACGTTAGACTTGAAGACAACCATATTGTAGTCAGCTGGAAAGCAGGAAAATGAACGACAATTTCACAGGCATGCAGTTCTAAGAAAGAAGCTTTGCTCATGGAATCTATGTTTAGATTTAGGCACAGATAAAGAGTGGGGGAAATTAGTGATAGTGTTTTCTGCAATATGGGTGTTTCTTGTGAAAGTTTGGCGAGGGGGGACCATAAATTGGAGCTCAGCCGAGTACTTGCCATGAAAATAACGATACCTGCCGAAGGTCGGAGGTTACATCGACCGAAACGTTGTCAAAATTACACTCAACATGTGAACAGTAGTCTGATGAATCCAAATAATACGATTCGTCTTTCAATTCTTTCCTTTCTCTTTCCTTCCAAGTATAAAACCGTTTTTGTTTTGACACTTAATTCAAACCAAACTTTTCTTGTGCATAAAAGTTATCCAAACATGTAACGGACCAGGATATAATACCCTAGCTCGCCACAAGAAAATAATGAAATGAATGGAATTGAAGGAAACAAAGACTCAATTGATGGATAAGATAAACGTTGTTTATTTGCTGTTGAAAGAATGAACGTTTTAGTTATAACATGTGTTCATGTCTGCGCATGTGTAATCAATGTTCGTTGCGGGAATGGTGGTGTAGAAAGAAATGGAAATGTGTATCCATCTCACTATCGTTTGTTCGCACGTGGAAAGAGAAGTGAGTGTTGTAGTGGAAATTGGAATGATAGTCCAGCGTGTAGACAAAGACAAAGAATGGAGAGTTGACATCAGTTTGTAGTCAGCTACACGAAGGTGTTCTCAGGGACCAGTAGTAGATAGAGAGAGAAAGAGTGAGAAGGCGTACATACGGTCTGTTAGCTTGTGCCCCATACATAGTAGTAAGTGGGCGTGACGTACGCGGTCAGTCCGAAGACCGACCGGCTTGAAAGCTTAGCCTAAAAGAAGGAGTCACTTATTACTCTTCCTTTTATACTCGTTTCTGGAGTGTCTTTTGTACATGTGTATATTTCCTTTGAAAGCGGAAGTGACGTCGTCCATGTGTGCATTCGTGTGTGCGTGTGTGAGTACATATGTGTGCGTTAGCGTGTGTATATACACGTGAATGTGAGTGTATGTATGCGAATGTGAATATATGTACGTGTGTGGACGTGGGCGCGTATGTTTGTGTGTGCGTATGCATATGACATAGCTTGAAATGTGAATGTGTGTTTTTGTGCGAGACTAGAAAAGGCTCGCACAGTCTTGGTATTTTTGCTATGGAGTTATTATTGCATGGTTTAACATGTAACCAAACCCATAAGCATCATTATTTTCACAACGTTTTAGTCAATATATCCTCTGACCTTTTTCAGCTGCAAGAAATCTATATGAAATTTCAAACTGAACCTTTTATTTAACCCACAGGTGGAAATTGTTCTCGTTCTCTCAGCCATTACAAAAATTTTGATTTTTTATGTTTTTCTTAATTTATATTATTTGTATTATTTGAACTACGTTTCTAATGTTGAATATTATTCTGACAACGTTTTGGCCGATGTAACCTCTGATGTTCTTCAAGTGCTTCTTGTCAAACTCGAGAATCTTTATGTTGAACTCCGGAATCTGTACAGAATTTCAAATAGAACCCTTGAGTGTAGCTTCCCATGATCGAGTAGAAATCTTAAGTAGTTCATACTTTTATTCATAGAATTAAACCAGCAGCGGCCAGAAGACTCTCACTTAGAATTCCATATGATGTACTAGTTAGATAGTCAAGGGTCCTGTATGTAAAGGGGATGTATGTAAACAGTGTTGCTGTATAACGAGTGTATATATGTTTGTCTTATATATATATATATATATATATATATATATATATATATATATATATATATATACACACACACAAACTGGTGTATATGTAACAGATGTGTGTTTCTATGAGTCTCTTTTAACTTATGAGTGTTAACGTTCTGATATGTGATTCGTCTAGTGTATTCTCTATTGGGTGTTAATGTGTGTACACATAAATTAACAGTTTATAGATATCATTGCCGGTTGGAACACTAGCAAAAAGATACCTCAAATCTTCCTTCCATGTGTCCTGAAATTAAAGGTGCTTCCTTTTGAAAGTGAAAACGGTCAGACGGAAATTATATTTTGATATAATCATTTATTCTTTGCTGGGTTCTTTTCCAGAGTTGGCACGCTTGTATGAGATTACATTTTTCTAAGTCACCTTCTTCTGACTTCCATGGGCATCCTGTCATAAAAAAATCCATCTGTGTCTAACGCGTTGCATATCAAAAGTGATTTCCCACTACAATTCTAAATCTCAAAATCTATATTTTTATTACGTCATCACTACACGTAGCCTAATGATCCTTGCTGGGGTTTTGTCACGTATATTTGCTTATATTATGCTTAGCTTTAATTCCATCTTTCAAATTAACATCAAATTAACATTCCTGACAACTATTAAATGTAAATATTTTAACTTAACTTTTCACATCTTTTTTCTATGTAACAATTATACTATTACCAATTATAATAATCGACTATTATAATTTCATCATAATAATCGACCATTTTAATAGTTTCCAGTGTTTTTCGGTAGACTAACAACATAACAGTATCAGTTAGATTATTTAGACTACTGTTCCTTTTTCATTATTACACTTGTAATGTTTCAGCAATATTTCGAACTTGGGAATCTTTATTTAGAATGCAGGCATTTGTATGGAAATTCAAATGAACCCTTTATTTAGTACATATGGGGGGGGGGGGGTAGGCTGTTTTCGTTCTGTCAGCCATAACCAGGTAGAAGTCTTAAGTAATTTTTGATTATCTTCTTAGTATTACCTGTGCTGAGGATTGAATATTCAACAGTCAGAAAACTGTTACTTATAACTAATTATTACTCAGTACTTTATCTGTTGCACCCTGAATCCATCAAATTTTAGTATGAATTTTAGGGGCCTTAAACCTGTTTTTAGATATACAATATTAATACCTTTTACCACTTATCTCTCTTTACATAAAGTTTGTTATTTGTATGTACAGAATTCACTCCGAAATTAATTAATTGATAATTACGAGTTTTGGAATACAGCTGCTCGGTATAAGGAGTCATAATATGGGCTATATTTAGTTTAATTTAGTTTTTATGTAAAGGGTGTAAAGAGGGTGTAGAAGCTCTTTGTGAAAATTCAGATACTTCTGATTTTTTGTAAAATTTTAATAAATATTCTTCAGATTTCTTTGGAATATTTGAAAGGGATTTATGCATAATATGGGCATAAACTTCCTATTTGAAAATTCAAATATTTCAAATTTGCATTGAATTTAATTAATTTCTTCTTAAGATCTCTTAAGCTTAAGCTTTAAATTTTAGACATTTTCTAGAATCCAAATCTTGTAAGGGATTTTGATCAAAAAGGATTATAGAGATAAGGTTTAGTATCATTATATCTTGATACTTGGGACATAAAAGTGGTGTGGAACTGTTTTGTTGAGGGAAGTAATGTTACTTATCCTGGGATGGATATTCTTAGCAGTATCTGAATAAAAATCTCTATATTTTTGTTAATAGAATGCTGAAAAAGCATTAAACATAATTCTTACCATCATGTACAAGGCTCCTTGTGGCATTATTGGTCTTAAACCAGGGATTCTGCTCATCTGATCAAAACACAAATGTGCATTTTCCTTGAAAGAAAAAGAAAAAATAATAATTTGGTCAAAAGCTTTACATTCTTAAAATTAAAACTATTAAATATCATTTCTCAGTATTTGCATAAAACTCTCTATATTAAAATGGTGTGACCAATTCTTGCGTGTCTGTGTGTGTATATCTGTGTGTTTCACGCTTCTATATGACATATACATTATTATTTTTGATTTGCTAGTCATGGATTATTTATTGAAATGAAATTGCATTAATATAAAATTCCAGAAAAAAAAAATCTTTTTAATAAATTTATTGTGAAATTAAATCCATCAAAATGCATTTCGGTTTCTCCATAAACGAGTCAATTGTTTTAATCTTTTCTCAAATAGTAGAAAAACCCAACAAAAAAACAAAGATAAAATACTTTGCAATCCTTCAAAAATTTAAAGGAATTTGAAAGCATTTAACTTGTCAAATAAAAAGTGGTTTCTAGTTTTAAAACTCTTAAAAGAGTTTAGAGATTGAAAGTTTTTACATCCAAAAACTTAATAAATCTAAATTAAAACAACTTTCCCACAACAAAATTAGTTAAAACTAGCAAGGCGCCCGGCATTGCCTGATCGTAAAATATGCTTAAATATGATTTTTGATTAATGCAGATTTCGTATTTATTATTATTATATTATATTGAACCAATATATAGTAATGATTTAAAAAGTTAAAAAAAAAAATTACTTGTGCGCCACCACTGAGAATCGAAACTAAAACATTTAGCTTACGATTTAATTTTGCCTCTGCAATTAATACTGAGCTATGAAGACATGTTTGCTGCAAGGCTAAAAATTAAATCAGAAGCTAATAGCTACTGCGTTATGCATGCATATTCGTAATGCCGGTGTTCGACCTTCACCTGGCAAATTTCATTTTTTAAAAAAATTTTCACACTCTTGTACCGATTTTCCCGGGCTAAAACCCAAATATAAAGTTTCACATGGGTTCAAATATTTTATATATGAAGTTTCATGTCTGTAGACTCCAAACTCTTGAAACAAATATATATACGCATATATAAATATATATGGAAAGAGTTTGTGTTTACTATAAGCTTTTTATGCAAATATTATGTAAGTATAAATCATGTAGAATATCTGCATGAATATAATTGCACGTAATACTTAACTAAAGATGATCATCCCATAAGAAAACTGAAAAAACTAATAGGGAATTAATCAAAATGAATGTTTAATATGCAAATTAGCTAGATCTTTTGCTAGTGAATACAATTCCACGAACCATATGTAGCAAAGTTATATTTTCTTTTTAAATAAATAGAAAAAAGGGGTTTTAATGTGAATATCAATACACAAAAAAAAAAACTAAATTTATAGGAGTATAACTTTTATAACAATTTCATTCTATTTTTTTTATGGAAATCACTCCAGACAAGGCATAAAGCCACTTGATGTAAGGCGCTAACAAGAACAAAAGATGGCTATCTGAAAGACTGGAGATACCTATTAACCTTGGTCTTGAAAAAAAAAACAAGGTTATAGGTAAGAGGAAAATAGTCTGGAGGAAAAGAAAACCTACAAGCTTGCAGTTCTTGAATAGAAGTAACTGGGAAAGGAAGCTGCCTTATGATGAAGCATCGAAATAGCGAATTGATGAAGATCACTGGAATAAAGGAAGCTGGGAATAGATCACGCAATTCTGAAGAACACATACCATACTATTTATAAAAATGACTGAGATATACATCATCACGTCTGTGAGAGAGAGATTGTAGAGAAGAAAGAAGGGTTACAATAATTAATTAATGACCAAACGATAATTACATTCAACTTTCAAAATCCTTTAGTAAAACCAACCAACCAAACAAACAAACAAACAAACAAACAAACAAACAAACAAACAAACAAGAAAAAAATACAAAAAAAAGAAAAAAAAGACTCCCTTGCAACACTGGATAGAGAATATTTAATATTTAAATAAAAAATGTCATCATGGTTAAGTAAGCCTTTTCAATTTACTTTGCAAAGATCTGTGGTGGGGTTCCTGGCTTTGGTATGGCTATTTTAGACGACAATAGTGTCTTTGTGTTTTACTAAGACCCACACCGACAATTAATATGAATTATGGCTATAAAAGTTATTGTTTTAGTGAAGAAATAAAAGGAAAGATATATATATATATATATATATATATATATATATATATATATATATATATATATATATATATATATATATATATATATACATATATATATATATATATATATATATAAAGCATGCATGAATAATAAAATGGAAATAAATGAAACATTGAGGGAATAGAAGGGTCACCAGGTAACAAGTGGTAACTATAACATAAACAGAAGAATTTAAAAAAAAAAAAATTTTATAGCAAAACATTTTCATACCGACGATAAGAATATAAAAGTTATCTTCATGTTAATAAATTTTCATAGTGTGAATATATGTGAATGTAAGTAATATATCTATGTGATTATTTGACAGCATGATATTGCATTGTGTATGTGTATGCGTTGGTTTACCTTGTTCTTGTGACTGCATGTGTAGATGTAAGTAGCTATTCGTTTCTGTTTGCTTGACTGTTGCTAGTATGTAAGAACGTGCGTAAAATGGAGAAAGCTTGTATGTGAGTCATTGAGTCTTTTCTGCTTCGTTCAACCAAAGGCCAGAGGGGGGTGTCGAGTAGACGTTCTGGAGTCTTGTTCAAGATGTGTCAGCTTTAGAATTCTATAGGAAACCAATTTTGTATTATTATTCATCGGACTACTGTTCTCATCTTGAGTGTGATTTTCACACTCAAGATGAGAACAGTAGTCCGAGGAATAATAATACAAATAACCAATCCTCATCTCCAAAATTCAGAAACGTTGAAACCAATTTTGTTGACAAAGTCTTATAGGATTTTCTAAGTTCGCATTGGTTTATTACTTTCACATAGGTGTGTTACTTTTTGTAGTCTGAAAGGATTTTCATTGGTTGGGAAACATTTTGAGTTCACACGTTCCTGTGAAACCTGGCCTGATAAAAAAGCAAATCAACCAAGCGGAGAAAGAAAAAAAAAGTAACAATTAAAGCCATTTGCTTTTTAGGGCTTGTAGGAATCCTTCATGATTAAGTAGATTAACTCACCACAGATTTAATGAAAAATAACATGAAAATAAATTTTGATCTGTGATTTTATATTTGTAGAAGTGTATGAATTAAAAAAAATTATGCTGGCTTAGAATTATTTGAGTTATTACTAGGGCTAGGACAACAGCATATTCTTTTCATTGTTTTGACTCTCTAGTGTGTATCCGTTGATATCTTATATGCTTTTATATAGAGTGATGTGGTTCTCGGTTGATTAACTGTGTCTAACTGTGTCGGATATATACTCGAGAGTCAAAACAATGATAAGAATATTCTGTTGTCATAGTCCTAGTTACTAATAATGAATATTCCGGCCAAGGGAATGCAACTATGAAATTCTCCCATTCTTATGATATCTGTTTGATTTTTCACCAATCGACTTTCACTTCGCTTTTGCACAATGACCATGATTAAGTGGACGTGCAAAAACAAACTGAAGGAAAAGATCGCTTTGTCTATGATTCAGTAGAAACTTAGCATTGGTGAGATTTTGAATGTGATACGCTCAATGTCTCAAATGGTTTGGCCATGTACAGAGTGCCACATTTTGCATCAACTTCATAACATACCTGGATAACTCAGGCACTAAGGAGCATGGTAAACCAAAGAACACACCCAGACACATCCAGACACATCCAGACACACACACTTTCCAAAAATCTTTTTGTCACTTCACACCAGTTGACGATATATCCTCGACAATCAATCCAACACTTTCAGCAACAGTCGCCCTGCTCTTTTGGGCTGAGCTGTGGCACTATATCTTAGTGCTCCGGTTGTGGTGGTTGTTAACACCCTCTTCAGCATGGCCAGGTGGTAATTTGGCCGTAAGCAGAGGGAGACACAAAAAAAAAAATGCAATCCCATAATTCCCTTTCTTTTCTCAATCTCTTTTTTCGTCCAGACAGCATGGGGTAAAACATCTATTTTTGTCTCTCCATAAGTAAGAGGAGGGGGCACCCCCTCCCTTAGCATTAGTTAAGTTTAGTTAGTTTTAATTGTGAAAGTTAATTATCACTTGTAAATTGTTTTTATAAAAATATTGTAATATTTTCTTGTAAAAAAATGAATAGTTGATTATATTTCTCATGTAAATTGCAACCTGTGTTGTATGTTTTTGTGCCTGCTATAAATGTCTGCATTAAAAAACGAAGCGGGCCTGAAGACGAAGAAGGTTCCAGCCAGAATGCCACCAGAGTGATCTTGAGAGAATGAAGGAGCCATGCACCCACATCCGACATCTCATATATGCTTTTCCTATTGATACTCAGACCCTACTGACTGGCCCATCGTCACATCATCATGGGACCGTTTCTAAGACATTTAGTGTAACACATGGGTTGGTCACATGTCAGTGACTGGCTGATCGTGTTATAGAGGTATTATTCTGTGCAGTTCTAAGAGGTCCACCCTCCCAGGATTTACCTTGTCACTTTGAGAATAAGATTAGTTTAGTGCTAGGCGCCCATACCAGAGAATGTCGACAGAGTTGCTCAGGAATTTTTTGTAAGCCAGAATGTACACACCTCTTGTGCACTGGTTTTTCGATCCGCACCTTCTGACATTATGTCACATCTCATCATGGTGAGAGTTGTGTAAATACATACGTGCAAGAAAGCCGAGCGATGGTAGATATTAAATACTTACTTCTGTCAGTGAGATGACTTGTTCAAAGCAGCTATTTGTAAGATCTCCCAAAATGGCCGGCAGAGCTCCTTGAATCAAAGTACACGGACCAAGAATAGCCTGAGAGAGATTCAATAAACCATTTCGAATCTGGGAAACAAAAGAAAGAAATTATTGATATATATTATTTACTTCAACAATCATCTATATTAATTAAACCACTTCATGTTTGTACATACTGTCGCATATTGAGACTGTGCACACACACACACCCACACACACACACCCACACACACACACCCACACACACACACACACACACACACACACACACACACACACACACAGAGGACAGTAGTCTGAAACTAAAAGCATCGCGTGATGAGGTAAAGCTGTCAAAACTGACTTTGCCAGAGATGAATAGGTCAAGTAATTGATCTCACAGCTGTTGGGATTGAAACACCTACTGGAGTACAGGTCAATATAAGCAGGTGAGGCAGAAGAGAATGGAATCAATCAAAAAATGATGGCAGCCATGAGTCGCAGCTGAATCTGCCTCCTCTTGCTCCCTCCTTTGTCTACCGCTTGAAGTGTGCACATAAAGCAAGAAGTAAAATAATAATTTTATATTTTTCTAACAAACGAATTTGTGTTATGAGTTTGTTTTCCTTGGCTGACGAGAAACTACTATTGTTCAACTCGGTTACATCATAATACATTATCACCTTTCACACAAATTTTACAAAATGAGATCCTCTGATCAGTTTTTGATGAATGATTAATCTGATATCACAAATGTAAAAAAATTCGACCACCCATTTTAAAATGAATTGTTCCAAAATCAAATTATGTCGCCCTATTGGCTAAAATGATGCAATTTAAAATCAATACATTTCAAAAAAGAGAGATTCGTTTTATTGCTTTGAAAAATATTTAGTTGATTTTTATTAATCAAATATTGAGTTTGTAGGAATAAAGCTATTAATGACCAAGACCACGAAAGAAACAGACTTTACTTTATATATATGCTAGCGGGGACACCCAGCATTGCTTGGGTCCACGTGAAGTTCCGTCTGGACACACCTGCTATACTAAGAATATTGAGCAGTTTTTCATTATTATATGCCAACTCGATCGTAGACAACGTTGATACACTCATAGCAATTTAAAAAGTAAAACACATGGTAATTCTACTTAAAAACAGATAAAAGCACGAAAATGTAATCACCCCCAAAAAAGAAGAAGTATGTGACAAAGGGATACTAAGAGAAGAAGCTATTCTCTAGATATTGAGCAGTTTTTGATAGCTATATATAGCGGGTGGGTGCCCGACGTTGCCCATGCGCTGGACCCTTTCCCCCAAAACAATCAATCCAAATAGCACAGACTGTCCATGTGACCGAACAAAAAAGAAAATGAGCCGCGGTGGCTGAGCTCAAATGTGAAATGCGAAAGAGAAGAAAAACTTTTGCCCACACGGCCATGAGTGCTTATGACGTCATAACCTTGCAAAATAAGCGCTTGAAACATAGTTTTAGTTTAATACACATGCATAACTCGTGAAAAAAGAGACACAAAAAAAACGAACCCCCCAACCTCTTTCCAAAAAGTGGTCCAGTTGACCGCCACATAATGAATCTTTTTTTTTATTTTCACATATTGTGCATCCAAGGCATTACCCTTTAAGATGGTACTCGTTTCGACCCGGCCTCATGCGGATGACAAAATTTTTTAGTAGACATACAAACAAACACATTAACACAGAAACACACAGACAGATCCCCTTTATATAATAAAAGATGATAAATGAATAGTGATTGTATGTTACATGTAAACAAAATATTGACTAGTTTCTTGTTACTGAAGACAAAAAAAGCAAAAATTTGTTCTGCACTTACTACATCATAAAATCTCCAGTTTTCGTTATGTCTGATTATTGATAACTATAAGATATACTTTATTTTATTACTTTAAATTTGTTGACTTACCTCAGGTTTAAATACATCTCCTCTGTCATGAAGGACAATCCATCCAAGTCTCCAACCAGGAATCAGAAATCTGAATGAAATACAGATCAATAGTTTTTATATTTCTTTCTACTTGAATATAAAAAGCACTTTGTGTGTGTGTGTGTGTGTGTGTGTGTGTGTGTGTGTGTGTGTGCGTGTGCGTGCATGTGCATGTAAATTCGTTCTCAGTGAACTTCAAAACGGCTTGGTCAATTGTTTTGAAATTTCACAGAAAATGTACTTATATATTTGGGAGTGTTCGTAGATAGGTTTGGTATCAGAATACCTCTGATAAGTATCGATAATCCAAAGAAAAAAAAAATCCGATTAAAGAAGGAACAGTCTGATTTCAGTAAAGTTAACATCTATACACAACCTAACACCACAAGTGTATTTGAGAAGTTTTATCACCGCACAAGCACATGGTCCCTGTATATAAAATCAACAGTAGGTTCTTTGATAAGACAGAGTTGCATTTGAAATGAATGTTTCTGTTTAGAGCACAACTGAGGCATGATATTTGACTTTTGCATTTTAAACTTCAATTCAAGCCATTATATAAAAATAATTATATAAAATCAATAGTACAATGTAAACTACAATGTATTGTGGACTAAGGGAAGAATGTGAAGCTTCCTCCCAGTGCATCGCAGTGGGTCCTTGACTAGAGTAGGTAATCAATTGATTTGATTGGAAAAAGGGGCGATCTCACCAATAAAAAGTACTGGAAGTGTGGAACATTCGTTGATCTTCATTTAATCTTAAGACAACATTGGGTCTCCCTGCTAATAATTTATAGAAGACACAGAGGTGTAACGAATATAAGCAGATTGAAAACAAAATAAGGCGTATACAGAATTAAAATTGAATTAAGTTTTGTGTTTCTTCTCTTGCTGTTGTTGTTGTTGTTGTTGTTATTGCAATATTTTTGGCATTAGGTGAGGATATGATCCCATAAATTGGGATTCTGTTTATAATCATGTGTGATAAGAAATTAATAGTAATAAGAACTAATCAAATGGCAATCTTGTTGAATTGTCCAGTGTTATTTTTCCGTGTCCAAACGAGAAAACCACTATTTCTGCTGATAGTAACGGAATTAATTCTTTGCCTAGGAAAGCTTCTTTAACCGGATTTATGCTGCCATTCTCTTTTGCTTGAAACTACATTTTTCTATTTCAAGGACGACTCCAGAAAAACTACTACTACTACTACTACTACTACTACTACTACTACTCACTAGAAGTTTTCACACAGATTTCTCTTTGAAAACAATCTGTGATGTCCCCTGGAGTCTGAATGAGAACAAGTCTCCTCATATTTCCAGTACTCTCTACTTCTTTCGATAACCTTTACAAATGAATTTGCATTATCACAACAGCTGTTTATGAATTGATTTTTCATTGCAACAACTAATGGTCTTCACATGAATTTGGATGGCAATAAGCTTCTCCAAGGTCCCAGTCCTCTTCACACTAATCCAGTGGAGGTCTGGTTAGTGCTTTCTCGCCTCGGTTGTTCCATCCTCCTTGGCCCTCCATGACTGATATGTGTAGTGTCAGTTGATGTCGACACTTTTTAGGAGAGTTCTTTGTGTTTAACTTACAATTATACAGTTTCAGTTTTCTTGATTCTCTATGGTGTTTCTTTATGTTTCACTTCTGTAAAAGTTTCTATATGTTCGGCTCCACATTCAAGAGTTTTTCTTCATATTGCATCCGTTTTCATTATTGTTATCCATTGTATCTTCTCAGCTATTCCTCTGATCCTGATCTTTCCCATCCTTTTTTCAAAGCCTTTGGGATTAATCCTAGTGCTCCTACTATTATTGGTACTATCTTGACTTTCTTCATCTTCCACATCCCTTTGTGCTCCCTAGCCAGTTTGGTGTCTTTCCTCCCCTTCTCTGTTTCCATGATATTCACCCTGTGGTCTCCTGGAATGGTGAAATCTACAATCTGGGAGGATTTTTCTTTCTTGTTAACTATTATGACATCCAGTCTTCTTGCTTGGATGAGTTTATCTATTTATACGTCTATATTCCATAGGATTTTGTGATTTCTGTTTTCAAGTATTGCTGCCAGTTTGTGCATGTACCATTTTTCTAGGTGTTTAAGATGCGGTTGTTTGCATAATTCCTAGTGTACTACCTTCCCCACTTGATCGTGCCTAATCTTGTATTTTTTGGAGCTAGTTTGCTGCATTTGCTTATTATGTGATTTATTGTGTCATCTCGTTGTCCACAGGGTCTGCATTTGCTGCTTTCTTGTGTCTTGTTGATCTTTGCTCTGATTTGGTTAGTTCTAAGCGCATTATCTTGTTATTATTGATATTAGGGATTCAGTTTCATTGTTTATATGTCCTTTTCATAGCCATATTCAAATGTTTTCGTTAGTTTCATCTTTTGCCATCCTTATGAATCGTCCATGTAGCTGTTTCTTTTCCTGTTTTTATTTTTTCGTTTTATCCCTTGCCTCTCTGTTTTTTGTCTTATTTATTTTTCAGTATCTCTTGCTGTGGTAATTATCTTTACTATGTTCTGCATTATATATTTTTCGAATTCTATTTTCTGTCATTCATAATCTTCGATACAAATCAGTTTTCTCCTTTCCTTTTCATATAGAGACGATCCGCATTACTCTTTTGGGTGTAGTACATTGTGTATGGCCATATGTTTACTGGTCTCCTGGTCGAGATGCCTCAGTTCTTCTTTGGTCCAACCTATAAATGGTCTAGCGTATTTTATTAGTGACACTGCCCATGTTTTTATACCTTTTATTAGGTTTCTACTATATAGTTTAGTTTCTAGGAGTTTTATTTTTTCTTCTGAGGTATTCCTTTCTAATTTTTTTTCATTTCTGTTGCTTTTTATGGTGTCTGCGTCTAGAGGTCTCAAATATTTGTAAGCGTTATGTTCACCCAGTGCTCTCATTTCCGTTTGGTTGGGTAGTTCCATATCTTCTGTTGTCTCCAGTTTTCCCCTTCTTAAAACAAGCAGTAGACACTTTTCCATACCGAATCTCATTCGAATATTCTGGCTAAAGATTCTGGTTGTGTTTATTAACCTCTCCAGTTCCTTTTTGGTTCTTGCAAACAGTTTCAAATCGTTTATATACATTAGATGGTTCATTCTTTCATCTGTATTTGTGAACTTGTATCCGGCTTGACACTTTCATAGTATATTGTTAAGTTACTATCAATAAGTAATCTTTCATGATGATCTATGTGACAACTACTAGAGAGTACAAAAAAAAACAAAACAAAAAAACAAACAATAACAACAACAACAACAACAACAACAGCGACGACGACGACAACGACGACGACGACAATGATAAGAAGAAAAACTCAGGTATCTGGATAAAAAAACAGGAAACTAATGACTAGGGCTAGGACAACAGAATATTCTTTTCATTATTTGGACTCTTGAGTATGTATCCATTGATATCTTCTATGTCTTTTATATAGAGTGATGTGGTTCTCGGTTGATTAATTAATGAAAAGAATATACTAACGACCAAGCACACTGTACTGCTTTTGAAAAGATGTAACCGGAAAAAACAGGTGAGAAGACAGTGGTTTGCAACGATGATCGAAAGAAGCGAACTGAGAATTTGGAAAACTTATTGTTGCTTATACTACAGAGAACACTACACTATAGTAGGAAGATCTATAAACAAGGAAGGCAATATGGATTATAAATTGCAGTGCTGGATAGGTAAGGCCTCAGCAGCATTTAAGTAGTTTTGCAATATCAGGAGAAACAAAAAATTGACCCTAAAATTTTATAACAGCAACGTCTTGTCCACAATAATATATAGACGTGAAACTTGGCATCTCAAAATCAACCAAGAGAAGAAATTAGATGCGTTAGATTCCAAATTTCTTAGAACAATTTTAGGGATCAAATGGAGCAATCAAATTACCAACCAAGAAGTTAAAAATCACACATAACACCAACAGGTAGTATCGTCAATAATCTGAAAACGTCTACACTGGCTCAGACATAACCTAAGATTAGCTCCAGAGAGAATTACCAATCAAGTGCTTCAATGAATTCTGATTGAAAAAGGGGGGGGGGAAAGAAGACCAAAATGACTGGAAATAGACAAGAGAGATTTGATTGCAACTGGAAAAAAAATGATGGGACAAAAATGATGGTATGCTTTGGCTCCCTCATGATGCGTCGCAAAATGTGGACGTTATTAAGTCTAAGATCACTGGTGCATGAGAACTTCTAGTGAGTAAATAAATCCATTTGTCAATGTATACATCTATAAAAGTTAGAATGTGTGTGTGTGTGTGTGTGTGTGAGGACAATTCTCAACTTATATAATCGATAAATTGTTAATCTACAGACCTAAAATTTGGTATATAGAGTATTCAAATATATGGAAAACTTTTTAATCGGTTTCATCCGGAAAAAAGAGCTGCTAAGGGGTCAATATTGAAAAATTGATATGTTGGATTCGTTAGATTTTTATCTATTTGTCAACTGTTTCACGAGTGCGCATGTGCAGCTGTGAAACATCACAGCTTCCTTATGTTAAGAATAAGTAGGTTGTAAAACACATTTTAATAGATTGTACCAAGCTAGCCTAAGGGTTATCGTACTTGACTCACTGTCTATAGATTTTGGTTGTCAGAATGTGTGTGTGTGTGTGTGTGTGTGTGAAGACAATTTTCAACTTATATAATCGACAAATTTTTGATCTACAGAATTAAAATTTGGTACATCAGATATCCAGATATTTTCCAGTGGAAAGCTTTTTATTTGGTTTTCATTCAGTAAAAAGAGCTGCTAAGGGGTAAAAGTGAAAAATTGGTATGTGGAGGTGATTTTTTTTTTTTTGCATAGGCATCACCACATATCAAGGCCCAGAGATCACTCGAGGATAAGGGTTAAAAGTGTACAGTAGTCAATTGAACAATATAGTAATTGTTAGCAATAGAAATTCGGTAAATTTGTTAACTTAAGTGGAATGGCTCATCAAGAACTTGTTTACGTTGGACTTGAAGATAATCAGATTGTAGTCAGCAGGAAAACAGGAGAATGGAAGACAATTCCACAGGTGTTCAGTTCTAAGAAAGGAGCTTTTTTCATGGAATCTACGTTTAGGTTTAGGCACAGATAAAGAGTGGGGGAAATTATTGATAGTGTTTTCAGCTAGACGGGTGTTTCTTGTGAAAGTTTGGTGAGAGGGGACCATAGATTGAAGCTCAGTCGTGCACATGCCATGAAAATAACGATAAAGCAGAGACAAACTCGTAACATCTCTTCTGTGAGATAGAGGTTGCAGAGAAGAGAAAAGGACATCTCCTATGAGGCTACAAAGTCTATTTTGAACTCTATCAAGGCAGAACAAGTCCTTTCTAGCAGCTCCTGCCCAGATGTGGGAACAGTATTCCATCCTTGGACGTACCTGGCTCTTATATATATAGAGGATTGCATCAGCAGTGATATATCTACTGGATCGATAGAAGGATCCCACCATTTTTCCAGCGGCCTTAGCAACAGATTTGATGTATGTGTTCCATTTCAGATCAGGAGTAAAGGTCAATCCTAGAAGCTTGTCAAAACATGAGGCCTCCTCAAAACGAGAGCCATTCATTTCAATTGATGCCAGATAGGGATCAGAACGTTGATGATATAAAGATAGAAGTTTGGTTTTAGATTCATTAAAAGTAACCAGCCATTTCTTTCCCCATTGTACTACATGCTCAAGATCAGAGGAGAGAGAATCAGAGAGAACTTGGTCGTTTACGATCTTAGATGTGCTACCATAGATGGTAGTGTCATCAGCATAAATGTCTTCGAATTATGTAAGGATGTGATTTGGAAGATCATTAATGTAAATCAGGAAGAGAGTTGGGCTCAGGATGGAACCCTGAGGGGCTCCAGCATTAATACTGTGAGCTTCTGACTTCTGCCCATCAACTACTACTCTTATGAACCTATCAGAGAGAAATGATTTAATAATTGAGAAGACATTTTCAGCTATACCATAGCTAGAGATCTTGTGAAGTAAACCTTTATGCCATACCCTATCAAAGGTCTTTGATATGTCAAGAGCAATTGCCCTAGAAAGGTTGCTCCGTTGAGCGATTTGCTAATCCTATGAGATATAACTGCAAGCACATCTGCTGTAGATCTAGCAGAATGGAAACCATATTGTGTGTCCCTAAGAAGGTTATTTTTTGCTGAGATGGTTGATTACTTTTCTATTTAACACAGATTCCAGCAACTTACTCATGACGCACAGGAGACTTATTGGCTTGTACTGAGAGGGAGATGAGCGATCACCTGAATTCTTAAATACAGTGCATACTGATGAAATTTTCCAGTGTGATGGGAAGCAATTCTCCTTAAGACAACGTTTAAACAGTTTTGTAAGTATGAGCGCTAGTTCTGGTTGAAGTTTTTTTGAGCACTATAATTGGAATACCGTTAGGGTCGATTGCTTTACTGGAATCAAGGTTTTTGATTATCTTGGCAACATCACAAACAGATATTTGTATATCACATAGTGTGTTTTCTGATACATATATAAATATTGGGGGTTGGCGGCCTTGGTCGCAAAAGGTAGAATTAGCTTCAAAGTTGTTGGCAAAGAGTTTGGCTTTGTCTGATGCTGACGAGATTACCCCAGGTTCATTGATGATAGTTGGGATAGAGCACACGCTTCTGTTCAGGATCCTGTTTACTATTTGCCAAAACTAGTGGGAACTAAGCCGCTGCTCAGCTACTTTGGACTTGACGGACTGAGCATACAACTCTCTTGCATTCTTTCTGTTTACAACTCTTACACAACTGTGCATGGACGATCATGAAACATCACAGTTTCTTTATGTTAAGTATTATTATGTTTAATATCTACAGTATTTCTGTTTATAATAAATAAGAATTCTGCATGAATTAGAATATAATGTTTATGTGTATTTTACGACCAAGCAATGACGGCAGGCCTGCTAGTGAGCACTAGAAGAGACGTGAATTTATTTGCTGTTCTTGACCTTTATTTTTTTTCTTTTCGCATAAGATGAACTTGCATTATCCTTGACTATTTGCTAAATTTAAAAAAAAGAATCATATTTTTAAAAAATACCTTTTGGCAATTCCTCCACATGTAAGGATTGGAACGTCATCTGACAAGGATGCCATTGAATGAAACGTTTGATCGTGGAATACCTGAGACGAAAAAGAAAAGAGTTAATTAATCTGTGCTTATTTTTACTTATAATAAAACTAGCAGAGTTACCCGGCACTGCCTGGATAAAAGTGTAACAAATTTCTATTACCCCCCCCCCTTTCTCTCTCTCTCTCTTTCTCTCTCTCTCTCTCTCCATCTTTCTCTGGTTTCCTTTCTCTCTCTCTATTTTCTTCTTTCTCCTTCGCCCAACCTATTTCTCTCTCTCTCAGCATATACACAGACAACTCGTTTTTATAGATTCTTCGTGGAATGAGTTGGCATAAGAAAATTAACTCCTTGATAAACAAAATCACTTACTTCCTGTTAGTTAGTACATAATCTGTCTAAAAATCAAGCAATGAAATTTGTATCAGTTTAGGGTCAAAGAAAGAATTTTTTTTTCTTAAATCTTATATATTACATTTCTGAATATTTGAGATGAGGATTGGTTATTCGTATTATTTGGATTCTTTGAACTACTGTTTTCCTCTTGAGTGTGATTTTCACAACGTTTCGGTTAACTACTGATCCGCAAGTGGCTAGAGTACTTGGAAAAATCAATTGTAAATTGATATTCTCCTGGAGATTGAAAGTCTGATTCTCAGTGTGAGTGATCCAAATATGAAATTGCGAATTACTTAGGACCTCTATCCAGTCATGGCTGATAGAACGAGAGCATGCTACCTCCATAAAGTAAATAAAGGGTTCCATTTGAAATTTCATCCAAATTCCCAAGTTCGACAGAAACATTCCTGAGTTCGACAAGATGCCCTTGAAGGAGGTTGGAAGTTACATTGACTGAAACATTGTGAAAATGATACCCAGGTAGTTTGAAGACTCCAAATGATACAGATCTTAGATATTGTTTATCCAGGGCAACACCCATCAGGGAAATACCAACTTTGGGGTATTCGTTTCGTCATTTTTACTTTTAGCCAGGCATACAAAGATACACACATACACAGACAACTGGAGGTTTTGTTCCTGAGATAAAACCAGTTTTCACCTCAGTGAGCATTTACTGATAAGCAAATCATTTATATATATATATATATATATATATATATTCAAAGAATGCATGCATTAACATCAGCTCAGCTATTAATTTAACGCATTCAAAAAAGAGCATGTAACTCTATAAAACAGAACAATTGAATAGGAAATAGAAGTCAACCAAACCTTGTCTGAGTGAAGTCCGGTCATTGGCTGATGAAAACATAAACCTCTGGTCGGGAATACCGTCAACCACGAGAAATATTGTTGAAATTTAAACATTTACTTTTTTAAATGTCTTAACGTCTGTCAGAGTGATCAAATGATTATAATATCATGATCTGCGAATAATTTATAAAACAGTTATCTACGGACACGTGTTTCGCTGAAACTGCAGGGGTGAGCTAGAAACAGTAGAAGTGTAACAGCGGGAGTGAGGTGGAAGCTGCAAGAACGACCAAATTTGTAGCAGTCAAAAGTATATGGGATGTCAATTGATTGTATGTACATTGTTTTACTCAACGTGACTTTGGAAAAGAAAGTTTGTTTAAATCTGTAACGTTCTAATGTAAAAAAAGGAGTAGTAACTTTTTTAGTTCAGTACATTTAAACTTATTTAATACATACACACGGATATAAAGAGAGAGAGAGAGAGAGAGAGAGAGAGAGAAAGAGAAAGAGAAAGAAAGAGAACATACTTACAATATCTTGGTAGACTTCATCTGCTATGATGGGTATTTTGTGTTTTGACGCCAACTTGAGAATATCTTTTATATGAGAACTGCTGAAAACTGATCCACAAGGATTGGACGGATTAATCACGACGATTGCTGCTGTGTTCTCATCGATTATTGATTCCAAATGATCAAGATCGATTTCCCAGGACTTTTCAGGCTGAAAGATAGGATTTATTGAAGCATCTCTTACTTTACTTAATTATCCCATTTCAACATTTAATGAAAAAAAAAAAATTTAATTAAAAAATTACACATACACATATATACATAGCTTGACATAATCAGTTTTAAATAAGTAATTATATAAATTGCATCTACAAGTCTCAACATTTTTACTTCAATCTCAAGATATCACGATTTAGTGTCCACTCCTTTTTAGTTGAATTCATCTTAGTATTATTCGCATTTCCTCAGTGAATTGTTTTGAAACAAAGTGCTATTTTGTGAGTGGTTATAAACAGATATGAAGAAATAATTTGGATGAAAACTATTCTGCATAAATCAACAATAATCATTATTTATTGTATAAATCATAACTGAAATTCAATTATTTTGAAAATGTGTGATCCCCCATGGAATGATTTCCCATTTGTTATTTTATTGTCGTCTCATTCCAACACACACACACACACACACACACACACACACACACACACACACACACACACACACACACACACACACACACACACACACACACACACACACACACACACACACAACAAAAAAAGTTTTTTCTTTTCTTTTTTTTTTGGCGTTGAGAGGTTTCAGGTCGTCTGATGAAGTCTCTTTGACTGAAACAGATGGCTATTTGTAGCGACCATATGTAACTGTTTACCTCAAATAATAATAATAATAATAATAATAATAATAATAATAATATATATATATATATATATATATATATATATATATATATATATGTATATGTTTATTATACATTAAGTAGATTCAGTTCTCTCCAAACTCTACAACAAATGCCTTAATGAAGCTTGCTTTCCGGTCTGTTCGAAAACTGCTTCTGTTGTACTAGTATTCAAGAATTCTGGCGAAAGGACAGACCCATCAAATTATCGCCCCATTAGCCTCCTCCCACTTTTTGCCAAAATATTTGAGACCATAATTAACCATGCTCTAGTCCATCATCTTACAGATGCTAAACTACTGACTGACAAACAATATGGATTTAGACAAGCCCGTTCCACAGCAGACATCCTAACTGTGATCTCTGAACGTATATACCATTCACTGGACAACGCGGGGGAGGGCAGAGCGGTAGCTCTAGATATATCTAAGGCTTTTGACAGGGTATGGCATGAGGGTCTCCTCAGTAAAATCAGATCATACGGTATCACTGGTAGAATACTTAACATAATTAAATCCTTCTTAGATAAGAGAAAAATCCAGGTTGTCCTCAACGGTCGTACATCTAAACAATATGATATAAATGCGGGAGTGCCCCAGGGTTCTATCCTTGGACCTCTATTGTTCCTGATATTCATAAATGACCTCCCCGACAACATTGCCTCTGAGATGGGTATATATGCTGATGACACTACACTCTATGGCAGGTACGACAGGAAGACGAATGAACACATTTCTAAAGAAATGGCAGAAACACTAGAGGAAGACCTCCAATCTGTAGTGGAATGGGGACAAAAGTGGTTGGTCGCGTTCAATGCTGCCAAGACTAAACTAGTTTCATTCAATAATTACAAGACACCCTCTCTACCACCCATAGCAATGGCCAACGACTCTTTATCTGAGAGTCCATCTTTCAAACTCCTTGGCCTAACGTTCACAGGAAACATGAGTTGGAACAATTACATTGAAGGCATTGCCAGGGCCGCTGCAAGAAAGGTGGGCTCTCTCTACCGTGCTAGAAAACTACTAACACCCGAAAGTATCCTGTACCTCTATAAGGCCACCATTCGCCCATGTATGGAGTATTGCTGCCACATCTGGGCTGGTGCATCTGCTACTAGTCTCTCGCTCCTTGACAAGGTTCAAAAGAGAGTCGCAAACCTGATAGGCCCTGAACTGGCATCTAAGCTTCAGCCTCTGTCCCATCGACGAAATGTTGCATCCCTCTGCCTTTTCTACAAGTATTTTAGTGGTGAATGCTCTGACGAACTGCAATCACTTGTGCCCTCACGACGTGTGCACCCTCGACAAACCCGACAGGCTGCTAAATCCCACCCCCACACTGTAGAGATCCCTAGATGTAAAAGATCTTTTTACTCCAATAGTTTCTTCCCCAGAACCGCTAGACTCTGGAATTCCATTCCAGGTCCCTGCTTCCCCAACAGTACTGACGTGCAGAAGTTCAAGTGTAACGTGAACCGACACCTTGCTGCCCAAATCCCTACATAGTACCCCAGTAGTTGTTGCCCCTGATAGTAGCCCCCTACACCAAAGTGGCAATTTGCCTTGTTTGGGGTGAAAATGTAATAAAAAAAAAAAAAAAAAAATTATTGGTTACATATGTGCATACACGTTTCAGTGGAGTCCCAATTCAGGGACAATATTTCATTAGACCAAAAAAGAATTGATATTGAAACAGAGACAAGACAGATAAATATATAAACAGACGGACAGATTGATAGACAAACAGAGAGATATAAGTCAAGATTTTTGCGTTATAGAACCCGATATCTTGACAAATAGAATATTCAAAGAAGTTTCAATAAGGATTAAATTTGTCAAGGAATATAAAAACATCATGTAAATTTTTCTTAGATTTATTTCCAAGTCACGAGGGGCAATTATCCGTTAGGTACATAAAATAATTGCAATAACATTTGATTTGACAGCAGTTATATTACATGAAAGTTTTTTTGTTTTACTTTTTAAGTAAATGTCTGACCTTTTAAATGTTTTAAACTTAAATAAAAGCTTTTCTTTTTTCAGAATCAAATTTTAGTAGCACTTATCTTATTCCTACGAAACATGTAATCATTTCTCTTACAATAGCCTAAACTTCTGATTTGAATAAAATTGTATTTTTATTTTATTATTGTAATTATGTAAACATATATTTAGTAAAAATTAGATAAATTGTTAATCAAATTATAAATGCTTTTTAAAATTTATCAAAAAGAATCTGCCTTTGAAAGCTTAAATTCAAGCCAGAAATTACTTTTTATTCCAGTTTAAACTTTTCCAAATTACTTTTCGAATTTCGAAATGTAATGATAATTGAACACAAATCAGCCATTTTTTTGCGAGATCACTAAATATCTATTGTACATGTCATTAAATATATCTGTCTTCCCTCAACATCCTTTCCAACTTATTTTTTTTTACATGGGGGTCACCACTTATCAAGGCCTGGAGGCAGGGATAAGGGTTATTGCATGTACAGTAATCAATGAGATAGTATTGTAGTAATCATTAGTATTGGAGATTTAATAGAGTGTCTTACTTAAGGGGGCGGTTTGTCAGGAATTTGTTTATGTTGGACTTGAAGACATCCAAGTTGTAGTCAGGTGGGAAACAGGCAAACGGAAGAGAGTTCCACAGTCGTGCACTTCTGAGAAAGAAGCTCTGCTCATGGAATCTATGTTTGGATTTAGGCACAGATAAGAGTGGGGAAAATTATTGACAGTAGTTTCAGCCAGACAGGTGTTTCTCGTGAAAGATTGGCGAGGGGGGACGAGAGATTGGAGCTCAGACGAGCACTTGCCATGGAAATAACGATAAAACAAAGACAGGCTCGCAACATCTCTTCTGTGGGAGAGAGGTTGCAGGGAAGAGAAAAGGGCATCCCTCACTAAACCACTAAGTCTATTTTGTACTCTGTCAAGGCAGGATAGGCTGTTTTTAGCAGCTCCTGCCCAGATGTGGCAGCAGTACTCCATCCTTGTACGTACAGATAGAGAATTGCATCAGTAGTGAGATATCTTCTGGAGTGGTAGAAGGATCCCACCATTTTCCCAGCGACCTTGGCAACAGACCTGATGTACTTGTTCTATCTCAGATTAGGTGTAAAGGACAAGCCCAGAAGCTTGTCAAAACATGGAGCCTCTCCAAGACGAGAGCCATCTATTTCAATTGATGCCAGATGGGGATCAGAGCGTTGATGATGTAAAGATAGAAGCATGGTTTTGGATGCATTAAAAGTGACCAGCCACCTCTTTCTCCACTGTACCACGTGCTCAAGATCAGAGGAGAGAGAATCAGAGAGAACTTTGTCATTTACGACCTTTGATGTGTTGCCATAGATGGTCGTGTCATCAGCATAGATGTCAACGAATGATTTAAGTATGTGTTTTGGGAGATCATTGATGTAGATCAGGAAGAGAGTTGGGCCCAGGATGGACCCCCTGAGGGACTCCAGCATTAAAACTGTGGGCCTCTGATTTCTGCCCATCAACCACTACTCTTATGAACCTATCGGAGAGAAATGATTTAATGATTGAGTAAACATTTCCAGTCATACCGTAGCTGGAAATCTTGTGAAGTAGGCCCTTATGCCATACCTTATCGAAGGCCTTTGAGCACTATAACTGGAATGCCGTCAGGCTCAGTTGCTTTACTGGAATCAAAGTTCTTGATTAGCTTGGCGACCTCACGCTCAGATATTTGTATGTTGCATAGCGTGTTGTCTGTTATAGGAGGAAATACGGGGAGTTGATGGCCTTTGTCGCATATGGTAGAGTTAGCTGCAAAGTTCTTGGTAAATAGTCTGGCCTTGTCTGATGCTGATGAAATGACCTTTGATGCCCATTGATGATAGTTGGGATAGAATGCACGCTTCTATTGAAGATACTGTTTGCTATTTGCCAGAACTGGTGGGAACCAAGCCGCTGCTCAGCTACTTTGGATTTAACGGACTGAGCATACAGCTCCCCTGCATTTTTTATTACTCTTTTCAAGTGGTTGCTGGCAGTCCTGAAAGCAGCTTTAGTCTATTACATTGGTAGCTATGGAAAAAGTGATTTCTGTGCGCGATGGCAGCAGTACATTCAGGGGAGAACCATGGCTGGCTGTTAGGTTTTTGTTGGAATTTTTTGGATGGTATGAATCGGTCTATGCCTACAATTAACCATTCGGTCAGGTCTGATACTATAGAGGACACATCCTTTTTAAACATGGAATTCAGAGGTAGGTCAGATATGAATGTGCAGAAGCTATCCCAGTCAGCCATAGAGTATCGATATACAGTACGATGGAGAGGTACGTCTGAAGACTTATTATATTTCATTTTTATCTTAATTGCTACAACAGAGTGGTCAGAGGATCCCAGAGGAGATAGAATGCAACATGAACATAGCTGAGGGGAAGTTGTGGAGAAAAGATCTAGAAGGCTTGCATACTAACCGGTAGTACCGCGCACACGGGTGGGTTTGTGAACAATCTGAGTGAGGTCATAGGCAGTGGCAAAATCATGACAGAACCTCGCATCATCATCAGTTTTATTTGAGTAGGTCAGCCATTCCACATTAAGGACATTGAAGTCACCGCAAATGTGAATGTTAGCCGAAGGATTAGCAGACAGAATGTGGTCAATTTTCTCAGATATGCTCTTAAATATAGTAACTTATTACCAAAGAGAGAAATGTTTTAATAATTAAAGTCATCTTTTATTGACGTTATTCACTATGCACGATTATTCTCAAGTCCATTTAAATAGATGATATCACTAAACAATGATGTATCAGTCAAATATTTTTATATACTATTTTTGTTTGCTTTAAATAGACAGGTCTATTACTGAGTAATTGGCCCACCAGCCAATCAGAAGCCCCGGAGAATAGATACCATTCATCCCTCCTTATTATGATGCTGTCCACTCTGGACAGAGACAAGACAAACAGACAGACAGATAGATAGACAGCCAAACAGATAGATAGACAGACAGATAGACAGAAAGATAGGCATATAGATAGATAGACAGACAGACAGGTAGACAGATAGACAGATAGACGGACGGACAGACAGACAGGTAGATAGATAGGCAGTCAGGCAGACAGACAGAAAGATAGATAGATTATTAGATAACGAAAATGACAAATATCATTTGAATCTCAAAATTAATTTTGAAGTCTTTGAACTGACGGATAGAATTAAAGTTTAAAAATTTAAATTGAATTAAAGTTTAAAAATTTAAATTGAATTAAAGTTTAAAAGCAAAAATCAAGTATCATTGTTTATTCTGTGCTTTTGATCCAAAGAAAAAATTTTTTTCATGAGCCATATGCAACGAGCCATAATTACCTCACGAAAACCTCTGATTTAAGCGTAGTACATGGATTAAAAGTTAATTTTTTTTAAATATACGTACAATGAGATTGTATAATTTCACATCAATTCCTCTGGCATTTGAAAGCGTCTTGTAAAGAGAAAACCCGGGTTTTGGCACTAAGATATTTTGTCCTGAATTTGCCAGGCATGAAATACATAGTTCCAGGGCACCGGAACAACCACTGGTTAAAACCACATCCTGCAAAGGATAACAGAGAAACATTCATTGAAATAACAAAGAAATAATGTTTCAAATTTTATAAAGACGATTCCCACAAAGTCAAACATAATTATTTGCTTGCAAAATTAAGTGGACTTTATAGTTTTGTTTATAGAAGGAGAGATTAATAATATATGCATTGAAATTATTAATACAAGAAATGTGCTGCAAATGGAGTGTGTTTACAACTTTATTAAAATACCAACTTATCTGATACTGCACATATCTCTGATTAAGTAGTACAAAATTTGAAAAAAAAAAGAAAAAAAAAAGATCTGTATAACGTATAGAGAGAAGAGCTTTCTAAAATGTATTAGGTTCGTATGAAGGCAATTTGAAAAGCAAAAGAGAGGATTTTCCATTTTTTTCCATTTTTAAATGCCTGATGATTGGCCAATGAGAATTGTATAGCCCAATCAAATGGTGCTATTTTAGAAGATAAGGGATGTAATTGATTAACACAAAAACAAAGGGATATAAATAATTTTAGGAGATAAATCCTTTTTTTAAAGGAAACTAAAAAGACAAATTTCACTAAACATTGTAAGACCGTGGAACCACAAAATGTATACTGTAACAGTATTAACTGGGCGATTGGGAAAAGGAAAATTAGTGTTCTTTATTTCTTTATAGACTCAACGTTTGAGAGGTAAGACTGACTGAAAGAGAGAGAAAGATAGAGAGGAGGAGACATAAAAGAAGATACATATATATATATATATATATATATATATATATATATATATATAACTACTTCATTTACTCACATAAAATTAATATACGAAAGTATAGATTTATGCGTAAACTTTAAGTATTTACTTCAAAAGTGCTCAATACGTAGGTAGAGCTAGTTAGTAATTTATAAAATATATATGACGATTAAGCTACACTGAATATTCGGCGCTTCATCCACTATAGGATTCGTCAGGCTTATGTGCATAATCCTATAGTGGATGAAACGCCAATATTCAGTGTAGCTTAATCGTTATATATATTTTATAAATTACTATATATATATATATATATATATATATATATATATATATATATAGTAAGTTATAAAATATATATGGCGATTAAGCTACACTGAATATTCTGCGTTTCATCCACTCTAGGACTCTTCAGGCTTATGCACGGATAGCAATACAAAATAATTTAAAAACTAACAAAAACAATAGAAAATAAACAAATAGATAAATTAAATAAATATGAATATACATAAACTATCACACACACATATATATATATATATATATATATATATATATATATATATATATGTGTATGTATGTACATATATATATATATAAACTAACATAAAAAAACAAAAAAACACTAACCTAGATTAAAAACAGGTCAAGAAACTAGATATCCAGGCTAAATAGACCACACACAAAGGAACAGGTCAACCAGAGGTCAAATAGGCCTTTGTCCGGTAAGTGCATGTTCATTGGCTGATAGGAAGGGCGCGGTAGATGCTAGAAAGCTGATTGGCTAACTAAAATTTCAATAGAAGGTGCTTATATAAAAACGACAGACAACCACAAAATTCGTACATAAGCCTGAAGAGTCCTAGAGTGGATGAGACGCGGAATATTCAGTGTAGCTTAATCGCCATATATATTTTATAACTTACTAACCAGCTCTACCTACGTATTGAGCATTTTTGACGTAAATACTTAAAGTTTACGCATATATTTATACTTTCGTATATTAATTTTATGTGAGTAAATGAAGTAGTTATATATATATATATATATATTAGTATAATATATATATTAGTATAATAATTTTTAAAAATTTGTAAATAAATTTATAGATATAGATATACCACTTTTTAGGCAATATTATAAGTTCCAAATCTTAGCTAGTATTGACCAGAGTTTAACAAATGAAGGCTCGTTAGAAAGGTAATGACCTGAATTGTGTAATGGTCGATGTGACATTTGCCCTTAAGGTCGTCCATTAAGGAGATCATCCATCATCCAGAGCCTATATTTAGTTCCTTTTTACAGCAATAAAATGTTTCAATCATAGTCGTTTGTTTTCCTAATTTTGCATATGAATTACAAAATATCTGATATTTCCTCAAAACCTTCAGCCATGATGGAGTGGAGACGAAAACTTACTGCTATGGTTTCAAATGATTTGAAATAACAGCAAGGGGAGACTTAATTCCAAATATTTTTTATATATTGCATCTCTCCTCTTTGGTTTTCATACATAAAGTAAATTTCACAGTGTATAAGGATTATTTGATACTGGAGATATTCATAATCGTCTCCTATTTCCCTTGCTGTTATTTCAGATCATTTGCAACCATAGCAACAGGAATTGATATAATAGCACCGGATTGATATAATCATATATTTGCCGGATATCTCATCCAACCAAAGGGGAAACGAAGGAATCATGTATACATTGGATTGTTACTTTATGCCTTGGAAGAATTACAATACGCATTGGATTTTTTTACCTCCCTGCTACCAAAAACTCTCACTTCAAGATTTACCATACAATTTAGATCTGAAGTTCAATATCCTTTTCATTCTGCACCAATATCTAATTTCCCTAATAAAACTTTTAATTATAATTTTCTATGTTTATTACCTTTAGCAAATAAGGTGCAAACCATTTATAATATTTGTTAATATTTTTCCTCTGAGGAGATGAATAAACATCAAAAACTCATGGGTTAAGGAAATATACTTATCAAAAAGTATTCTTTGTTTTGCATATAATAAAAATTCTAAATTTGAAATTTAACTGTTTTAAATCATAAAATTTAAATTACTAAATTATGATTTTTTTTCTCTATCTGGTATATTGAATAATTTTCATTTAGCTAGGATTATCTTATATGAAATATTACACCCAATAATATTTTGTAAGACCGATAATCACTGGATTTGCACACACACACACACACACACACACACACACACACACACACACACACACACACACACACACACACACACACACACACACACACACACACACACACACACACACACACACACACACACACACACACACACACACACACACACACACACACACACACACACACACACACACACACACACACACACACACACACACACACACACACACACACACACACACACACACACACACACACACACACACACACACACACACACACACACACACACACACACACACACACACACACACACACACACACACACACACACACACACACACACACACACACACACACACACACACACACACACACACACACACACACACACACACACACACACACACACACACACACACACACACACACACACACACACACACACACACACACACACACACACACACACACACACACACACACACACACACACACACACACACACACACACACACACACACACACACACACACACACACACACACACACACACACACACACACACACACACACACACACACACACACACACACACACACACACACACACACACACACACACACACACACACACACACACACACACACAAGTACCCGTCGTTGACTGGATTCAAAAACAGCCTACAGAAAATGGACTCTGATTTATGAAAGTATGATAGGTTATGAAAAGGAAGGGTTGTAAAGAGATAGCTTCGAATTTGGGGGTATCAAAACCAAAGCAAAATATGATGAAAGTAAAAATAAAATAGATAAACCCCATAATTTATTATACCATACCTGTTCACACTGAAACAATTATCACAATATTCTGTGGATGTATATTAAAAACTTGTTAAACTTTGTGGCATATTTCCATTCTATGGAGGTCAGGTGCGAGCGAACACCCCATAATTTTATTATACTATATTTCTTCAAACAGAAACATAATTATCAAAGTATACTTACACAGATAGATATGAAAAGTCTTTATTAAAGTTTGTGCCTATTTCCATCCTATGGAGGCCAGGTGCGAACGCAGACCCTACAATTTTATTATACCATCCCTATTTTAGTTAAAACATACTTATCAAAGTATTATTATGTACATCTATATCAAAAACACTTGTAAACTTTTAAAAAAATTTTTAATTTTTTATTTCCATACTTTGTGGACCAGGCGCGAATATAGACCCCACAATTTTAATGAACCAATGTTCTGCCAGATTAAACATACCCATTACTGTGTCTCGATACATTTTCTATCATTATATGTGATCAGTTTTTTAAAATAGTCAACCATATAGGAGCCTATTCGTGACCCCCCCCCCACACATTCAGCTTTATATTATATATATATATATATATGTATTCCTATATGTATATATATTGCAATTATGAAGGGAAGACTTATAATTCACGATTAAAAGTAAAATGTGCGAAGAAGGGAAAGAAAAATAAAGTAGAGGGGGGGTAGTCAGCTAACCAGTTTCGCCCTTGCTTTCTCAAATCTTTATCAAGGAATTTAAAAAGGGGAAATCGAAAATATGTACATTCAAAATAAAACTATGTTGCGTTCCGTTATGGGTGTAAAAAAGGAAAAGCGATTAAAATAAATCAACGCTATGATATTTTACTTGAAGATCCTAGAGACTAATCACGCTCAAACCTAAGAGATATTTTCTCTGTTTACAGAGAGAAGGCCTTTTCAACCGAACGTGAACGGTCTGCAAGATCTTTTAATGGAATATTGAATGAGTATGACTCAGAATTGAAAATGAGTTTGTGCTGAAGTTCGCTACACATGACGGGTTTTTAATGAGATGATCAGTTATATATATATATATATATATATATATATATATATATATATATATATATATATCAGAATAATGAGATGAATTAGAAATCAGATTAGTGAATATTGTAGTTTCCAGTCTTATAAAATACTTTTGGGAAGTAATAATTTTATATAAAACAATCCCAGCCAAATAAAATTGCTCGATATACTAGAAAGAGCAAATTAAAATTTAGAGGTTTTATATATAAATTTCATTCAAGAACAATATAGTTTTCAAAACAAAAAATTATTGTTTGGACAAAGAATACAATATTTATAGTAATTTCCTTAATCCATGGATTTTCGATGTAAGCCCATCTCAGACGAAAAATCATTAGCAAGATATATATATATATATATATATATATATTAACTCCCAATTAGAACCTCAATATAATTGTAGGCAAACAAATGAATGTCCCTTTGGAGACAAAGGCCTAACTTCGGACACCAAGTCATAGAATACCAAGTCATAGAAAAAGGAAGAACTAAGTCATATGCACAATCAAGGAAAAATTTACGATAAAGAAATCATCTAACTTCTTTTAAAATACATCCACAGCGTTCAAATGACGACACATCTTAAACTAAGTACATTAGAGAACTCGAAGATAATACATATATGAATTGAAATGGTTTGTCATTAGTAGAGCAAAAAGAAATTTCTAAGAAAATTTAAGAAATGTTATCTATGTTTATTAGAATATTAGCACATAATAATATCTTAAGGCAACCTAATTAATTGAAAGCACGAAGTCATGCAGAACTGCATGCATTGTTCAAAATTCACATTCTTGAAATACATTACATCCTCAGTAACTTGTACTCAAATCTCATACTTTTGTATTAAAATTAATAATATATCATCATATTATTTTATCATTGTTAAAATATAACATTAAACATCAAAAGGAGATAAAATTCATATTTGATACTATAAACTTGAAAAATGCGTATACAACAATAAATACCTTAAGTTTAATTTATATATTTTATAAAGCTATCATAAATTTTGAGAATCAACCAAATAGTTTTACTAACGGTTTCTTTTATTGCATTTGGTGAAGATAGTTTTGATCTCTTTTTCATTCACTGAAAAATGTATATCTTCATCTATTTATTTTTATTTGGAACCGATTAATTTGACCAAAATATATAACTTCTTTTATGAATCTATCTATCATATACGAACCATGCTGAAGTTATTCTTTAAACGTGCCTAATAAACAACCGGAAGCAACTTTAAAAAGCGGAAATGAACAGTTTTTTTGATTTACCTCTGCTGTAACTTTTGGAGTAACGTAGGTGGCAACCGCAGAGCGTGCAATCTTTAGACCTTTTGAATAAAAGCAAATGCATATGTTAAAATACTTCAATTGCACATATTATAAAATACTAAATGCAGCATAAATTTGTCTCATTATCCTAAATACATACATACATACATACATACATACATACATATAGCAAGAATCAATGGCAAAAGCCTCTTACGATAATGCAAAATGATTTACAATGCTTATTAGAAAAGGCGGCGAGTCTTTAAATTTTAGAGAGATTTATTGTTTCTCAGAATTCTCTATTTTTCTTTAAACAATTAAAATTTTTTTTCTAAAATCCAAAGTAATTCTGGCAATGGTTCCTTGATATTTTCTGATGTGTTCACAGGGACAAACTAGATTACAAAGAAATATGGTAACAAGATGTACAGAGTTTTTACTTATACTAACGAGTCATTACTTATTAAAGGTAAAAGCCTCTAGAGGATAAGGGTTAACGAGATTGTCAATTTCAGGCTTGAAAACGATGAATGGAAGGAATAAAATTGAATTTCTTTAGAGCGTGGCTCAATAAGTATTTATTGACATTAAACTTGAACAAAGCATTTTGTAGTCTGTAGGGAAGAATATCCTTTGAAGATAAAAAGTTCTTGGAAAGAAACACTCTTGATAGAAATTCTGTTTTCTTTTGTATACAAAGATAGAAAAGGAAAATACTTTGCAGTAGCAGTAAGAAGACGAGTTCTTGTTGTAAATATTTTACAGAGAGCAACCAGAGATTAGAGCTCAGTCGAGCACTTATCATTGAATTAACGCCAGAATAGAGAAAGACTAGCAATGGTTCTATCGTAGGAAAGGGGACTTTAGGGAAGAAAAGAGATTATCCTCCTCTAGATTGCAAAGTTGATTTTGTACCCTGCCAAGACAAGAAAGAGTGCTCTGTACGATACCTTTCCAGATGTAACAAAAGTATTCCATTTTAGGACGTATCTGATTCTTATACTGGTAAAGGATTCAATTAGGAGCAATGGAATGATCCAACATGTAGATATATAAAGGATAAATTAGAAGACTTTCGTTTATAATAATTTGAAAAAAAAAAAAAAGATTGTTAAAGAAAGTGTCAAATATTAAACGAGTAGAACCGTTGGTAAATAAGTAAGTTGAAAATAACAGGATGTACATGATCAGTCGTTATCAACTTGGTGTACTCGAGCTTAGCTTGGACTCAGCCGTGGGAATTGATAGAAGCAGACGTGATATCGCAGGGATCGAAGAAAGAGTGAGTAGTAAAAGTCGACAGTTCGATGTGAGCATTAAACGTGTACAACATCTTATTTCAAAATACTTTAAAATATGATTAAATAGTGATTATCAATCTATCTCTTCCCCCATACCCCACTGGTCAGTGAATCGGCACAATAAAATCAAGCAGAATAAACCTCCTCTGTCTTCTTAAAGTTTTGTTTTGACTTAGTCCTTTTTTTCAGGTATGAAATAACTTATTTGGAGGTGGCGTTTCCCTATTTTGGAAGGACTCCAGAAAAGGGGAATACAGGAGCAAACATCTAACTGTTAGATGCTTGTGTTAGATTCTAACACACCAGATATGATTATGAACTTTTATGCGTTCATGTATGACACAAGGTTGAAATGTGACAAAAGGGAAAACAAGCATGTCTAGCAATACATCTGATGTTGATATCACAAGAAAATATGTTTTTATATTAAAAAGAAATAAAAGTTTCAACGTTTGTTACAAATGGTGTTAGAAGAGCCATGCTTACTCACCGACTGAAGGGCCATAACCATTGTGTTTATTGCTTTGCAAGCTGTTAAGAACAGCATTTTCAACCGAAGAGGACAGTTTTAAGTTACCATACACTGTGGGGTCACCTGAAAATGAATAAATTTAAGATATTAAGATATTGTATTATTACAATTAGCTAAAAGAAGAAATGGTAAGAAAATAACATCAAAAGCATAGAAAAGAAAAAAAAAATACAGCATTGCTACGGAGACGAGAGGAGTGATAAGATCCGTCACACAGGATTTCTTCAACAGCCTTCGTCTGTTAATGACGTATCATACTGGTTGTGATTGGACGTGGCTTTACGAACACCTCTCCGCATTGCCACTATTCATACAAACGGTTCGAGCCTGATTTCAAACTGCTTAGCTTGCATGGCATAACGCTTTCTGATATTTGAATATTGTTTTTTAAAAAGGACATTTTCTTAATTAACTATCATTTGTTGTTGTGTATTATAAGAAAAAAAATACACCGGAAAATACAAAAAAATGAAAGCGGTACACTGTTACGTATCAGGATGTAAAAGAATTTCGTAATTTTCATTAATATATGCTTAAGTGACAAACGCTTCCTTTACATTTTTTAAAAAAATTAGTTTTGTTCATATCTTTATTCCATCAACAAGAGCAAGTTTGAAGTTAAAGGTTAGAGAAAAGTTTCCTGATCATTGGAGTTGGAACGAAAGCGCACACATTTGCACTGGTTGACATCTTAAATCCAATTGTTCTGAATATGCTGGATGTGTGCTTGAGTTGATATCTTCATTATATATATATATATATATATATATATATATATATATATATATATATATATATATATATATATATATATATATAGAGAGAGAGAGAGAGAGAGAGAGAGAGAGAGAGAGCTGTTTAACGGTACAGAACTTATAGATTGCTTTAAACAAAATGGCCGGCAAAACCCGAAGAGTTTCTTTCATCAACAGACTCACCAGGAGTTAATCGTTGATCATAAAATAAACAAACAAAATCACTTGCAAGAAGAGACTTATGGGGTATACGTGTAAGGGAAAAATCGGATGGGAATATGAATAAAATATTTACAATAATATAAAATACATGTACAACTGGGGCAAGGGGAGAGTTAATATATATCCCCAAATAAGTCTAACGATCTCACGAACTCCTTCTGTCGACAGAGAGTCTGCGTAGGAGAATAGACACTAACTCCAAAATCCGCAAGTGATTTTGAGAGTTAGCCCGATGCAAAATCGTAAAACACTCCATTTTATACATATTGGAACACGCTGGATTTTCATGGAGGTGCTAGCCAATGGCAGATTCCAAGATAGAAGAAAGGGAATAAGAGCGACAAGGCTTGCACAATCTTATTTTTGCTGGAATATGTTGGTTGATTCGAGTCTGTAAATTTAAGGAGGTTTGACCTACATAGTCAGCAGCAGACTGACAATTAAATTCATAAACTAACAATATATATATATATATATATATATATATATATATATATATATATATATATATATATATAAATATATATATATATATATATATTTACCAGTGGTGAAAAAACCGGAATAGAGTGCTCAATGTGTAGCCAGAGCAGTATATAATATATGTAAACTCATTCTGGACTCACAGTAATAAATTTATATATATATATATATATATATATATATATATATATATATATATATATATATATATATATATGTGTGTGTGTGTGTGTGTGTGTGTGTGTGTGTGTGTGTGTGTATACATATATATGTTGGTTATGTAATTAAAACTAGAGTGTAGAGCTCAATGATATTAATTTTTAATGTTATAAATAATGTTATATATAATAATTTATGCTATAAATAATAATAAATAATGTTTAATGTTATAAATAAATTATAGTTTTTATCTAAATAAAATTACAATCGTTTCATTATTGCTAATACAGACGAGACATAAAAAACAAAGCTTAAGTTTTATCAACAAATAAATCTTGAATTTGATTATCATTACTAGCCTAACTGTTAGAAAAAGCGAGTGAAAACGGCATAAATAATTCAGCAGGAATAACCCTCCATGGCAGACGTTCTGACCGGATAAGAAACCAAGTACTCAACGTGTGTACATAAGCTTCCACAAAAGGAAATAGCTTTTGAACATATATTACTATGGTTAGATTTTACTTCTCTGAAATTCAATATAAATATTTTGATATAAAGTCTAAAGGAATAATAGTGTGACCCCTCCTTAACCAAATGTGCTAACATGGAACCGTTAACAAAATTCACAATTTTTAAAAAATCTATCTAGTATGAATAAACTTTAGTGTTTATTGTTAAAAAAAGTGTGCACCACTAATTTCTACAAATTGAAAAGTTTGTAAAATATTAATTTCGTACCATATGGGAACGCTCTCAGGTAAAATTGTATTGTAACAGAAAATGAGAAGATGTTAGTTTGCCATTTTTATAGTTACATCTGTGTCCATCCTACTGGGCTTGTTTGATACGAAGAAAAGGGTTGCCAAGTCTGGATTAAAAGAACGAACTTCTCTATAATTTAAATCAATTTTATTCAACATGTGTATTCAAGAGATTTAACATGGTCTAGAAAAAGTTACGGAAACAAATAGACACGAATTTAGTCTGTTATTTTCAGCTCGTCTCATTGACTAGAGGCGTCTCATTGCTAGAGGCGGTAAGAGAGAAATAACGTTTTGTCACATTGACATCTCAAACAAAACTGTTATATCGTCTAAATCCTGGTTAGAAGCGAGGAAGGAAATATGCTTCTTGGTAGCATTATACTCAGTCTGACCTTTTGTAAAAGATATACAAACGTTTGGGTGTAAGGGCTATCTCCCACTAAATGTTTTGGCCAAACAATGAATCAATTGCTTGTGAATCACTTCGCGAATGAGTCCAAGGAAAAACAGATCATGACTATGTAACTGTTACAAGTGATATAGGAACTCTGCAAAGATTATTCGTATTGGGAGGTTAGAAACACAGGGTTATGGTTTGAGTTAAGGTTATGGTGAGGATCAAGATTAGTAAATGGGTTGATTATAAGTTGAGTTTTAAGTAGAAGGGTAGAATAGAAGTGAGAATCAGATTACGGTTGAGATTTTTAGGGTAAATATGGTTAGGTTTAATATTGCAGATAAGATTATACTTAAATTAGGGTTTACAGTAAATCGGTTTACATCGGGTTTTAAGTTGAGATTCAGGTAGCGGTTTGGAATGAAATTGAGAATGAGATTAGGGTTGAGTTTAGCGTTGAGGATGAGGTAGTGATTAGGTTTTAGGGTAAATAAGGCTAGGTTTGATATTTCAGATAAGATTTAAGCTAGATTACGGTTAATAGTGAAGCAAAGCAAAACACGATTTTTAATTGTTTTCAAAGTATGAATATGTTATAATGGAATGATCTAGCATCCCTTCGGACAATAAGATAGACATTGTAGATATACTCCTCCAGGATTAGAGAGTTCAAAGACACCGAGCGAGACAGACTCTCGTATTGTACCCTTTGTAAATAAACCTTTGGATTTACCCTAAGTGAATGTCCTGTGTAATGATTATCTAAAGAAAGATATATCACTTGGCGACAAAAGATGAGCGTATGATATTTTGGAGGCGGAAAAAAGGTGAAACGGAATTCGGAACGCACATGGTCGAAGGAAAAAGAAAACCATGGAGTCTGAACGAACGACAGAACTAAGTTCTAAAAACTTAAAATAATTCAACCAACTGAAAAAGAAAATTTTAAGAAGAATACGATACAAAAAGACACATAAAAAAGTAAGTAAATGTTTTTTTCCAAAGAAAAAAAAGAAACAATTCAGTCTGTTTAGCTTCATACTGAAAAAAAAAGAAGGAAAATATTTGTTCTATTGCTAATTCATTTCAAATTTATTTTCTTCTAATAAGAAAAAATAAATAAGAAATAATAAAAGGAACATGTTTATGCTGCTGCTGCTGCTGCTGCTGTGTGTGTATTTCCTTCTCCAAAATTGTTCTAAATTGTTACGAAATAATGTGTCTTTTCTTTTTGTACAATGAATTTTTTGTTTTATTCTGCGCTTAAAAGTTTAATAAGGAGCAAATAACTGAATTCACAAAAACCATGCAATTGCATGCGAGGCAAGCACAACAAAAGCAAATGGAATATTTACAAGAACAATAATTAAAACAAAATGAATTATTACAATCTATATTAATGAAGCAAGCAGAAAAAGAAAGATTGTCGGTTTATACCTTAAAGGAATTGCAAAGTCTCTATCAGAATTTTTGTATGAACCAACAAATGGTCTGACTTTTCCAGCATATTTTAGGAGATATGAAAATATTTTTTCTAAAAGATGTTAGTCGTGGTCTGACGAGGAAAAAATTATTCTGCTGTTACAAAAACTCAGATATTTCTTTTAAAGAAACGATAGATATATTATCGAGAATTTTCGATGAACGGGACAGTTATATGCGTCATAAGTATCTAAATATTGTAAAACAAGATGAGGAGGATTTTATTGCTTATGCAGGAAAAGTAAATGCCCAATGTGAATTATTCAGGATAAAAGACCTCAAAGAAGATATGTTTAAATTTTTAATATTTGTTCAAGGTTTAACAGTCGCTAAAGATAAAGAAATTCGTTCAAGGATATTATCAATCATGAATTCAGACATTGAGATAACTTTACAAAAAATACGGAAGTGTGTCAAAAGCTGTTGAATTTAAAACAGGACAATACAAGTATTAAAGGAAAAAATATTTCCCAAGTACAAAGGGTTAAAGAACATGAAAAAAAATACTGTAGAAAATGTGGAGGAAAAAAATCACTTCACAAAGTGTTATTTTAAAAATAAAATATGCCATGAGTGCGGACATAAAGGTTACAAATCAACGGTATGCAAAAAGAAAAAGACCGTAAGCCTGAAAGAATGAATACCATCGGATCTAAAAAAAAGAGTCCATGAATTATAAGAAAAGAAAATATATTTATGTCAAAATTAATGGCTGGAAAGTAAACTGCCTACAGGATACTGGGAGTTATATATCCCTAATTGATGAAGTAATTTGGAAAAGAATTGGATATCCAAAGTTACAAAATACAGAAAAAATTGCTAGAGGTGTTTCTGGAAATAGACTAAAATTCCAAGGTGAATTTTATACAAATGTGACATTGAATGAAAATACAGTAAAGAACAAAAAATATGTCATACCAGGAAAAAATTATAATTTATTTGGTATCGACTTGATGATACTATTCAATTTATGGGAGAAACCCATAAACTCGTTTTGTAGAAAAGTAAGTGTGGCAGGGATAGGAAATTCCAAACTGCCAGAAAAATTTATTTAGGATTTAAAAAAAGGGATTTTAAAAATGTATTTTCTGAGGGACTGGGTTGTTTCACTAAGATTGAAGTGAAATTTGAATTGAAGAACAATGCTACACCGGTGTTCAAACCTAAAAGGAAGGTTCCATTCTCTTCACTGGAAACAATAGATGAACTAAAGAGACTCAAAGAAAATGGAGTAATTGAAAAATTGAACTACTCAGAGGGGGTAGCACCCACAGTATATGTAAGAAATAAAAAAAAAAAAAAATCAGGGTATGTGCGGATTTCTCAACTGGACTAAATGATTGCTTAAAAGATCATAACTATCCGCTCCCTAAACCCGAGGAAATTTTTTGTAAGTTGAATGGGGCAAAATTTTCTCAAAAATTGATTAATCAGAGGTATAATTGCAGGTCAAAGTCTAGGAAGATTGTTCAAAATACCTGCCGATAAATACCCATAAATGATTATTTGCCCTAAAACGGTTGGCTTTTAGTTTGAAAGTAGCCACAAATTTATTCCAACAAATTATGGATACTATGTTAGCAGGTTTAGATTTTGCAATGGCTTACTTAAACGACATTCTAATAAGGAGCAAGAATGTTGAAGAACAAAAAATCCATATTCGTGAGGTATTCAAACTACAGATTCAAAGTGGCTCTCGAGAAATGTGAATTTGGCATGGACAAAATTGATTATTTTGGATACATAATTGATTAGAAAGGTAAAAGACATAACCCAAACAGTAGAGAAGCAATTAAAGACATGCCTAGACTGGACAATATAGCGAAATTACAGTCATTCTTGGGTCTAGCGAACTACTATAATCCTTATATCCCAAATATGAATGAATTAAGAGCACCCTTAAATGATTTATTGAAGAATAAAAAATGGCACAAAAAATTAAAAAAGTGTTTGTTATCAGATACATTACGATCCGAAGGAGGAGTTAATTGTAGTAGCAGATGCGAACGAATATGGGTTAGGAGCCATGTTTCCACACAGATTAGAAGATTGGTCTACTAAACCAATTGCCCATGCTTCAAGGGTTTTGTTATCTGCAGAAAGAAATTATAGTCAGATTGAGAAAACAGGTCTGGTAATTGTGTACGCTATGAAAAAATTTATGGAAGATCATTTGTCATGCAAACGGACCATAAACCATGACTGTCGATTTTTGCTTAAAAAAGATATTCCTACCCATACCGCAAATAGATTGCAGTGATGGAACATTTTTTTTGCTCAACTACAATTTTAAAATGCAACACTTACCATCTAACAAAATTGCACATGCAGATGGTCTGCCCAGATTGATTCCAAGTAAAACAGAATTGCTCGAAAAAACGGTTATAGCAGCACTAAGAGAAGAAAATAAACTAGCAGACATACTAACAATAAAATTTATAAATACAAACACCCCACAGCTGCAAACACTATAAAGGCGTTAGACGAGTTATTTGGTTGTTTTGTTAGTGACAATGGTACCATGTAAACAGGACGAGAATTTAAGGACTACTGTGAGTCACTGGCTATGGAACATTTGCGGTGACTTCAATGTCCATAACTGGAATGGCTGACCCACTCAAATAAGACAGATGATGAGGAGAGGTTCTGTCATGATTTTGACATTGCCTATGACCTCACTCAGATTGTTCGCGAGTCCACCCGTGTGCCCGATACTACAGGTCAGTATGCAAGCCTTCTAGACCTGTTTCTCTCAACTTCCCCTCAGCTATGTTCATGTGCTGTTCTATCTCCTCTGGGATCCTCTGACCACGCCGTTGTATCAGTTAAGATAAAAATGAAATGTAATAAGTCTTCAGACGTACCTCTCCATCGTACTGTATACCGATACTCTATGGCTGACTGGGATAGCTTCTGCACATTCATATCTGATCTACCCCTGCATTCCATGTTTAAAAAGGATGTGTCATCTATAGTATCAGACCTAACCGAATGGTTAATTGTAGGCCAAGACCGATTCATACCATCCAAAAAGTTCCAACAAAAACCTAACAGCTAGCCATGGTTCTCCCCTGAATGTGCTGTTGCCATTGCGCACAGAAATCACTTTTTCCATAGCTATCAGTGTAATAGATGCACTGAGACTAAAGCTGCTTTCAGGAACGCCAGCAACCACTGTAAAAGAATAATAAAAAAATGCAAGAGAGCTATATGCTCAGTCTGTTAAATCCAAAGTAGCTGATCAGTGGCTTGGTTCCCACCAGTTCTGGCAAATAGCAAACAGTATCTTGGACAGAAGTGTGCGTTCTACCCCAATCATTATCAATAGACCAGAGGTCATCTCGGCAGCATTAGACAAGGCCAAACTATTTGCCAAGAACTTTGCAGCTAATTCTACCCTATGTGACAAAGGCCATCAACTCCTTGTGTTTCCTCCTATAACACACAACACGCTATGCAACATACAAATATCTGTGCGTGAGGTCGCCAAGCTAATCAAGAACCTTCATTCCAGTAAAGCAACTGACCCTGACGGCATTACAGTTATAGTGTTAAAAAAAGCTTCAACCAGAACTTGCCCTCATACTTACGAAACTGTTCAAGCGTTGCCTTAAGGAGAAGTGCTTTCCAACACTCTGGAAAACCTCATCAGTATGCCCTGTATTTAAGAATTCAGGTGATAAGTCATCTCCCTCTCAGTACAGACCAATAAGTCTCCTGTGTGTCATGAGTAAGTTGCTTGAATCCACATTAAATAGAGAAGTATAAATAACCTTCTTAGTGACACGCAATATAGTTTCCGTTCTGCTAAATCTACAGCAGATGTGCTAACGGTTATATCTCATAGGATTAGCAAATCTCTCGACTAAGGCTTCCTTTTTAAGACAATTGCTCTTGACACATCAAAGGCCTTCGATAAGGTATGGCATAAAGATCTACTTCACAAGATTTCCAGCTATGGTGTAACTGGAAATATTTTCTCAATCATTAAATCATTTCTCTCTGATAGGCCCATAAGAGTAGTGGTTGATGGGCAGAAATCAGAGGTATGCAGTATTAATGCTGGAGTCCCTCCGGGGTCCATCCTGGGCCAACTCTCTTCCTGATCTACATCAATGATCTCCCAAAACACATACTTAAATCATTCGTTGACATCTATGCTGATGACACGACCATCTATGGCAACAAATCAAAGGCTGTAAATGACAAAGTTTTCTCTGATTCTCTCTCCTCTGATCTCGAGCGCGTGGTACAGTGGGGGAAGACGTGGCTGGTTACCTTTAATGCATCTAAAATCAAGCTCCTATCTTTACATCATTAACGCTCTGATCCCCATCTGGCATCAATTGAAATGGATGGCTCTCGTCTTGGGGAGGCTCCATGTTTTGACAAGCTTCTGGGTTTGACCTTTACTCCTGATCTGAAATGGAACAAGTACATCAAGTCTGTTGCCCAGGTCGCTGGGAAAATGGTGGTATCCTTCTACCGCTCCAGAAGATATCTCACTACTGATGCAATTCTCTATCTATATAAAAGCCAAGTACATCCAAGGATGGAATACTGCTGCCACATCTGGGCAGGAGCTGCTAAAAACAGCCTATCCTGCCTTGACAGAGTACAAAATAGACTTCGTTGTTTAGTGGGGCATGCCCTTTTCTCTTCCCTGCAACCTCTCTCCCACAGAAGAGATGTTGCGAGGCTATCTTTGTTTTATCGTTATTTCCATGGCAAGTGCTCGTCTGAGCTCCAATTTCTGGTCTCCCCTCGCCAATCTTTCACAATAAACACCCGTCTAGCTGAAACCACTGTCAATAATTTTCCCCACTCTTTATCTGTGCCTAAATCAAAACATACATTCCATGAACAAAGCTTCTTTCTTAGAACTGCACGCCTGTGGAACTCTCTACCGCTTGCCTGTTTCCCTCCTGACTTCAATTTGGATGTCTTCAAGTCCAACATAAACAAATTCCTGATGAACCACCCCCTTAAGTAATGACACTTTATCAAATCTTCAATATTAACGAATCCTGCAACACTATTCCATTGATTACTGTACACGCAATAACCCTTATCCCCGAGCGGCTTCTGGGCCTTAATAAGTGGTGACTTCCATGTAAAAAAAAAAAAAAAATGTCACAACACCAACTTATAACCCTTGGTGTAACGGGCAAGCAAAAAGTTTTATCGATACCTCCAAAAGAGCATTGAAAAAGAATAACAACATCGACACTGAAGAAAAATATAATTTATAGGATAACACCAAACCAGAATACTAATTCAAATATATCACCAACTGAAATAATGTTTGCCAGAAAAGTATGCTCCGTGTTCGACCGATTAATTCCGAGAAAAAAAGAGAAAAAATATTAAAGATAATGAAAAGTACAGGACGTATAAGGACGATAAAGTTTTCTTTAAAAGCTATCGGGCAGGAAAGAGTTTTTGGGAAGATGGAATAGTCTCAAAAAGAATCGGGAGAATGGTCTATATAATAAAAGGACGCACATTTTCCAATAAAAGACATAGAAACCAATCGAGACCAAGATACATGGAAACGGTGGAAAATCGAGAGGTACCAATGGAAGTGTTGTACAACACTTTCCAACTTGAACCTCCAAACAACAAGGAAATATTAAGGGACGTATCAGTAACTAAAAACTAGTCAATCTTCAAAATTGAAGAATTCACAAATGCAAACTGTAAGAAGTGAAAGAAAAAGGAAAAGGGCCGAACGCTTTGATTCAAGCTCAAAAAGAACTAAATAGTAAAGCCAAATTCTAGGGAAGAATTTAGCTTGGGTGAAGGTGTTATAATAGAATGACCTAGCACCCCTTCAGACAATAAGATAGACATTGTAGATATACTCCTCCGGGATTAGAGAGTTCGGAAGACACTGAACGAGACAGACTTTCGTATTATACACTTTGTAAATAAACCTTTGGATTTACCCTAAGTGAATGTTCTGTGTTATGATTATCTTAAGAAAGATACATCAGAATAAAATAAGTTTGCTTTGTTTTTATCTTTTGATAAATAACAAAGAAAAGTACACGAAAAAATAAACAAAATAAAAGAAAAAGAAGAAATATGTGTTTTTATCTTGAAAAAAGGGAAAATATGACATTTTGTACTCAGCATTTCATGAGTTTTAGGTAAGTTTGTTATTATTGACAAAACAAATCAAGTTGATAAGATAATTTGATAAAATGTGACATATTTAAAATAACTATTGTAGTTATCCGCTTAAAAATATTTGCCAGATATATACAACTATTCCACAACTCCGTGCACTAATCGGTTTGTCGTTGGATTTTTTTGAAAGATCATATCTATACATAACCTATTCACGATTTAATTTTAAAGTTATGATAATATTCTTTTGAAATATGATTCATTCAGTTTTTAGGTTAGTGTTCAGTTATCTATGCTGATCTCACGTAAAATGATGACTGATTTTTCAAAAGGTCTTTAAGCAAAATAATTCCGCTTACAGACCATTTTGAAATTTCAAACTTAAACTTCCTCGAACTGATTGTCTTTGAAATTCTCTCCCTGCTCCCTGTTTCTCTTACTGTACCAATATGCAAAAATTTAGATGTAATATGAACAAACATTTCGCGGCACACTCCTCACTTGGGATGACCCTGTAGGTATGAACCCTAAATCACAGTAATCCCTTTATATCTTGGTGGCAATGTGACGTGTTTGCGGTGAATAAAAAAAATGAATCGTGCACATTTTACAGGACGGCGAACGTGTTATATATGCTCGTCGAATATGCATTTGGATAATAAAAATTATGAAAAAACTACGTTTAAAACTTTTATAATACTTGATTTGCTTATATCTATATACTCTTAAAAAGTTTTAGGAGTTTGTGAGTTCGTACACAAATAAAAACATATAATTGGTTGACAAAAAGGAATCAGCAGAGGACACAACAAAAGTAGTAGTTTTTTTTTTACAAACTCGATTTCGAAACTCATTCAGTCGAAAAGATTTTTTTTTACTGGATATGTGTTTTATAAAGTTAAGCAAATTAACATGACATAATAACATAACAAAAACATTGATATCACAGAAAATAGTAGACATAAAAAGTATTTGGCTTGAGTTTAATATGAATTATTTTTTGTTTAAAATCATAATTCCTACTGTTTTAATAAAAACAATACATCTATACATTCACAATAGTTGCTTACTCTCATGTAAATACGAAACAATAGAAGTTAGATAAAGATAGAAAATGGCATACACAAGTATTGTATTAACGCCGTTCAAGGAACAAGTATAAACTAGTTATAAATACAAATAACTGGATCTTAGTCGAGCGAAACCCAGAGGCTTCCTTTTTGTTGGCTTTTACAGCTCATGTAAAAGAGAGGCCACTCCTTAACCTGAATTGCCCCACTTACTAACTTAATAATGCTGAGTACTTAGCAAAGATACATAAAATATTATATTTTTGAGCCTTTGGTATGATTCAACCGAGGATTGAACCACGACCTCCCATCTCACTAGCAAACATCTAAACCATTATTTCAAATACATCGAATAATATGTAACCATTTAATAAATATATGTACCAGCTGGATAGAAAAATAAAAGATAGCGCATGTAACATTTTTATTTTAAAACTGTTCTCTCTCTTTTTCTACCCTTGTTTGTATCACTTCTCTCTATTTCTCTCTACCTCTCCTTCCAATTATCCATCTTTCTTTAGCTCTCTTTCCAACCTGCTTCTCCACTCTATCTTTCTCTCTTCAACTTAATAGTCCTCATTTTGAACCCCTGTCCCATCGCCACGATGTTGTATCCCTGTGCTTGTTTTACAAGTATTTTAATGGCATGTGCTTTGGTCAACTCGTTGCAAATATGCCCCTTCGACGTACATTTCCCGAACAAATCTTCTTAGCAACAAAATCACGCCCCTTCACTGTTGAGGTCCCTAAATGTCAGACAGTTTCTTCCTTCGAATAGCTAGACTTTAAATGTAAATAAATAAATAAATAAAAAATAAAAAAAATCACTTATTAGAAAAATAAAGTAATCCATGTTTTACCTCTCCACGCAGTAATTTTGCCCTAGGTGCTACGACGGAAGAAATATAACAATTTACCATAACAAGGTTGGGGTCACACTGAATCCAATGATGTAACAGTATCTTATGTAACATCTGACTTTTAGCCAGACACGCACATAGCAGAATTAGGACTATTCCTTACATAGCAGAAAGCGATACATAATGTTCTTTCTCTCTCGCTCTCGTGCACGTGTGTATGTGTGCTTTATTTTCTCTGCCTCTTTCTATACTAACTCTAGCTCTCGTTCAAACTTTTTGTCGCTCTCTCTTCCTTCTTCCCTCTTTGTCTGTCTGTTTCTCTATGTCAACTGGTTCAATAATAGAAAGAAAAAAAAAAGAGAAACAGAAAGTGTGGAGAAATGCGTGACTTACCTGGATAGACCACGTGCGGGTCGTCACCGAAAATAAATAAAAAGAAAGAAAAGAAACGGTCAAGACTCTTATTTATAGAGTAGTGATCACGTGAGTTAGAAGAATATGCAAATAGAGGTGAACGATTTTGTGATATAAAAAGCCTGTGTTGTTAAGAGGAGGGGCAGACTGTTGGCAGAAGTCAGTGCTGTCAGACGTGCTTTAGAGTTTTTGTTATTATATGCTGTGCTCGATTGTTGGGAGAGAGAAAAGAGAAGAGGAGGAACCAAGAAGACATTCTGCAGATACTTGACTTTGTGTTGGTTTTAAGCTATTTCGGCGCTTGGTGTGCGGTTACTAACAATGGACAGATTCGACATTCGCTTAATACCCGAGTTCGACGGATCTACCACTGGACCGGCTGTCGTCGAATGGATTGAAAAGGCAGAGAAAATCTGTAAACTGTGCAAAATTAAAGAACCAGCCACAGTTATCCCTTTGAGGCTAACCGGAGGGGCCTATGCAGTCTACCAACAACTCGGGGATGAACCAGACTGGGATGAAATCAAGCAGAGCCTGTATACAGCGTTTGGTACAGATCCATTTGTTGCGTGGCAACAGTTCACGAGCCGGACACTTCAACCCAAGGAAACAGTCGACGTGTACCTAGCCGACCTGCGAAAATTATCTGTACCGTTTGGTGGGGTCAACGATAAAATATTAAGCTGTGCTTTTTGGTAGGCCTACCCGAGGAGGTCAGTAAACTGTTGCGGGCATCATCAAGAATCGATGAATTGTCAACTGATGAGTTATTGGCCCGAGCTCGAAACATCTGTAAGGAACAGGAACCAATTGCAGCAGCAGCTCGTTTTCGACATGGAGGCAATGTGGACTCTCTTCCAGATAGTAATAAGCATGCCACCCCAGTGTGCTATAAATGTGGGGAGGCCAATCATTTTGCTAAAGAGTGCCGGAGTGATAGGAGAGGTGTATATCCACAATCAAAGAGACCAGTGCAATGCTATCGCTGCAATAAGTTTGGGCACATATCTCGCAACTGTTCGGGAAACGAAGTTGGGGGCAAGGTACTATCGCTACCCTTGCCCCCTGCCAACCAATAAACACAGGATTGCCTGTCATTAGCGTTAAACTTGATGATGTGCAGTGTTCAGCACTTATAGACACGGGGTGTTCCCGGTCTATAGTTAGTGCCCATTGTTGTCCGGTGTGGCGGAGGAACCCAGTCGGCGTTATGACCATCAATGGCTTATCACGGGTATGTTGTGGTGAAGGGACAGTCACAATCTGTACTGAGAAGGGTGACACAGCTAAAGTTGACGTTCTGGTGATGCAGGCTACGACATGTTGCTTGGAATTGATGCAATACAAGCACTAGGAGGCGTTACAATCACAGCAGCTAGAGGTATCAGGCTTGGAGAAGGGAAAGACGTCTTTGCAGCCATGTCGATTGAAGAAAAGGACTTCTGTGCTACATTTGATGACAACGAAAGGGTGTGGACTGCAAAGTGGAAATGGGCCATGGGCCAGGAACCAGATCGGCTGTGCAACACGATTCCAGAGTATGCAGTTTCTACCAAGAATAGGGCCGCATATGAAGAAGAACTTCAGATGTGGATTGACAATGGTTGGTTAATACCATACCCACAGGAACGTCTGGGACCACCCAAGGGATTAATTCCGCTCATGGCTGTTGAACAACCTACCAAAGAAAAAATTCGTCCCGTAATGGATTACCGAGAGTTGAATCGGCATGTTGATGCGTTTACCGGAAACGCAGATGTGTGCGTTGCTAAACTGAGAGAGTGGCGTCAAAAAGGGAGCAATGTAGCACTTCTGGATCTAAAGAGGGCCTACCTGCAGATACGTGTCCATGAGTCATTATGGCCGTTTCAGACAGTACTACTCAAGGGAAAACTATATTGTTTGACATGTTTGGGTTTTGGCCTAAACGTAGCACCCTTGATTATGACAACCATTATTAAAACTGTTTTGATGCAGGATGAGACCACAGCAAAAGCTGTTTCAGCCTACATAGATGACATCTATGTTAATGAGGACATAATGTCTGCGGATGCAGTTCGAATAAAACTGAAAGCGTTTGGGTTAATAAGCAAAGACCCTAAGCGCCTAAAGGATGGAGTGCCCGTGCTAGGCCTCAAGGTCTGGGAGGAGGGCAATACGTTGCGATGGAAGCGAGGGAGCCCACTTCCAAAGTTACCCAATGTATTAACAAGACGTACTGTGTTTTCTATCTGTGGTAAATTGGTAGGACATCTACCTGTCTGTGGATGGCTCCGATCAGCAACAGGAGTGGTGAAAAGACGAGTGACTACAGTAACAAAAGGATGGGACGATGTTGCGGATGATGATTCTCTCCAACAAATGATGGCTGAAATGTTGTTCAGAGTGCATAGGAATGACCCTGCCCGGGGTGAGTGGCAAGTGTCTGGAAACGAACTAAATGCATGGGTTGACGCAAGTTCGTTGGCTACAGGTGTCGTGTTGGAGCAACTAGGTGTTGTTGTGGAAGATGCATGCTGGCTTCGTCCGAAAAATGATGCCCAACATATAAATTTGGCAGAACTTGATGCCACGTTAAAAGGTCTTAATCTCGCATTGCAATGGCAGACTAATGTTGTGCATCTCCACACTGACTCATTGTGTGTTTACCATTGGTTAACCGACACCTTGACTGGAAAGGCTCGAGTTAAGACTAGAGCTGCAAGTGAAATGCTAGTACGAAGGAGACTAGCAATAATTAAGTGTCTAGTTGACGAATACAGCTTGCAGGTAGACATTACGTTAGTCTCGTCGATGCAGAATTTGGTTGATACCTTGACTCGAGTACCAAAGAGGTGGATCGATGCAATGAGGCAGGGATCCGATCTTCAACAACAAACATGCGCGACTGTAACAGATCAATTAACACCTGACCAGATCCGTATGATACACCAGCAGATTGGACATCCTGGAATTCAGAGGACTGCATATTTTGTCCGAAGAGTATGCACTGCAACTACAAAAGCATCAGTGAAAGCAGCCATACGTTTGTGTGAAGAGTGTCAGAGAATTGATCCGGCACCATCCCAATGGCAAAAAGGGAAGCTCGAGGTGGAGGGCAACTGGCAGCGAGTAGGGATGGACATAACACATTATGGGGACAAACATTTTTTGACCATGACGGATTGTGGCCTGACGCGTTTCACAATATGGCGCCTGTTGACACGACAGGATGCAGCCAGCATTATACAACAGTTGAGAGCCATCTTTTTTGAACGTGGTGCCCCGATTGAAATTCTGACTGATAATGCCGCCACATTTCGATGTCAAGAATTTCAGAAATTCGTGCACGAATGGGGTATTAAAATGCATTATCGGTGTGCATATTATCCCGAGGGTAATGGTATAGCAGAACGGTGTCACCGCACCATCAAAAGAATTGCAGCCAGGACGCAGTGCTCTATTCCAGAAGCTGTGTACTGGTATAATATAACACCCAAGGACAATGCAACACCAGCAACTGCACCAGCCAATGGGATTTACCAATATGAACAGCGTGTGAAAGGAGTTGATGCCATACCATCAGTGGTGAGTGTTGTCAATACACCATATAAGGTGGGAGACCTTGTTTGGATAAAACCCCCGAATGCTGGGTGCACTACGAAATTTTTCCGGGGAAAAATAGACGAAATCATAAGTCCTCAGACCATGTTGATTGGTGGCATACCACGTCACGTAAAAGATATCCGCCCTTGTTATACCTCCTCTGATTCTGAGGATGATGAGGAGGATCACACACCGTTCAGAGATGATCCTGATCACTTACTGCCCCTTCAGGTGAGCATAGAAATACCACCAACAGAACCAGACGAGGGAATGATGGGACATACTGATAACAATAGTGAGGAGAGCGATGGACACAAGGAAGTAATGCCTCATCGAAATACTCGACAGAGACGAATACTGCCCACTCCCCGTGATTGCGAAACCCCGCGAGAAGGGATGATGGCGCACACCGAGGAGATGACGCCTCCGATTCTTCGGAGAAGTACCCGACAAAGACGGATACTGCCCCCCTGCCCTGATTGTGAGACACCGCCTATGGAACCACGAGACGGGATAATGGAACAGACTGGTAGTAATGATGGTGGTAATGAAGAAAACAGCAATGAGGAAGTGCTGCCCCCGATTCTTCGAAGGAGTACTCGCCAACGACGATTGCCCGCATGTCCTGTTTGTGATCATGAGATCAGGGGGGAGTGTGGAGAAATGCGTGACTTACCTGGATAGACCACGTGCGGGTCGTCACCGAAAATAAATAAAAAGAAAGAAAAGAAACGGTCAAGACTCTTATTTATAGAGTAGTGATCACGTGAGTTAGAAGAATATGCAAATAGAGGTGAACGATTTTGCGATATAAAAAGCCTGTGTTGTTAAGAGGAGGGGCAGACTGTTGGCAGAAGTCAGTGCTGTCAGACGTGCTTTAGAGTTTTTGTTATTATATGCTGTGCTCGATTGTTGGGAGAGAGAAAAGAGAAGAGGAGGAACCAAGAAGACATTCTGCAGATACTTGACTTTGTGTTGGTTTTAAAATAGGAAGCTAACCGACCAGCTGTCCTAATTTCAGTGTTTTTTGTTTGTTTTTTAACAATATTCCAGTAAAAAAAAAAAATATATATATATATATATTCTGATCTCCCATGCACTCATTTGATCTCTGCTAACCCCAAGGAAATGAATATTACAGTATTTCTTTTACTATAACCAAGCCGAGGTCATGTATCTTGAATAGTATCAGACTTTTAGCCGGAAACACACACGGGCACACAAAAATACGACTTTTCTTTATAAAATAGACTAGCAAGGCTAATCAGCAGTACCCGGGAATATATATAAAAGAAACTAAATAGAAGGTATTAAATAGTGTTAAGTTTCTCACCGCATCCCTTGAAGAGAAATTCCTTTATACAGAGTGACCCCAAAAAACGGGCCTCAACTCAAATTAGGCCCCGTTTCTTAGTGTTTTGTCCAAATTAAATGAAACTTTGGTCATAACTAGTTTATTATATTCAAAATATCACATCAAAACACAAGGGTCTTTGGCCTTTTTTTCTGTTCTACAGCATATGTTCTAGATGGCCTCCATTTAACTTTTGTTTTTTTTTTGGTCACCCTGTATTCCTTTATATGCCTTCAGAGTGCTACTGAAAGTGCCAAATGCAATTAAGAATGCCTCCAGAGCAATGGTGTAGCAAATATTTTTGCTACTAGTGGCGGTCATAAGATTTGCTCCCCCCCCCCCTATCATCCGCTGGCCATTGATAATCTGTTAACCTTCAAAATTCCAGAAACTCCTCAAAATATTCATTTTCATGGAATTACAATCAAGGATCCAAAATTCGTTTAAAAACAGTATTATACACATAAAACACAAAAAACATATTACGACATTAAAAACTCATTTTGGTATAAAATTTCAGAGTTTTTGTTAACTTTTTATTATTTTAATTTTTTCTATTTTTACCTCCTGGCACATGCCGCCTGGGGTGGACCCCACTCTCCACCCCCTTTGCTAAGCCACTGCTCCAGAGTACTACTAAAACTAATTTCTACTACCTCTATTGCTTGTAGAAGAATGACACTAATTAGGAAATGATGAATTAAATGTAAAGTTGATGCTAACTCATTTTCTGGGCCGTATTGATACATGATAACATTAAAAATTGTGTTTAATTCTTGATAATATTAAAAGATATAAATGACCATTTGACTCCCAGGAAATGAATCTTTTTTATCTGAATTTTAGATACGATTTTTCCGGGGTTATACTGATTAAAAATATCATCTTTGTAGGATTTTGTTGTGTATTTTAAAGTTTTAGCTGGACATCCAAACACTCAGACAACTTCCTTTTGTATATATAGATTAGGTTGTTATATATGAAATACATCATATACATTGAAAACTGCATACGTATCAATAAAACACTCTAAAATGTCTTTGCATTTCTTTTCAGATATAATTTTTTTCACAATCAGACACCACTTATAAAGGTCAACAGCCATTCGAGGATAAGGGTTAACGAGATGGATTGTCAGTTTAATGATGAAGAATATTATCAGAGGACTGAAAATGATGAATGGAATGAACAAAGTTTGGTTACCCATGGGGACAATTTATGAACAAGTCTTTGTAACATTGAATTTGAAGACGACCATGTTGTGGTCTACAAGGAAGCATTCACATGATAGTGTATTCCACAGACACGATGATCTTGAAAAAACTCTGTTTATGGAAATTTTGTATGTAACTCGGCGCACGATGGACAAAGATAAAGTTCTTAGCAGTTTTTGGTAGAAAGATGAGTTCTTGTGAATGTCTTACAAAGAGGAACCAGTAATAGGAGCTCAGTTGAATACTTTTCATGGATCCATGAAAGTGACGATAGACTAGAGAAAGAATAGAAACGTTTTTTTTTTTTTTTAAATTTGGAATGGAAGAATGCACGAAACGCTCTACACTGGTCGAAAATGATATTAATAAGAATATAGACATAAATGGATATTCTTCCAGTTATGTATAAGTGGCTTGAAGAAGAGGATGATTTCAACCTAAAATGTGTTTTATTTACTTACTTAATGCATCTTGGTGCAACTAAATCTAATTTGAAATCATTCCCACTCCAGCAGTCAATCAACTATCTTTTTAAGCCCTAGCCTACCTTTCGGCAATCATACTGCATAAACATTACACCTAGGAACGATTTAAAACCTCACGCCCCAAAACACACCTCAGTCAAGGAATATTCAACAACTAACCCCCTAAAATTCAACCATTCTAAAAGGTGGTGGTAACAAGTGTTAGAGCTATGGTTTCTGACAGTTCTATTCCTAGCAAGGTCACTCATTAAGCGATATTAGAGCCACAGTTTAGCTAACAGGGCTCTACTGGAAATCATCAGGATCCATCATCGTGTGGTCGTTTTTGCCTCTGCACATGGCAAGCAAAGATGTGTCAGACACGAAACCACAAATCAATTGAGTAAAAGTGGCAACGTTATTTTCGCACTATTCCTTTGTGTGTTCTCAACCAAACCTTCTCTGATTTCGTATGCAACACACTGAGCCTTGCTGTAATCGCTTAATAAACAAACAGACAAAAAGTAGCAACTATCTACCACATTTCAAGATATTGCTTTCTTTTTTCATCCATTTTGCGTTTAATCTTTTAACCAATAGTAAAACAGTTTATCTTCCTACATCTCGAGCTATCCAAGCGTTCATATCCTTGTTGCTAAACAACCTTGTTATTATCTTCTTAGAAAATAATAGTAAATGTTTTATTGAGAACTTATAAACAATTTTTTGTTTTGAAGAAGCAAACTTTACATTTAGTAAAAACATATGGTCAATTACGTTTGCCGCACCTATCCATAAATGTAAAAAGAATTTTAAATAAATACTAGATCATCCATTGGACCAGTAGTTATATATATATATATATATATATAATATTATAAACACACGATTAAACCCAGATCTTCAACTTCCAACGTAGACCCCCCCCCTATCATGTCTCCTCCAACATCGGGGGGGGGGTCTACGTTTCAAACTTCCAGAGGTTGAAACCCAATTACAGGAGACTAAACCAAATCTATTATTCCTAAGTGAAACTGGCATTGGACCGACTATTTCCCTATAAGAGTTTGTAATTAAAGGATACTTTAACTTAACATTCAAATCTGACCCCCAAGATCACCATGGTCATGGAATATGTGCCTACATTAAAGATGGCTTTTCATGTGGTAGGAACATCTCCAGAGAAGATCCTAACTTACCCTATATGTGCTTCTGGGCTGCACTTGCTCACACCACTGCATTTATATTTGCCTTTTATCACCCCCATGACAGTGGAGTTACTATCTTTAAGAGCATATCTGAGAAAATTGACCACATCCTATCTGCTCATCCTTCAGCTAACATTCACGTCTGTGGAGACTTCAGTGTTTACAATGTGGAATGGTTAACCCATTCAAACAAGACAGATGATGAAGGGAGGTTCTGTCACGATTTCTCAATTGCTTATGACCTCACTCAGATTGTTCACGAACCCACCCGTATGTCCAATACTGGCGATCAGTATACAAGTCTCCTAATTCTTTTCCTCACAAGTATGCAAGTCTTTTAGACCTTTTTCTCACAACTTTCCCTGAGCTATGTTCATCTTCTGTTCTGTCTCTACTGGGATCTTCTGACTACTTTGTTGTATCAGTTAAGATAAAAATGAAATGTAATAAGTCCTCAGACGTACCTCTCCATCATACAGTATATCGATACTCTAAGGTTGACTGGGATAGCTTCCGTTCATTTATATCTGATCTACCTCTGCGTTCCATGTTTAAAAAGGATGTGTCCTCTATAGTATCCGTTCTGACAGAATGATTAATTGTAGGTATAGACCGTTTAATACCCTCAAAAAAAATTCCAGCAAAAACCTAACAGCCAGCCGTGGTTCTCTCCAGAATTTGCTGCTGCCATTGCGCATAGAAATCACTTTTTCCCTTGCTTCCAACATAACAGACGTATTGAGATTAAAGCTGCTTTCAGGACTGCCAGCAACCATTGTAAAAAAGTAATGAAGAATGTGAGAGGCGGCTGGTTCCCACCAGTTTTGGCAAATAGCAAACAGGATCCTGAACAGAAGTGTGTACTCTATCCCAACTATCATCAATGGATCTGAGGTAATCTCTTCAGCATCTGACAAAACCAAACTCTTTGCCAAGAACTTTGCAGCTAATTCTACCCTATGTAACCAATGCCGCCAACCCCTCATATTTCCTCCTGCATCAGAAAACACGCTATGCGACATACAAATATCTGTGCATGATGTTGCCAAGCTAATCAAAAACCATGATTCCAGTAAAGCAACTGGCCCTTACGGTATTCCAGTTATAGTGCTCAAAAAGCTTTAACCAGAACTAGCTCCCATACTTACAAAGCTGTTTAAGCGTTGTCTTAAGGAGAATTGCTTCCAAACACCCTGGAAAATCTCATCAGTATGCCATGTATTTAAGAATTCAGGTGATCGCTCATCTCCCTCTCAGTACAAACCAATAAGTCTCCTGTGCATCATGAGTAAGTTACTTGGATCCGTGTTAAATAAAGTAGTCAACCTTCTTAGTGACATGCATTGTTTCTGTTCTGCTAGATCTACAGCAGATCTGCTTACAGATATTTCTCATAGGATTAGCGAAACTCTTGATGGAGGCTTCCTTTCTAGGGCAGTTGCTCTTGGCATATCAAATGCCTTTGGTAGGGTATGGCATAAAGGTCTACTTCACAAGATCTCCAGCTATGGTATAGCTGGAAATGTCTTTTCAATTATTAAATAATTTCTCTCTGATAGGTTCATAAGAGTAGTGGTTGATGGGCAGAAATCCTGGATCCAACTCTCTTCCTGATATACATTAATGATCTTCCAAATCACATCATTAGATTATTTAAAGACATTTGTTCTGATGGCACTACCATCTATGGCAGCACATCAAAAGCCGTAAACGACCAAGTTCTCTCTGATCTTAATCACCTGGTACAATGGGGGGAAAAAGTGGCTGGTTACTTTTAATGAATCTAAAACCAAGCTTCTATCTTTACATCATCAACGTTCTGATCCTCATCTAGCATCAATTGAAATGAATGGCTCTCATCTTGGAGAGGCTCAATGTTCTTGATAGAGAGAGAGAGAGAGAGAGAGAGAGAGAGAGAGAGAGAGAGAGAGAGAGAGAGAGAGAGAGTGAAAGTGATCGATAGAGACGTAGTAAGAGCTGGGTCACTTGATCAGTTAATTGCAAAATATGACTCTATGAATTAAATTTTGTTTTCAAATATAACTAATTCTTGAACCAATGCTATATTATAACATGTATTTTGTGCGATTAAAATATATAGATAAAAAGCCTTAGAGAAACAAACGTTGATTAAATCAGCTTTATTATAATAATACATACCAGGAGAACCCATGGAAATCTCATGGTAGTTGAAAATTTTAAAAACACATTATAAATAAAATAAATAAAAAATTAAATAAAACATAACGACAAATTTAAAACAATTTTTTTAGCAAATTCCTTTTTAATCTTTTAAAGCTTAAAAGAATTGATTTAAAAAATTTAGATTCTTTTCAATGAAATTCAACACAATACATTGTTTTTTTTTCTGAATAATTTTTTAATATAAATTATAAAGGAACAGATATCAATTCACTTGCACATGTTTTTGAATTTTTTTAAAAGAATCTATAATAATAAAAAAAGTTACAGTCTCCTCTCAACATAACTTTTTTTTTTTAAATTATAAAATAAAATAGCCAATTTGAAACCGGAAACAGACAGCCATGTTTTTATTTTGTTTTGGAAACTTTTGGAGATGAAATGGTTTTAATGATTGCTAACTGATAAAGAACGACTATCAAGGAAGGTAATTCGTTTCTCATTAATTAATGTTCGTGATGATGATGGCTTTTTGTGACAAGTAAATTAATATTTAGATGTTTGCGGTGCAAAGCTCTATGCAAGTGAGACTTGTACATTGGATAAAGTAGACTTGTAACGATGGTAGTGCAATGAAAAGGCAATAATTAAATATATTCACAATCTATGTCCCATCGCTGCAATGTTGCATCCCTGTGTCTGTTTTATAAATATTTTAATGGAATATGAGCTGATGAACTCATAGCACTTGTGCCTCAACAACATAAATATCTCAAACAAGCACCAAAATCCCACCCCTTCATTGTTAAGGTCCCTATATGCGTTCTACTTTAATAGCTTATTAATCTGAATCAAACTAGGCAATTTTCATTTTTTATTTTTGTTCTATATTATTGGCCATGAAATAACATATTTCACTACAATTTATTTAAAATGATACTTAATCAGCAGTTTGCTAATATGGAAACATTCTTAAATACAAAGAAAAATCAGCTAAGAATAACTTTTATTCTTTTAGTAAGAATTAACGTTCTTTATTTGACTTTTTAAGCCTAGATATCAAACATAATGAAAAAGTGTGGTCAGAAAACATACAAATATTTAAAAAAACAAACAAATTTGAACATAATAAATCCCAATTTCTCTGTGTCGTTAATAGTAAATAAAAGAAATCAATAAATCCAATATTTCTACATTTTAAAGACATCGGAAACATTTATAAAGCCAATTTCAGTGTCAAAAGATGTTTTTTTTTTTCAATAAATGAAACACAAATCAAATGTTCAGTCGATACTCGACCATCTTAAATCTAGAAATATTGATTTATTAATTCAAACATGTACCAGCGTGATATCAACACTTAGAATAGACATTAATGCAGTCTCTGTTTAACAACAAGCGAACTCGTTACCTATTGACAATGAGAAAAAGAAAAAAAATCTATATCTATAATTCGCTGATGATGGTCGGGTATTGACTGAAATATTTGTTTCATTTAGTGAAAAAAAAAAAAAAAATCCCTTGAACCGAAATTGATTTTATAGATGATTTCTAATAAAATAAAATAAAAAAAAAAATTTGATGGATATGTATCAAAGTTATGTTTAGTTGAGAAAGAAACAGACCCTGATCTTTTTGCATTGTATTATTATTATTATTATTATTATTATTATTATTATTATTATTATTACAGAGATTTACTGTTATTTATTATGACAAAAAAATGTTTACAGGCTACCAGACACAACTATGTAAAGAAATCATACCAACAAGATTTTATTCAAGAAAGATCAAGGGGATGACAATCAAACAGATGAGCCGACCACATAAGAGTTGAGACTTGCATACCGCTCTTGACAGCTGAAAACTGTGATACATGGTGGAATTCTGTTTTCAAGCATGTTGCGAAGCTCTCTGAGGTATACACATAGTCCAAATAAGTAAAAGTCTGTTATTTATGAATATGTTAAGAATTGAAATTTCTTTAGTCATCACTTCGTATAAATATAGAAGCAAAAAAAAGCAAAAAAACAAAAAACAAAAAAACTAATGATTACTTACCAATGGAGAGAGGAATTACTTCTTTATCTTTATTTGGGGTTAGGTTTAAGCCATCTACAATTTGCCGAATCGGGTTGATGGTATTTTTCGCACAGAAAGATGAATGCACCTCCCAAGATGTCTTCTGATTTATTTCATTCATCTTTAATGATTTCGTAATGAAATTTCACCCTACAATATTAGGGATAAGAAAAAAATTAATAAATATTCGATATCGAATCATTCTTGTATGAGAAAATTGCTTCAATAACACTGAGATTAATAAATAAATAATAAAAAAAGAATGTTTGTAGTTGGATAATAAAAAAAGAATGTTTGTAGTTGGCTTCTTTTCATTGACTACTACACCGAGATGTAAGGGAAGCTGTCACTCCTTTTCCAGGATTTCTCTATTTACTCTCAGGTTGTAATACTAAGTGTTTAGCAAGGAGGCATGAAATACCAATTTTTTGAGTCTTTGATATGGCTTGATTGAGGATAGAACTCTAATCTCTAGGCCCATTAGTGAACGCTCTAAGCATTATGTCAAAATTGAAAATCTATACTAATACTCGTTGTCATAATCATTCCAGGATAAATTCATAATAATTGGGTACATTTAGAACATTTGTAGCATAACAAGGAAGGGGAATGAGGTTACATTAGTGAAGCCATGGCGAGAATTGAGGAAGTAATAGTCCTTTTTTTTTTAATGAAAATCTGTCCAGACAAGGTATAAAGCCACCTAATGTAAAAAAACTAAAAATTACTTTGAAGTAAAAAGATATAACCAACAATATACGTTTCATACATAGATTTCGACCCCCCCCCCTAAAAAAAACACAAACAAGCAGCAATTCTTTTCTCTTTGTTAGAAACATCGCTCATTGAATGTGAGGACAAAATAAGAGAAGCAAAAATAATTTTTTTCAGAGGCTAGTGTCTGAGACAGACGTTTATTATTCTGCTCTCTCTCTTTTCTTTTTTATCCCTCCCTCTCCGATTAGTCACCACAGGAGTTAGGGTGATTAAAGATCCTTTAATACTAAATTAACACGTATAGTGTTGCAATATATTATAAACCTGTGAACAGTAAAAAACGAGTGTTATGTTATCCTGATAAGATTTCTTATGAGTTCACGCACATAAATGAGATGCACTTGTTAGTAGTAATAGTGCTTGTTGTATTACGTAATTTATTGGACAAAATCTCTAACGAGCAGTTTCTTTCAGTCAATCAAAGAATATCAAATATGCATAAGAAAAATGTATTATAATAAGGTATCAAAGCAGTGGATTGGCGAAGACCACTAGACCAATGAGTTAAACGAGCTGAAACAAAGGAAGCAGGGAATAGATCAGACAATTTTGAAGAATATATGGCATCTCTATATTAATAGGATAGCATGTATATTATTTATTTTGTGTATCACGCTTACATTTGAGTGACTGTCGTTTAATCATTAGGGCTAGGACAACAGCATATTATTTTCATTGTTTTGACTCTCGAGTGTGTATCCGTTGATATCTTATATGCTTTTATATAAAGTGATGTGGTTATCAGTTGATTAACTGTGTCGGATATGTTTTTTTTTAATTTTTTTTTTTTATAACATCTTCACCCCAAACAAGGCAAATTGCCACTTTGGTGTAGGGGGCTACTATCAGGGGCATAAACTACTGGGGTGCTATGTTGGTTCACGTTACACTTGAACTTCTGCATGTCAGTACTGTTGGGGAAGCAGGGACCTGGAATGGAATTCCAAAGTCTAGTGGTTCTGAGGAAGAAACTATTGGAGTAGAAAGATCTTTTACAGCTAGGGATCTCTACAGTGTAGGGGTGGAATTTAGCTGCCTGTCGGGTTTCTCAAGGGTGCTCATGTCGTGGGGACACAAGTGTGATTGCAGTTCGTCAGAGCATTCACCACTAAAATACTTGTAGAACAGGCAGAGGGATGCAACATTTTGTCGATGGGACAGAGGCTGAAGCTTAGATGCCAGTTCAGGGCCTATCAGGTTTGCGACTCTCTTTTGAACCTTGTCTAAGAGCAAGAGACTAGTAGCAGATGCACCAGCCCAAATGTGACAGCAATACTCCATACATGGGCGAATGGTGGCCTTATAGAGGTACAGGATACTTTCAGGTGTTAGTAGTTGTCTAGCACGGTAGAGAGAGCCCACCTTTCTTGCAGTGGCCCTGGCAATGTTTTCAATGTAATTGTTCCAACTCATGTTTCCTGTGAACGTTAGGCCAAGGAGTTTGAAAGATTTACTCTCAGATAAAGAGTCGTTGGTCATTGTTATTGGTGGTAGAGAGGGTTTCTTGTAATTATTGAATGAAACTAGTTTAGTCTTGGCGGCATTGAACATGACCAACCATTTTTGTCCCCATTCCACTACAGATTGGAGGTCTTCCTCTAGTATTTCTGCCATTTCTTTAGAAATGTGTTCATTCGTCTTCCTGTCGTGCCTGTTATAGAGTGTAGTGTCATCAGCATATATACCCAACTCAGAGGCAATTTTGTCGGGGAGGTCATTTATGAATATCAGGAACAATAGAGGTCCAAAGATAGACCCCTGGGGCACTCCCGCATTTATATCATATTGTTTAGATGTACGACCGTCGAGGACAACATCGATTTTTCTCTTATCTAAGAAGGATTTAATCATGTTAAATATTCTACCAGTGATACCATATGAGCTAATTTTCCTGAGGAGACCCTCATGCCATACCCTGTCAAAAGCCTTAGATATATCTAGAGCTACTGGTCGCCCTCCCTCGCTTTGTCCAGTGAATGGTATATGCGTTCAGAGATTACAGTTAGGATGTCTGCTGTGGAACAGGCTTGTCTAAATCCATATTGTTGGTCAGTCAGAAGTTTAGCATCTGTAAGGTGATGGACTAGAGCATGATTAATTAAGGTCTCAAATATTTTGGCAAAAAGTGGGAGGAGGCTAATGGGGTGATAATTTAATGGGCCAGTCTTTCGCCAGAATTCTTGAATACTGGTACAACAGAAGCAGTTGTCCAACAGCCCGGAAAGCATGATTCATTAAGGCATTTGTTGTAGAGTTTGGAGAGAACTGGAGCTACTTCGGCTGAGCATTTTTTTAATAGCACAGCTGGGATGAGATCGTGTCCACATGCTTTCGAAATGTCAAGGTTTTTTATGATAGCATACACCTGAGCAGGGGTGATTTTCAAATCGTCTTGCGTGGCGTCTGTCTGTAGAGGAAAGGTAGGGGGTGGTTGGAAGGGTCTAGTGTGGAGTTGAAGGCAAACCGACTGGCAAGCATGTTAGCCTTCTCGGTTGCTGAGGAGACAACCTCGTGATTGTTGGTTAGTGGGGGAATTGTTGATTGCCCATTATTTACTACACTGTTGTAGATTTTCCAGAAGTCTCAAGTTCCTAGTTTTTGTGCTTCGATGTGTTTTTAGTGGTTTCCGTAAATTCTCTCTTAGCTGTCGCTATTTCCTTCTTAACGTTATTTCTAGCTTCTATATACTTCAGTCTGTTTGAACTGGACTTATGTCTGTTAAATCTGTGGTATGCATGCTGCTTTTGAGCAATGGCATTTGCGCAAGTCGAAGTAAACCATTGGGGAGTGTGGGGATTACTATAAAATTTCCGCATGGGAACATGCGCTTCGATTGCAGTTTTGAACGAGTCAGTGGTCTCGTTTGCACACTGTTCAGCAGGAAGAGAAAAAATATTTCCCCATGGGCATCTCTGATTAGTTCCTTGATGGCTTTCCAGTCAGCCTTTTTATAATATCTCGTTGTTTTGAGCACTGGCTCTTCAGTTTTGGCTCTAGAGTTTAGGGCGATTTCAACCATTATCACTGCATGATCAGCGTTCCCGAGTGGGCTGTTGGCCTTTGTTATGCAATCATCAGGAACTGTGCTCAAAAACAGATCTAGAAGTGATGCGTGTTGTTCTTCCTGGTCAGGGAAACGGGTTGGAAACGTAACAATTTCTGATAGGGAGTGAGATATAGTGAAGCTATGAGTTGTGCTGCCCACTGCATCTGTGTAAGTAGAGAATCCAAGCCAGTTTTTGTGATGGACGTTAAAGTCACCAAATACATGTACTTGTGCGCTAGTGTCGAGGGAGACTGCCGTGTCTATGCTGTCGAGAATCAAAACAATGATAAGAATATTCTGTGGTCATAGTCCTATTAATTATCATGGACTTCCATTTCTTGCAATAAATAATTTTACCAAGAATTCTTTATAAGATTTCGTTTCGGTTTCGATTATAGCTGATGGCATGCCACTAATCTAATTATATATATATATATATATATATATATATATATATATATATATATATATATATATATATATATATATATATTTATTTATTTATTTTTTCATAAGTTTTGGTTTCGGTTTCAATTCAAGCTGGAACGAAGGCACCAGGGAATAGATCAGACAATTTTGAAGAATACATGGCTGATGCAGCCAAGTTATATGGCTATATATTAAAAAAAAAATATTTTTGAAATCGCAACTTTATAATATACTAGCGGGGGTACCCGGCGTTGTCCAAGTGTTTGGAGGTGTCTGGTCTTAAATAAAAAAGAAATCGGGGCGAGGGTTGGTAGGATCGAACCTGAAGCCCTGAGGCGAAGTTTGAAAATAAAATCGGCCAGCCAGAATGAGTTACTGAAAGATGATGGAATTTATTTAAGTAAGAACCAAATTGACATGTGCGCACACGGAAGTCGTAGAGCAATAGCTATTCAGCAAATGAGGTCAATGATCAGGTTTGTTTGTTATAAGCGAAGTAAAAAAAGAAAACAATAAGCGGGGGGGGGGGGGAGAGTAATAAAAACATCGAAAAAAAATCCCCAAAAAACTAACGTAAGGCAAACGAACGATGTTAAATGTAAAAATCGACAAAACAAAAAAGAAATGGCTTAAATAAGCCTGTTTCGATATTAAAATTTAAAAAATCGGTGGGTACCCGGGTGTTTTGGGGTGTGTGGTCGGGAGTGGATAAGCGAAGTAAAAAAAAACAAAAAAAACAGAAGAACGAACGTTACGTGAAAAATGGCTTAAATAACATTGGTTCAATATTTAAATTTAAAAAATCGAAAAAATAGGAGACTTCTCACACCGCGATTCGAATCCAAAACCCCCCAAAAAAGATAATGAACCAACATGCTAACCAACTGACCTAACGCGACGTACATAAAATTTAGTCAGTTTTTCAACTATTTAAAGTAAATTAGGTCATGACGTCATCTGACGCATGCGTAGAACCGGTCGGCGTCACGAGAGGACCGTTTTTGTTGACCCCCCCCCTCCCTGTCGAAAATTGTAAATTTCGGGATGAAAAAAAATGAACGTTTTTGCCCAATTTTTCGATATTTTTTGTGCGAAGGATGGTGCTTCGATATGATACCGAGTTTTTAAATTTTCGTCGTGTCTGTAGAAAGTTTTTAGCGGGCACACAAACACACATACAAATATACATACACACATTTTCGCTTTTATATTTATAGATAGAATCGATAGAACGTTAACTCTATAATAAAATATACGAAATCTGCAAGAATCAAAATATCATATGTAAACGTTCTTTACAACCGGGCTATGCCGGGCGTTCCTGCTAGCTTAGATAAATACTTTTGCAGTTTTAACAAAAGTCTCCATTTACGCTGAACATCTGCAGAATTTGTTTTTATTTTTTTATTACATTTTCATCCCAAACAAGGCACATTGCCACTTTGATGTAGGGGGCTACTATTAGGGACACAGGCTACAGGGGTACTAGGTGGGGAGTTGGGCAGAAAGATGTCGGTTCACGTTACGCTTGAACTTCGGCATATCAGTACAGTTGGGGAAGCTGGAACCAGGCAGAGAGTTCCAAAGTCTAGCGGTTCTGGGGAAGAAACTACTGGAGTAGAAGGCTCTCTTACATCTAGTGATCTCTACTGTGAAGGTGTAGGATTGTACTGCTTGTCGGGTTTGTCAGGGATATTTACGTAGAGGGGGTACAAGTGCTTGCAGTTCGTCGGAACATTCACAGTTAAAGTACTTGTAGAACAGGCAGAGGGATGCTACATTGCGCCGATGGGACAGAGGCTGATGCTTGAATAACAGTTCAGGACCTATTAGGTTGGCGACTCTCTTTAGAACCTTGTCTAGGAATGAGAGACTAGTAGCAGATGCACTGGCCCAAATATGACAACAATACTCCATACATGGGCGAATGGTAGCCTTATAGAGGTACAGGATACTTTCAGGCGTTAGTAGCTTTCTAGCATATATATAATATAATTGTTCCAACTCATGTTCCCTGTGAACGTTAGGCCGAGAAGTTTAAAAGATTTGCTTCCAGATAAAGAGTCTTTGGCCATTGTTATTGGTGGTAGAGAAGGTTTCTTGTAGTTATTAAAGGAAACAAGTTTAGTTTTGGCAGCATTGAATGTGATCATCCATTTTTGTCCCCATTGCACTACAGATTGGAAGTCACCCTCTAGTGATTCTGCCATTTCTTTAGATATGTGTTCATTTGTTTTCCTGTCGTGTCTGTTATAGAGCGTGGTGTCATCAGCATATATACCCATCTCACAGACAATTTTGTCAGGGAGGTCATTTATGAATATTAGGAATAATAGAGGTCCAAAGATAGACCCCTGAGGCACTCCCGCATTTATATCATATTGTTTAGATGTACGACCGTCGAGGACAATATCGATTTTTTTTCTTATCTAAGAAGGATTTAATTATGTTAAAGATTCTTCCAGTGATACAGTATGATCTGATTTTCCTGAGAAGACCTTCATGCCATACCCTCTCAAGAGCCTTAGATATATCTAGAGCTACCGCTCTACCCTCCCCTACTTTGTCAAGTGAATTGTATATACGCTCGGAGATTACAGTTAGAATATCTGCTGTGGAACAGGCTTGCCTAAATCCATATTGTTGGTCGGTCAGAAGTTTAGCATCTGTAAGGTGATGGACTAGAGCTTGGTTAATTATGGACTCAAATATTTTGGCAAAAAGTGGGCGGAGGCTAATGGGGCGGTAATTTACTGGGTCAGTTCTTTCGCTAGAGTTCTTAAAAACTGGTACAACAGAAGCAGTTTTCCAGCAGGCAGGAAAGCAAGATTCATTAAGGCATTTGTTGTAAAGTTTGGAGAGGATTGGGGCTACTTCAGCGAAGCACTTTTTTAATGGCACAACCGGGATGAGATCAGGTCCACATGCTTTCACAGTGTGAAGATTTTTTATGATAACATGCACCTAAGAAGGGGTGATTTTCAAATCGTTAAGTGTGGCGTCTGTCTGCAAAGGAAAATCTGGGATACGGTTGTTCGCAGGGTCTAGTGTGAAGTTGGCGTCTGTCCGCATAGGGAATTCAAGTAGGGGGTAGTTGGAAGGGTCCAGTATGGAGTTTGAGGCAAACCAACTGGCAAGCATGTTGGCCTTTTCGGTTGCTGAGCAAACAACCTTGTGATTGTTAGTTAGTGGGGGAATTGTTGATTACCCATTATTTACTACACTGTTGTAGATTTTCCAGAAGTCACGGGTTCCTAATTTCTGAGCTTCGATGCGTTTTTGGGTGGTTTCAGTAAATTCTATCTTAGCTGTCGCTATTTCTTTCTTACAGTTACTTCTGGCTTCTATATACTTCTGTCTGTTTAAGCTGGATTTATGTCGGTTAAATCTGTGGTGCGCGTGCTGCCTTTGCACGATGGCAGCTGCACATGTGGAAGTAAACCATTGGGGAGAGTGGGGCTTGCTATAAAAATGCCATAAGAATGCCAACATCAATATATTCCATATGAATGACTTCCCTGCGGAGTTTCCATAGGTCCTGCTAGTAAAAGTAATATTTATATTTTCATAGTCAAACAATTAATTAATAGTAATTTCAAGATTAAAAATATCAATATTAAGGATTATGTAAAAAAAAAAAAGCATATACTGTAACATTATCTGTTTATATATCTATCTTCTCTATTGAAAATAAACGTCTGAGGATCTACATCAAAACAAAAAGTGTATTTGTAATTTAACTATCAGCGTTGGCGCATTTCAATGTCAACTGATATTAATAAATTGTTTCTCATGTACTATTCGTTCTATGATGTCTCATTCAAATCTTATTTTCTTTTTTATTATCTCGCTATATACTCCCCCCCTCTCTCTCTCTCCAAATACGGGTTAAATACTATTGCAACTTGTGGTATTCTTTCCTTTCTGTATTATATACCTTAAACCTGTTGTACCCACTTATTGTGCTGCGGAAAAAAATGAGGTTTCCAAGCCAGTTAAATATAACCATGTTAGATTAGAAATCGATGTGCGAGACGAAAGAGCATAACAACTTTTTTTTAAAAAAACCTTTCTGTTATTTCTTTTTCGTTTTTACTTCATTTTTGCGGTGGGGGGGGGAGGGGTTAGATCGTCGGTTTTATACTGAGATGCGATTTGGATGACTCCTAAAAAGCAAATGGTTTTAATTGCTATTCTCTTTCTTTATCCGCTTCATTTTGATTTCCTTCTTTGTTACTCTCAAAACCAAGATGAAAATGTAGTATCTGTTCTTCAGATGCTGCACTTCAATTTCTTGTTCTCTTTCAGTGGAGGAGAAATCCTTCACGACTGAGACAGTTTTTAATTTTTGTTCCTTTTCTCCACGTTATAAAACGACCCTGGTGTCTAACTCCGTCCCGTGGGGAGACATTGTAAATAGGTATTCTCAAAAGCAAGAACTTTTAACAGAAGCATGTGAATTCTAAATATTTTTCAACCAATAAACATCGTGTTAAACTCCACAATTCTACAAGCCTATCAAACAATTGCTTGATGAACAGAAAGTCAACGTTCTTCCGGGGACACCTGCTACGTGGCATAAAGTGAATCAACTCTCCAAGTCCACGCCACCCAGAAGGTAAACTCTCACACACATGCACCCATATAGCCACAACGGAACATTGAAACAAACTCTTGTGTACTCTTTATTCAAGAACTTTAAAGACTTCTCAACAAACTTAAGTCTTTCAAAGTATATTTTACATTTCTGTAAAACTGTTGATATAAATATATTTTATTTGTTAATTCATGTTTTCTCATCTCATTCTCAAAATCCCGTTGTTGAGTTAACACTTGCTAACTGGTGACCCAATCATGCTTTTATTCATCTCTCCATTCGCCAATTCAACCACACATTTATTAATTGTTAGCGCTGTTCTTGGCACTTTCCAAGGACGTACTATCACCAAACAGAACGGCACTACATAAATATATAAAAAGACAACATAAAAAATTAGTCACCTTCTGTTCGTTATATCCTCCTCCCACTCCCCTCTATTTCCCACAATTTTCCTAGCTAAGAGTCAAATAATATTATAATAGTAACGCTAGTGATATTCCATTTCGTTTATAATAAACAACAATTAAAACTCAGAATATAAAGAAAACATATTCAATATTAGTAGTAGGAGCAGAAGTAGCAGTAGTAGTAGTATTAGTAATAGTAGATCTACTACCATGGATGAAGCATCCTATTCCGGACAAGGAATTTCTCTCTTAGCTATCAAGATTTCAAGGAGGAAGGACGTGTTTGGATGCTGCCCATAATGAGGGAGCATGCACGGTACAGCTATCCATCTATCTATCTGTTTATTTCTCTGTATCTCTGTATATCTGTCTGTTTGCCTATTTCTTTATATATGTGTGTGTATGTTTTGTCTCTCATTCTCACATATGTATATATAATAAGAATCTTACACTGGGTTGACTATTTATAAATAAGAGTTCATGTATGTGTGGTTGAAGCTATCGTTTGGCTTTGGCCACGATAGATTCTTGTTTTAGTTGAACCCCGGGCCTTCAGGACGGACCGGGTTGGTTGTGTTGCATACTAAGAGAGTAGGGGATCAGTCTGTGGCATGTGGAGTTGCTGTCAGTCCAAGATCTGGGAAGAGAGAGAGAGAGAGAGAGAGAGAGAGAGAGAGAGAGATTATCGTGGTTTAACCTTTATGTACTTTGTCACGTGTTCAGTTCGCTAGAGTAATAGCGTCTGATAGGGCAAACCAAAGAGATAGCGTCTGATTGGGTTAGCCAGAAAGAAAGTTGACTGGTCCAACCAATTAGCAATGCTATTATAAAATAAATATATTCAAATTCTTAAGCTATGTGTACATCTGACCCTGCTGCTACATATTTATATATGTATTAATTTACAAATAATTGAAAGTTATTTTTTTAGTATATTGTTTGCTTAGAAAAGTTGAGTTTTTGTGTCCTCCAGAATGTTTGAAGGAGAAAAGCAACACGAGTTATTAAACGCGTGTCAGCGTGTGTATGCATATGCCAGGATGTGTGAATGAGTTGAAAATAGCCGCAGAAATAATACAAAAGCAATAGGAGTTGGAGGAGGATATAACGAACAGAATGTGACTAATTTTGGATGACATCTTCTTACATATTTATATTATACTGGTTTTGAAACCTAACTTTTTCCTGGCACAAACAAACTTGAATTCCATTGAAAACTCATCGAGTCACATTTTTCTTCTTCCAGTTTCATAGCTAAAAAAAAAAAAAAAAATGATAAAACGATTTTCCAAGTGTACAATGGTGGCAAATGTTTGACTTCCCACTGCCGTTAGTAATGCGTTAATTATTTCTGTTCGTAATTTACGTCAGATGCATTTTTCATGTCACCTGCTTGATACAGAGTCTGATATTCAATAACTGGATAACGCTGTGACTGGTTGAAAATAAATGCAGCATTACTTAAAAATTGCATAATGGCAAGAAAAAATGGATGCAAGAGCATATTCTTTACAAACCACCCTTAGTCCTTTGGTTCTGGGAAAGTGAAAGGACTCGATGATTCACATTCCAGCTTTATCAGCGCATGCACTAACAAGTACAAACTAAACGAACATACATACAAAATGGCATGCTACCAAATAACTCACATTCACGCATATTACCCACTCTATGAGCATATTGACGTGTGACTACTCAAATGAGACGATAAACTTTATTTATACAAATACGTATTTGTATTATGAACAGTTTCTAACGTGAAAGGAACCTTTACATTCTTATTTCTCATATAAAAACGTTGATATAAAAAATGTTTTCATATCAACGTTTGTATTTACTTCATTTTCATTTTTAAAACTCTGTGTATGTTCCAGGTAGCATTTGCTAGCTGATGGCATTTCTATTCTTTTAATGTTTTAGTTATCTTCATTTTATTATGCATGTTCCACACACACACACACACACCCACACACACCCACACCCACACACACACACACACACACACACACACACACACACACACACACACACACACACACACACACACACACACATATCCTTTCATTTGCTTGCTTTCCTATAACATAACTTTTATATCTCAGTTCAATGTCGGTGTGGTTCTTGGCTCTATACAAAGCCGCCCCATAATGGCCTCTACCTAAGGCCACGAAGAGAGGGTAGATGTTAACGGCCAATAGCTAGATACAATACAAATAACATAATCTTTTAAAACTGTTTTTGTCTTCTGAAAAATGTGAATGGACTTGATAGCAGCTGATATGTATTTGAAAGCGTTCACGCTAATTCGATGACCTTTTTTGTATAACTTTTGTTTTGTTGATATCAACTTGATGCTGCTATTGTCTCCTTCGAATTTAGCATGTTTTCTCCTGTCGCCATGGTTTCGATAGAATTTGTCACTGTGCTTTTTCATACAGCTAAGCGTTTACATTGCTTAACCAATTATTACCAAACTTAATCAAAATATCAGTTATGGCCTAACTAATATATTATTTAATTTGAGTAATACCTAGGTTAAATGCTTGAGCATTAATTTTAATTATGTTCACCATAAAGACTCGATGTTTCCAAATTTGATGTGATGTGGAGCTGAGGCCTGTTGATAACAGTAAGAACTGTGCAAGATTTCAGTTTGACGAGATTAAAAAAATATTTTACAAAGAGTCACCACTTATCAAGGTCTGAAGGCCACTCAAGGATAAGGGTTAGTGCGTGTAAGATGATCCATGAGATAACAGTGTAGCGATCGGTAATGGTGGAAATTGGGTAGAATTTGATTATTTAAGGGTATGTTTCAACAAGAACTTGTTTACATTGGACTTGAAGACGACCGACCATATTGTAGTCAGTTGGAAAACAGGCTCCTGGTACAGAATTCCACAGGCGGCCAGTTTTAGAACAGAAGCTATGTTCACGTTTAGATTTAGACAGAGATAGAGAGTGGGGGAAACTGTTGACAGTGGTTGTAGATAGACGAGTGTTTCTTGTGAATGTTTTGAGAGGGGGGAATAAATTGAAGCTTAGTCAAGCACTTGCTATGAAAATAACATTAGAGTAGAGATAGACACACAACGTCTCTTCTGTGAGAAAGAGGTTTTAGTGAGCAGGAGGAGGAGGAGGAGGAGGAGGAGGAGGAGGGGGAGGGGGAGGAGAAGGAGGAGGATGGGAAGAAAAGGAATAATCTTAAGTTTCGAAGCCAATTTTGAACCCTGTCAAGACAAAAAAAGGAAAGCTCCTTCTCAGATGTGGTAACAGTACTCGATTTTAGGACAAATTTGGCTCTTATATAAGTAGACTAGCCTGGGTTCCCAGCGTTGCCCAAATGTTTGGAGGTGTGTATGGAGCAAAAAAATAAAAATAAGTGGTAGTAGGCAAGCAGGCTCGAACCCGTACCGCGAAGGAGGAAAAGAAAGTGAAAAAAAAGTGACATCTTTGCCGTTGCATCCATCGCCAAACCAGAAGTGGCGAAGGTTTAATTAAGGCTAGTCAATCGAAAAGAGGGGATGACTTTCGAAAATATCAGCATAAAAAGCCATCCCTCCCTGTAGAAAAGTGCCCAGTTGAGGGTGAAGGAATAATGTTTTTAGTCAATATTTCAATATTTGTCGTCCGAAGAGTCGCGCTTCAAAACAATGTCGATCTCGTGAAAATCCGTCGCTTCTGCCAAAAGTTTTAGGCAGACATACATACATACATACATACATAAATACATACATACATTTAAACAGACAGGTGAGATTTATATTATAGATGATTGCGTTGGGAGGGAGATACTTTCTGATAAATAGTTTTGAATTATCAACTTTTCCATGATATCATTTCAGAAATATTTGGTAGAATATGGAGAAGTAAAGCCCAGATAATGTTTTATTATGATTTATTTACAGTGTGTGTTTGTTGCAGGACCTGGTCACCTGGATAATCGGTCTAACAACTAAGAAAGTAGACACAGGCAAAATATGATAAGGTTTTTCTTTTCTTTAAACTTCCTTTTCATAAACTACAATGACGCTTTCTCACACTTCATAAAACAAGCCTATGATAAAATTCCAGGATAGTCCAGGATGTATGTGTTACACAAAGTCCATAAGGAAAATGTTCCTAGAAGACCTGTTTTTTTTTTTTAATGGCAGGTTCCACCTAGCACGAATTAGGTAAATGGGTAGCTGAGATCCTAACACTTGTTTTGGAGATATACATATATTCAACATTCCTGACTCGTTTCAAAATTTATACGCAAAAGTAGCCATCTGGCTTTATTGTTGCTTCTGGCTTTATTGTTCCTATTTACAATGCCTCGTCACGGGACAGAGTTAGACACCAGAGTTTTATTGTTGTTGCCAAGAAATTTCTTCACTACCAGAATAAATACCTTCCAGACATTCAGTTCCACTTCGTTCATTGATTTTTCAAACTCTGAATCTCAAATGAGCTGCTAGATCTGAGGACCGTCAAAGATGCCAGCTTTCCTGGAAAACCCTAGCACGAGTAAGTGAAGCAGTCACCTATCCATGGTTAACTGCTTGATTAAGCCGATCTTTATGTGTAGCAGTGGGAGGAATATTCTGTCTCTATCATCCAGAGGGTCGCTGATGACGTTTCTTTCTTTGCAAGGCACCAAGTTCTCCTGCATAGGCCAGTCCTTCTTCATGCATGCTGAGCACCAAGTTTTGGAAGATTTATAGGTTTTATAACTTAAAACTGATCTCTTTTCGGCACAATCACCCAAAACTAACGCACCTAGATACTTCTTGTCATTAAAATAATCATTTCCAATCAAAACAATTATTTGACAAGGAATTTTACCCTCGCAATTTCTTCTAAAATGCTCCACACATGTGTACATGTGATCAAAAATATAAAGAAGTACATGTGGCCAAAGATCAAAAACTTACAGAAGTACATGTGGCCATAGATCAAAAACTTAGAGAACTACATGTGGCCATAGATCAAAAACTTAAAGAACTACATGTGCCCATAGATCAAAAATTTAAAGAACTACATGTGGCCATAGATCAAAAACTTAAAGAACTACATGTGGCCATAGATCAAAAACTTAAAGAACTACATGTGGCCATAGATCAAAAACTTAAAGAAGTACATGTGGCCATAGACCAAAAACTTAAAGAAGTACATGTGCCCATAGATCAAAAAATTTAAAGAACAACATGTGGCCATAGATAAAAAACTCAAGGAACTACATGTGGCCATAGATCAAAGACTTAAAGAACTACATGTGGCCATAGATCAAAAACTTAAAGAACTACATGTGGCCATAGATCAAAAACTTAAAGAACTACATGTGCCCATAGATCAAAAACTTAAAGAACTACATGTGGCCATAGATCAAAAACTTAAAGAAGTACATGTGGCCATAGATCAAAAACTTAAAGAACTACATGTGGACATAGATCAAAAACTTAAAGAACTACATGTGGCCATTGATCAAAAACTTAAAGAACTACATGTGCCCATAGATAAACAACTTAAAGAACTAAATGTGGCCATAGACCAAAAACGTAAAGAAGTACATGTGGCCATAGATCAAAAACTTAAAGAACTACATGTGGCCATAGATAAAAAATTTAAAGAACTACATGTAGCCATAGATCAAAAACTTAAAGAACTACATGTGGCCATAGATCAAAAACTTAAAGAACTACATGTGTCCATAGATCAAAAACTTAAAGAACTACATGTGGCCATAGATCAAAAACTTAAAGAAGTACATGTGGACATAGATCAAACACTTAAAAAAGTACATGTGGACACAGATCAAAAACTTAAAGAAGTCAATGTGGCCATAGATCAAAAACTTAAAGAACTACATGTGGCCATAGATCAAAAACTTAAAGAACTACATGTAGCCATAGATCAAAAACTTAAAGACCTACATGTGACCATAGATCAAAAACCTAAAGAACTACATGTGGCCATAGATCAAAAACTTAAAGAACTACATGTGGCCATAGATCAAAAACTTAAAGAACTACATGTGGCCATAGATCAAAAACTTAAAGAAGTACATGTGGCCATAGACCAAAAACTTAAAGAAGTACATGTGCCCATAGATCAAAAAATTTAAAGAACAACATGTGGCCATAGATAAAAAACTCAAGGAACTACATGTGGCCATAGATCAAAGACTTAAAGAACTACATGTGGCCATAGATCAAAAACTTAAAGAACTACATGTGGCCATAGATCAAAAACTTAAAGAACTACATGTGCCCATAGATCAAAAACTTAAAGAACTACATGTGGCCATAGATCAAAAACTTAAAGAAGTACATGTGGCCATAGATCAAAAACTTAAAGAAATACATGTGGACATAGATCAAAAACTTAAAGAACTACATGTGGCCATTGATCAAAAACTTAAAGAACTACATGTGCCCATAGATAAACAACTTAAAGAACTAAATGTGGCCATAGACCAAAAACGTAAAGAAGTACATGTGGCCATAGATCAAAAACTTAAAGAACTACATGTGGCCATAGATAAAAAATTTAAAGAACTACATGTAGCCATAGATCAAAAACTTAAAGAACTACATGTGGCCATAGATCAAAAACTTAAAGAACTACATGTGTCCATAGATCAAAAACTTAAAGAACTACATGTGGCCATAGATCAAAAACTTAAAGAAGTACATGTGGACATAGATCAAACACTTAAAAAAGTACATGTGGACACAGATCAAAAACTTAAAGAAGTCAATGTGGCCATAGATCAAAAACTTAAAGAACTACATGTGGCCATAGATCAAAAACTTAAAGAACTACATGTAGCCATAGATCAAAAACTTAAAGACCTACATGTGGCCATAGATCAAAAACCTAAAGAACTACATGTGGCCATAGATCAAAAACTTAAAGAACTACATGTGGACATATATCAAAAACTTAAAGAACTACATGTGGACATAGATCAAAAACTTAAAGAACTACATGTGGACATAGATCAAAAACTTAAAGAAGTACATGTGGACATAGATCAAAAACTTAAAGAACTACATGTGGACATAGATCAAAAACTTAAAGAAGTACATGTGGACATAGATCAAAAACTTAAAGAACTACATGTGGCCATAGATCAAAAACTTAAAGAACTACATGTGGACATAGATCAAAAACTTAAAGAACTACATGTGGACATAGATCAAAAACTTAAAGAACTACATGTGACCATAGATCAAAAACTTAAAAAAACTACATGTGGTCATAGATCCAAAACTTAAAGAACTACATGTGGACATAGATCAAAAACTTAAAGAACTACATGTGGACATAGATCAAAAACTTAAAGAACTACATGTGGACATAGATCAAAAACTTAAAGAACTACATGTGGACATAGATCAAAAACTTAAAGAACTACATGTGGACATAGATCCAAAACTTAAAGAACTACATGTGGACATAGATGAAAAACTTAAAGAACTACATGTGGCCATAGACCAAAAACTTAAAGAAGTACATGTGGACATAGATCAAAAACTTAAAGAAGTACATGTGGACATAGATCAAAAACTTAAAGAACTACATGTGGCCATAGATCAAAAATTTAAAGAACTACATGTGGCCATAGATCAAAAACTTAAAGAAATACATGTGGACATAGATCAAAAACTTAAAGAACTACATGTGGCCATAGACCAAAAACTTAAAGAAGTACATGTGGACATAGATCAAAAACTTAAAGAAGTACATGTGGACATAGATAAAAAACTTAAAGAAGTACATGTGGCCATAGATAAAAAACTTAAAGAACTACATGTGGCCATAGATCAAAAACTTAAAGAAGTACATGTGGACATAGATCAAAAACTTAAAGAAATACATGTGGACATAGATCAAAAACATAAAGAAGTACATGTGGACATAGATCAAAAACTTAAAGAAGTACATGTGGACATAGATGAAACACTTAAAGAACTACATGTGGACATAGATCAAAAACTTAAAGAACTACATGTGGACATAGATCAAAAACTTAAAGAAGTACATGTGGCCATAGACCAAAAACTTAAAGAACTACATGTGCCCATAGATCAAAAAGTCAAAGAACTACATGTGGCCATAGATCGAAAACTTAAAGAACTACATGTGGACATAGATCAAAAACTTAAAGAACTACATGTGGCCATAGATCAAAAACTTAAAGAAGTACGTGTGGACATAGATCAAACACTTAAAAAAGTACATGTGGACACAGATCAAAAACTTAAAGAAGTCAATGTGGCCATAGATCAAAAACTTAAAGAACTACATGTGGCCATAGATCAAAAACTGAAAGAAGTACATGTTGACATAGATCAAAAACTTAAAGAACTACATGTGGCCATAGATCAAAAACTTAAAGAACTACATGTGGACATAGATCAAAAACTTAAAAAAGTACATGTGGACACAGATCAAAAACTTAAAGAAGTACATGTGGACATAGATCCAAAACTTAAAGAAGTACATGTGGACATAGATCATAAACTTAAAGAACTACATGTGGCCATAGATCAAAAACTTGAAGAAGTACATGTGGACACAGATCAAAAACTTAAAGAACTACATGTGGACATAGATCAAAAACTTAAAGAAGTACATGTGGACATAGATCAAAAACTTAAAGAACTACATGTGCCCATAGATCAAAAACTTAAAGAACTACATGTGGCCACAGATAAAAAACTTAAAGAAGTACATGTGGCCATAGATCAAAAACTTAAAGAAGTACATGTGCCCATAGATCAAAAACTTAAAGAACTAAATGTGGACATAGATCAAAAACTTAAAGAAGTACATGTGGACACAGATCAAAAACTTAAAGAAATACATGTGACCATAGATCAAAAACTGAAAGAACTACATGTGGCCATAGATCAAAAACTTAAAGGAGTACATGTGGACATAGATCAAAAACTTAAAGAACTACATGTGGACATAGATCAAAAACTTAAAGAAGTACATGTGGACATAGATCAAAAACTTAAAGAACTACATGTGGCCATAGATCAAAAACTTAAAGAACTACATGTGGACATAGATCAAAAACTTAAAGAACTACATGTGGACATAGATCAAAAACTTAAAGAACTACATGTGACCATAGATCAAAAACTTAAAAAAACTACATGTGGTCATAGATCCAAAACTTAAAGAACTACATGTGGACATAGATCAAAAACTTAAAGAACTACATGTGGACATAGATCAAAAACTTAAAGAACTACATGTGGACATAGATCAAAAACTTAAAGAACTACATGTGGACATAGATCAAAAACTTAAAGAACTACATGTGGACATAGATCCAAAACTTAAAGAACTACATGTGGACATAGATGAAAAACTTAAAGAACTACATGTGGCCATAGACCAAAAACTTAAAGAAGTACATGTGGACATAGATCAAAAACTTAAAGAAGTACATGTGGACATAGATCAAAAACTTAAAGAACTACATGTGGCCATAGATCAAAAATTTAAAGAACTACATGTGGCCATAGATCAAAAACTTAAAGAACTACATGTGGCCATAGATCAAAAACTTAAAGAACTACATGTGGCCATAGACCAAAAACTTAAAGAAGTACATGTGGACATAGATCAAAAACTTAAAGAAGTACATGTGGACATAGATCAAAAACTTAAAGAAGTACATGTGGCCATAGATAAAAAACTTAAAGAACTACATGTGGCCATAGATCAAAAACTTAAAGAAGTACATGTGGACATAGATCAAAAACTTAAAGAAATACATGTGGACATAGATCAAAAACATAAAGAAGTACATGAGGACATAGATCAAAAACTTAAAGAAGTACATGTGGACATAGATGAAACACTTAAAGAACTACATGTGGACATAGATCAAAAACTTAAAGAAGTACATGTGCCCATAGATCAAAAATTTAAAGAACTACATGTGGCCATAGATCAAAAACTTAAAGAACTACATGTGGACTTAGATCAAAAACTTAAAGAAGTACATGTGGCCATAGATCAAAAACTTAAAGAAGTACATGTGGACATAGATCAAAAACTTAAAGAAGTACATGTGGACATAGATCAAAAACTTAAAGAACTACATGTGGCCATAGATCAAAAACTTAAAGAACTACATGTGTCCATAGATCAAAAACTTAAAGAAATACATGTGGCCATAGATCAAAAACGTAAAGAAGTACATGTGCCCATAGATCAAAAACTAAAAAAAGTACATGTGGACACAGATCAAAAACTTAAAGAAGTCAATGTTGCCATAGATCAAAAACTTAAAGAACTACATGTGGCCATAGATCAAAAACTTAAAGAACTACATGTGGCCATAGATCAAAAACTTAAAAAACTACATGTGGCCATAGATCAAAAACTTAAAGAACTACATGTGGACATAGATCAAAAACTTAAAGAACTACATGTGGACATAGATCAAAAACTTAAAGAAGTACATATGGACATAGATCAAAAACTTAAAGAAATACATGTGGACATAGATCAAAAACTTAAAGAAGTACATGTGGCCATAGACCAAAAACTTAAAGAAGTACATGTGCCCATAGATCCAAAATTTAAAGAACTACATGTGGCCATAGATCAAAAACTTACAGAACTACATGTGGACATAGATCAAAAACTTAAAGACCTACATGTGGCCATAGATCAAAAACCTAAAGAACTACATGTGGCCATAGATCAAAAACTTAAAGAACTACATGTGGACATAGATCAAAAACTTAAAGAACTACATATGGACATAGATCAAAAACGTAAAGAACTACATGTGGACATAGATCAAAAACTTAAAGAAGTACATGTGGACATAGATCAAAAACTTAAAGAACTACATGTGGACATAGATCAAAAACTTAAAGAACTACATGTGACCATAGATCAAACACTTAAAAAACTACATGTGGCCATAGATCCAAAACTTAAAGAACTACATGTGGACATAGATCAAAAACTTAAAGAACTACATGTGGATAAGATCAAAAACTTAAAGAAGTACATGTGGCCATAGACCAAAAACTTAAAGAAGTACATGTGCCCATAGATCAAAAATTTAAAGAACTACATGTGGCCATAGATCAAAAACTTAAAGAACTACATGTGGCCATAGATCAAAAACTTAAAGAAGTACATGTGGCCATAGACCAAAAACTTAAAGAAGTACATGTGGACATAGATCAAAAACTTAAAGAAGTACATGTGGACATAGACTAAAAACTTAAAGAACTACATGTGGCCATAGATCAAAAACTTAAAGAAGTACATGTGGCCATAGATCAAAAACTTAAAGAAGTACATGTGGACATAGATCAAAAACTTAAAGAAGTACATGTGGCCATAGATCAAAAACTTAAAGAAGTACATGTGGACATAGATCAAAAACATAAAGAAGTACATGTGGACATAGATCAAAAACTTAAAGAAGTACATGTGGACATAGATAAAACACTTAAAGAACTACATGAGGACATAGATCAAAAACTTAAAGAAGTACATGTGGACACAGATCAAAAACTTAAAGAAGTACATGTGGCCATAGATCAAAAATTTAAAGAATTACATGTAGACATAGATCAAAAACTTCAAGAAATACATTTGGCCATAGATCAAAAACGTAAAGATATACATGTGGACATAGATCAAAATCTTAAAGAAGTACATGTGGCCATAGATCAAAGACTTAAAGAAGTACATGTGGACACAGATCAAAAACTTAAAGAAGTACATGTGGCCATAGATCAAAAACTTAAAGAAGTACGTGTGGCCATAGATCAAAAATTTAAAGAAGTACATGTGGACACAGATCAAAAACTTAAAGAAGGACATGTGGCCATAGATCAAAAATTTAAAAAATTACATGTGGACATAGATCAAAAACTTAAAGAAGTACATGTGGACATAGATCAAAAATGTAAAGAATACATGTGGACATAGATCAAAAACTTAAAGAAATACATGTGGACATAGATCAAAAATTTAAAGAACTACATGTGGCCATAGATCAAAAATTTAAAGAAATACATGTGGCCATAGATCAAAAACTTAAAGAAATACACGTGGACATAGATCAAAAACTTAAAGAAGTACATGTGGACATAGATCAAAAATGTAAAGAAATACATGTGGACATAGATCAAAAACTTAAAGAAATACATGTGGACATAGATCAAAAACTTAAAGAAATACATGTGGACATAGATCAAAAATTTAAAGAACTACATGTGGCCATAGATCAAAAATTTAAAGAAATACATGTGGACATAGATCAAAAACTTAAAGAAGTACAGGTGGACACAGATCAAAAACTTAAAGAAGTACATGTGGCCATAGATCAAAAACTTAAAGAAGTACATGTGGCCATAGATCAAAAACTTAAAGAAGTACATGTGGACACAGATCAAAAACTTAAAGAAGTACATGTGGCCATAGATCAAAAATTTAAAAAAGTACATGTGGACATAGATCAAAAACTTAAAGAAGTACATGTTGCCATAGATCAAAAACTTAAAAAAGTACATGTAGCCATAGATCAAAAATATAAAGAAGTACATGTGGACATAGATCAAAAACTTAAAGAAGTACATGTGGCCATAGATCAAAAACTTAAAGAAGTACATGTGGACACAGATCAAAAACTTAAAGAAATACATGTGGCCATAGATCAAAAACTTAAAGAAGTACATGTAGCTATAGATCAAAAATTTAAAGAAGTACATGTGGACATAGATCAAAAACTTAAAGGAGTACATGTGGCCATAGATCAAAAACTTAAAGAAATACATTTGGCCATAGATCAAAAATTTAAAGAAGTACATGTGGCCATAGATCAAAAACTTAAAGAAGTACATGTGGCCATAGATCAAAAACTTGAAGAAATACATTTGGCCATAGATCAAAAACTTAAAGAAGTACATGTGGCCATAGATCAAAAACTTAAAGAAATACATGTGGCCATAGATCAAAAACTTAAAGAAATACATGTGGCCATAGATCAAAAACTTAAAGAAGTACATGTGGACATAGATCAAAAATGTAAAGAAATACATGTGGACATAGATCAAAAACTTAAAGAAATACATGTGGACATAGATCAAAAACTTAAAGAAATACATGTGGACATAGATCAAAAATTTAAAGAACTACATGTGGCCATAGATCAAAAATTTAAAGAAATACATGTGGACATAGATCAAAAACTTAAAGAAGTACATGTGGACATAGATCAAAAACTTAAAGAAGTACATGTGGACATAGATCAAAAACTTAAAGAACTACATGTGACCATAGATCAAAAACTTAAAGAAGTACATGTGGACATAGATCAAAAACTTAAAGAAGTACATGTGGACATAGATCAAAAACTTAAAGAAGTACATGTGGACATAGATCAAAAACTTAAAGAACTACATGTGCCCATAGATCAAAAACTTAAAGAAGTACATGTGGACATAGATCAAAAACTTAAAGAAGTACATGTGGACATAGATCAAAAACTTAAAGAAGTACATGTGGACATAGATCAAAAACTTGGCCTCATTGAGCAAAACCAATGTAAATTTGGGAATCAGCGCGTCGGATTCGTCCTAAATCAGCTGACAAAACGCAGACAACAAATTTGTTGTTGACCTGTTTAATTAGAATAAAGAATTAAGTTACGTCTTAATATTGATGAAGAGAAAGTAGATTGAGTTACGTCTGTGTTGTGGTAAAGTGCAGATAAAAACACATCACATCTAGCAATCGATAATTATAAAATGGAATTATATAAATGTAATAATTTCTAATACGATTATAGAATTTGATTTGATGTTTCACTCCACTTTGGAAACTTTTTTCGAACCACAGACCTTTACGAGAACCGTTATTATCAAGACCTAATACTGACCCTAATTAACCTATGTCATAGCTGGAGTGTCACTTTCAAAGATAGGAAGACTTACATTATTATTTGTCTTTTCCCGTTTAGGGGTATAAGTGGGTTGAGGAGCTCTTTTTTTCTGGGTGCCAGCCTGCTAGTATTTGCTTTTATTTTTCTTCATATTTTTATATGTGATTACTCATGGTAATAGCATTTGTCCCCTATTAATAAAGAGGTACAGCCTCCGCAACCTGGAGGAAGTGTCGGATGGCTTGGGAAGACAGTACACCATTTTTAAAAAATATTTTGTCAAAGTTTACTGCTAATGAAAAGTCTCTTTATGTCAATGTCTCTGAAAAATCACTTCGTAGAGAGACCGAAGACACCCGAGAATGACACTTAGTTAGCATCCAAAGTTCTCCATGTCTGACTATTAATTAAGAGAAGATAAACTGAAACAAAAATGTAGTAGGCAAAAAAAAAAAAATAAATAAATGTTCTGTCAGCAACAGTACAACTTCAAAATAGTCAATATCGCCCACCTCCAGAAGAGAGGGAATTCCTGTCCTTGATAACCGTGGTAAAAGAAGACACACTCCAATCGCCAGAAACACCCACACACACAGTTTGCAGGACACTGCCGACTCGTCTCTAGCCTCCTGCTTTTATAGTGGCCGGGAATTATCCATTTGCATAATCACATGAGACAGAAACGTGATTTTCCGAGAGTTGCATGGGGTAAATGCTAATAAAAACCCCCGGACGCCATCTTGGAATTCTCTTTTTCCCCCCAACTGGTGACACAACAGACATACCCGAGGTAAGCTCTTTTTTTTTTCCCTCATTTTAGTTATTGCTGCTTCTGCTACACTCCCCCCCTGATCTCATGATCACAAATGGGGCAGGGGGGCAGTCGTCTCTGTTTGGTACTTCTCCGAAGAACCGGAGGCAGCACTTCCTCCCTGCCATCCTCCTCATCGCCATTATTGCCACCAGTCTGCTCCATAGGCGGTGTTTCACAATCAGGGCAGGGGGGCAGTATTCGTTTCTGTCGGGTACTCCTTCGTAGAGGCAAGACGGGTGGTCCTTCCTCCGCTTCTTCAGTATGTACATTATATGGCTCAAAATCCTCTTCGTCGTCCTGCATCATACTCTCTGTCTTTTCAGAAGACATCATACTGTCTGAGTCTCCCTCTTCCTCCGATGTAACAACATAATGGCGAGGGCGCAAATCCTTCACGTGACGAGGCACACCGTCCACCAAAATTGACTGAGGGCTGATCACCTTGGTCACCTCACCCTTGCCGAACCTCGTGGTACATCGATTTTGTGGTCTTCTGACCCATACGCGATCTCCAACCTGGTAAAAGCTGTTCTTGGGACCTGGGGACGCAGTTGCGAGATTGGTCTCCTTTACTCGAACTTCGTATTGATAAATCCTATTGGCAGGCGCAGTGGAGGGAGATGTGTCGTCTCTTGGTGTGATGTTATACCAGTAGACAGCCTCCTGTATGGGACAACACATTCTAGCCGCTATTCGTTTCACTGTACGATGACATCGCTCCGCTATGCCATTCCCGGCTGGAGCGTATGCACAGCGGAATCGCAAGTGAACTCCCCATTTACATGCAAATGCTTGGAACATATTGCTGCAGAAAGCTGTGTCATTGTCTAAAAGGAGTTCATGCGGCGCGCCACGCTCGAGGAACACTGCCTCCAACTGATGAATCACGCTTGCCGAGTCCTGCCTTGCCAATTTCCTCCAAATGGAGAAACGCGATGGACCACAGTCTGTTAAAGTTAAAAAATGGAAGGTGCCATAATGCATGATATCCATTCCAATTCTCTGCCAATTCTCGTTAACTTCCAGCTTTCCCTTTTCCCACCTGACTGGCGCTGGGTCAATGGACTGACATTCCTCGCATTTCTGTATGACCGTTCTGACAGTTGCTTTTGTCGTGGTTGGACATCTTCTCCTGACAAAGTAGGTAGTGCGTCGCACCCCCGGATGTCCACTATCTTTGTGAATAGCCATGATTTGACTCTCATCCAGCTCGTCTGTGTGGACCGCGCCTATCACTGGGTCAAGACCGTTTTTCTTTTTCATTGCCTCAAACCACCGCTGTGGCACTCGTGTCAGTCGGTCAGCAATGTTTCGTGCTGATGGAACCAGTGTCACATCCACTGTCAGCCCGTACTCTTTCACGAGCTCCTTAAGAGTGCTTAATCGCCTCCTAATAAGCATCTCGCTTGCTGCTTTGGTGCGTACTCGCGCCTTTCCAGTTAGCGTGTCCGAGACCCAATGGTATACGCAAACAGAATCTGTCTTTATGTGTAGCACCTTGCTCTGCCACTGGAGAGCCAAATTGATGCCTTTCAATACGGCATCCAGTTCAGCCAAGTTGATATGTTGAGAGTCATCTTCAGGTCGCAGCCAACATGCATCTTCCAGCACAGTTTCACACATCTCCAAGGCTGCCCCAATTGCTAGGGAGCTAGCATCGACCCATACATTCAGCTCTTTGCCGTCCACACACCAATTTCCCTGTGCCGGATCGTTCTGCTGTGCAGATTTTAAGGTTTCGAACATCATACGATGTAGTACGGCGTCCCTTGCTTCATCATCCCAGCCCTTCGTTACCGAACTTACTCTCCTTCTGAGTATTCCGCAAGCCACATGAAGCCAACCGCACACCGGAAAGTGCCCGACAAGTCGACCACACAGGGAAAAGATTGTTCGTCGTGTAACAATACTGGGACCCTCCAGAATTGCATTTCCTCGCTTCCACCGCAGTTCATTGCGTTCCATCCTGACTGCCAATCCCAGCACCCGTGCACCGTCCTTCAACTGCTCCGGGTTCTTGCACTCCAACCCGAACTGCGCAAGGTGTTCTCTCACACGGGTCGCGGGCACCACGTCTTCATTGACAAAAATGTCATCAATGTAAGCAGATGCTGCGCGGCTTATAACTTCTTCCTGAGATAGTACTTCGCTGACAATTGCTCTCATTATCAAGGGAGCCACATTCAAACCAAACCCCAGACGGATCAGACAGTATTTTTTCCCATCGATTTCCACAGTCTGGTATGGCCACAGTGTCTCATGGACCCGGACTTGTAGGTATGCTCTTCTGAGGTCCAGTAGAGACACGTTAGCACCTTTTTGTCTCCACTCACGCAGCTTAGCTGCACAAACATCTGCGTTGGCCGTAAATGCGTCTACGTAATGATTTAGCTCCCGGTAGTCCATTACCGGGCGCACTTTGGCTTTGTTCTGCTGTATCACAGCCATCAAGGGAATTAGACCTTTGGGGGGTCCCAATTTATCCTCTGGGTATGGCACGAGCCAACCATTATCTATCCAGATGTGGAGCTCCTGCGTGTATTCTTCACGAATTTCTGCTGGCACTGGGTACTCTGACACTCGATTATGCAGCCTTTCAGGGGGGTGGTCCACAGACCATTTCCACGATGCGGTCCACGTTCGGTTTTGATGGTCAAAGGTAGCAGTGAAATCTGGTTCATCGATAGAAATGGCTGCGCATTTAATACTTTTCCTGGCGCCCAGCCGCACTGATCCTGTAGGCTTGACAACGACACCTCCTAGAGCTTTTATGGTGTCGATCCCTAGAAGCAAGTCAAATCCCAGTGGCTTGCCATGCACCACCAACACATCGACTCTGGCAGACACACCTTCATCAGTGGATACAGAGACCGTTCCAACACCGCAGCACGCATGGGACATTCCACCAATTGTGTTGACATTTACGTTTGTTTTTCTCCAAGACCGGCACCGGTCTGCATGTAAAATTGTCCTGGAGCATCCTGTATCAATAAGCGCCAAACATCGCGTCCCGTCAACATGGATGCTTATCACCGGGAGCGTCGTGTTCACATCTTGGTTGGGAAGGAGACTGGCGCTTATGCGTCCTCCCCTTGCTCGTTTCCCGAGCAGTTCCAAGCCCAGTGTCCACTCTCACCGCAACGGTAACACCGTGTTCCACGTTTTCGACAGTCCCTTGCAAGGTGGCCTTTAACATTGCATTTGAAACAGGTCAAATTAACAGGATTATTCTGGGCCCTGTTGTTGGGTGAGCGTGTGGCCGCAACCACATCCTGATTTTGTTCGCCAGTCGTCGTCAAAATTCTCGCTCGCGACATTAGCTCCCCCATGGTCAGGGCTTTGATGTTCGGCACCTGTTGAAGAGCAATTGAGATGGTGTCAGGGAATCCAGTGACAAAAATTAATTTTGTGAGTCTCTCTGAGCTTTCTCCTGTGAATCCGGCCAATCCAACCAACTGCCTGATTTTGTTGGCGTACACATCCACACGTTCACCAGCCCATCTAACCATAGTTATTTTTCTATATGCTGCAAACGCGTCATCAGTAAATGCCTCCTTTAATCGAGCCTCAATCTGGTCTATTTTCTTTTGATCGTCCTCCTCCATTTCCATGTAGAGGGCCAGTGCATCGCCTTCCAGGTATAAAGGTAGCAGACTCACTACGTCATCCACCTGCTGAAGTTGTGCGACAAGTCTCACTTTTTTCAGCCACGCTACAACGTCTCCCTCGCCAGAGAACGGCTTGATAATATCACTGCTTATCCGCACCTTCGCCATATTCGGGCCGAAATAGCTTGAAACAAAAATGTAGTAGGCAAAAAAAAAAAAAAAAAATAAATGTTCTGTCAGCAACAGTACAACTTCAAAATAGTCAATATCGCCCACCTCCAGAAGAGAGGGAATTCCTGTCCGTGATAACCGTGGTAAAAGAAGACACACTCCAATCGCCAGAAACACCCACACACACAGTTTGCAGGACACTGCCGACTCGTCTCTAGCCTCCTGCTTTTATAGTGGCCGGGAATTATCCATTTGCATAATCACATGAGACAGAAACGTGATTTTCCGAGAGTTGCATGGGGTAAATGCTAATAAAAACCCCCGGACGCCATCTTGGAATTCTCTTTTTCCCCCCAACTGGTGACACAACAGACATACCCGAGGTAAGCTCTTTTTTTTCCCCCTCATTTTAGTTATTGCTGCTTCTGCTACATAAACTTATGTGTCATAGACTCTGTTCAGTCTCGGGAGGCAATGAATATCCTCTGTAAGACTGCCTGCACACATAATTGTGAATACACTTCAGTGTCGGCACTGTTTGATTCCAGTGTCAAGATGTCCAGTACGATAGGAAACAATAGCAAGATAACTGGACAGCACAGACTGCGCCTGATATTCTTCAATAATCACCAATTTAGTATTAATCAAGCTCAGTATCACTTAACTTCGGTGATATACGAGAACCGGTGTGTCAACATGATTGTATTTATTAATAATCGAATAAATTATTGACAAATTATTATCTATAAAAAATAAAAAGAAAACATATTCGGTCGAAAAGATAATTGGAGATTTTTTTTTTATCAGATCCGATTCGTTATTTCCGATTCTAAACAGAGCAGTTATATGCTACTTTTTTCTGAAAAGCGAAAGAGAGAAAATTAATTTAAGTTACGCCAAAACATTCAATTACATTTGTATGCTAATTGAACATTATAAGATAAGGCAATCACACATATTAGCTTACTCGAGCCATTGCTTGTTGTCTACGCCATGACACGTCATAAGAAATAGATGGTGTTAGTTCATTTGGCGGCCCCCGCCCAAATACGTTCCACGATTTCTTGTTTGTTTAATTTCAACATTGTATTTAAATATAATAAATAAGAATATTCGTAAACTGATTTTTTGTTGAATAAACAATTTTATTTACGTTTTTAAAAATATATTTATGTACAAGCACATTTTCACAGAAATATTTGAAAAAAATACGCAGATAAACATATTTATTTGAAAAAAAAAAAACGTACATAAACATATTTATTTGAAGAAAAAAACAAACAAACAAACAAACAATTTACGCATATTTTTATCCGTTCTATCAAAAAACTTTTTTATGCAAAAATTGTGTGGAAATGAAATGAAACAAACAATAAATTGAGGAACGTAGGGTCGCCAACTTTAAAACACCGTCTATTTCCTATGATGTGTCATGACGTAGAGACGATACAATGGCTCGAGTAAGTTCATGTGCGTGATAGCCGAAGATAAATTTACAATATAATGTTAGAAAACTGGTTTACGTTCATCTAAAAATTGTTAGATGATAAAATTAATATTGATAATTAAAAAATGAAATTTCATTATAGCGACAATTAAAAATTAGAAGATATATTTAGATTAGCCCAACGATTGACAACTAGAAAATAGAAGTACATCAGTTAACCAACAAATAACTATAAAATAGTAGTACATTACATTAGATAAGATTAGAAAGGTTTGTTGAAGATTAGGAAAGCTTGTTATTTTCACGCTGAAAAGGTCAATGACAGTTTCGAATTAGGTCGAATTCTTGTCTGTAGGTGAAGGTAAGTAGATATTTAGTTTGTACGTCTTCCGTTCTAAATTACAGTACAAATATAATCGGGAATTTGTATTAAAATATGAAGCCCATGTATGTAACATCGATAATTTACTGCCGACTGTCATCACGACGGTTCTAGGTTCGATCCTCGGCTTGGGAGAGGTGTTAGTCTAGCGGCACTGATGAGTTGTGATACAACGAAACAGGTCTGTATGTCGATGACTAAAATATATTTTATAAAAGCTCCCCTCTTTGGTAGAGCACTCTCGTAAATTATCTTACTCGCTACTTAATTTAGCTGAAATAATGCGAAGCTCACGATTTGTTTTACAAACAAACGTTTGAGCCCTCTACGAGTAGCGGACGAATGTTTATTTAAATAATCGTTCGGACAGGTTAATTTCGGCCACCGATTCCGTAGTCAAGGGGGTAGGACTGCCGACTGTCATCACGACGGTTCTAGGTTCGATCCTCGGCTTGGGAGAGGTGTTAGTCTAGCGGCACTGATGAGTTGTGATACAACGAAACAGGTCTGTATGTCGATGACTAAAATATATTTTATATATATATATATATATATATATATATATATATATATATATACAGAGAGAGAGAGAGAGAGAGAGAGAGAGAGAGAGAATAAATGACAAAAAGTAATATTCCAAAATTCATGATGTTGACCATCTTATAATTTATTCCTTTAATTCAGTTTACTTATAAGAATTGTATAAGTTATTTATTCTCTATATTGCTCTGTAATTACATTGAGCTTCTTAAATAAGGATTGATATATAATAAGAAAATATATTTCTACAGAAATATATATATATATATATATATATATATATATATATATATATATATATATATATTTCTACAGAAATATATATACATATATATATATATATATATATATATATATATATCTATATATATATATATATATATATATATATATATATATATATATATATACTAACGGGGGTATCCGGCGTTGCTCGGATGTTTCGAGGTGTGTGTGGTTTTGGGTAAATCAAAACAAAAGAATAATAAAAAATTGTTGCCCGGCTGTTTGTTTCCGGGGTGGGAGAGCGTTTAAAAAAATGCAATTGGCCAAAAAAGAAAAGAAAAGAAGAAAAAAAAACAAAAAAAGAACAAAACAAAGAAAAAAGAACAAAAAGAAGAAAAAAAAGAAGAAAAAAAAGAAGAAAAAAAGGAAAAAAGAAGAAAAAATTAAGAAAAAAAAAGACAAACAGAAAGAAAGATAGCGGCTGGAATGAAAATATGTTTATTTTATGCTAGTATTTAATGTATTTATTTATTTGTCTTTTGTTTTGTTTTGTTTTGTTTATGCAAAAGCTTTATCCACATAAAGTAATTTTTTGTTTGCAATATTAGATTTTTTTAACCATATAAATGTTAGGTGTAAGAGTTAGATGTAAAATCAGGAATCCATTGTTAGTTCGTTTCGTGTTTTTGTGTTTTTAATAAACGCGATTGTTTCTGTATCAACTGTAGAATGCGGCGGAAACCGGATTTCTGTAAGAGAAACCGGATTTCTGTAAGATTTCTGTATTCACCTGAATGTTGGCTGGGGAGTGTTAATTGATGAGGTTATGTCGAAAAAGAAAGGAACGTGGCATAAATACAGTTGGGAATCCAATGGTAATTGGTTTCGTTTGTTTGTTTATTTATGTAATAAACGCGATTTTCTCTGTGTAAACTGTATTTTGAATGCGGAAGAGAACGGATTTCAGTAACTGAGCGTTATAATAGACTGCTATTAAATTAAGCAAGGTAAAATTGAACGTGGGCTAAGAATGTCTGATAAAAAAGTAAAAAAAAAAAAAGAAAAAGACGGCATCAGCAACCCTTCGGTTCGTTACCCCCCCCATATAAATAAAATAAAAAAAAGAAAAGGAAGAAATGGCATAAGTAAATATTGGATTCGATGTAAAAATTCCAATCCGTTTTTTTAAAGAAACTACGAACTCAAACCGGTGCTTCCTCGTAGTGTCCTTTGTGGACGTATTCCCACCGGTAATAAGTGGGCACGGGAGGAGTATGAATGTAATAGAGGGAAAGATTTTACCACTTCCATTGATTGTAACCGAATGTGGCCGTGGACTCTCAGCAGAAAAAATATAGGGATGTAAGTATATCGAGTAAGTGAATAGGTGATAAGCCTATAACACACCAAAGGTAATGTGCTGTAGTATGAGCACGTTACATTTGCATGAAATGTCTTGATTTTCAATCCTATTAAGGTCAAAATCGCAGGGGAAAATGAGTTCATTTTATTTATATAGATAGATAGATAGAAGAAGAAGATGGATAGAAGATAGAAGATAGAGGATAGATAGAAGATAGATAGGAGATAGAAGAAGATAGAATAGAAGATAGAAGAAGATAGATAGAAGATAGATAGAGAAGAAGAGAATAGAAGAAGAAGAAGAGAAGAGAAGATAGATAGATAGAAGAGAAGATAGAAGAAAGAGAAGAGAAGAAGAGAAGAAAAGAGAAGAGAAGAAGACAGATAGAAGATAGAATAGAAGAATAGATAGAAGATAGAATAGAAGATAGAATAGAAGAAGAAGAAGATAGATAGAAGAAGAAGATAGAAGAAGATAGGGAAGAAGAGAAGAAATAGAAGAAGATAGGAGATAAAAGAAGATAGGAGAAGATAGATGTCTTGATTTTCAATCCTATGAAGTTCAAAATCGTAGGGGGAAAATGGGTTCATTTTATTTATACAGAATATAGAAGATAGAAGATAGAAGACAGAAAAAAGATAGATAGATAGATAGATAGATAGAAGAAGATAGAATAGAAGATAGATAGATAGAAGATAGAAGATAGAATAGAAGAAGATAGATAGATAGATAGAAGATAGAAGATAGATAGAAGAGAAGATAGATAGAATAGATAGATAGAAGAATAGATAGAAAGATAGATAGAAGAATAGAAGAAGATAGAAGATAGATAGAATATAGAAGAAGATAGATAGAAGAAGATAGAATAGAGAAGAAGAAGAAGAAGAAGAAGAAGAAGAGAAGAAGAGAAGAAAAGATATATATATATATATATATATATATAACATATATATAAACATATATATATGCACACACACACACACACACACACACACACACACACACACACACACACATATATATATGAGCAAACAGTTAATAAAATATGTTAAAAAAAAAACTTTGAAATGAGTTAAAAACATATTTAATCTGAAAAGGAAACACTAGATGAATGGATAGTCCTTAATCCGCGGAGTTTCGAAGAATAAATTATTATTATCATTATTATTATATATATATATAACTACTTCATTTACTTCATAAAATTAATATACGAAAGTATAGATTTATGCGTAAACTTTAAGTATTTACTTAAAAAGTGCTCAATACGTAGGTAGAGCTAGTTAGTAATTTATAAAATATATATGGCGATTAAGCTACACTGAATATTCGGCGTTTCTCAGGATTCCTCAGGCTTATGCGCGAATTTTGTGGTCGCGAATTCGCGCATAAGCCTGAGGAATCCTAGAGTGGATGAAACGCCGAATATTCAGTGTAGCTTAATCGTCATATATATTTTATAAATTACTATATATATATATATATATATATATATATATATATATATATGTATACCTTGATTCAAGCAATAAATGAAAAATTTTATTTGAAGCATATAAGCTAAAAATGTCAATATATAAACATATATATATATATATATATATATATATATATATATATATATATATGATAAACATTTCTTTATATACATATCATCGTGTCCGAATGTATTGTTAAGTGTTAGTTTTACACATTTAGAACTACTTTAAAGCTTCACCGCCCACTCATTTTGCGACCAAAGTTCACAATTTTTACAGTTTATAGGCCACTTTCTCGGCTATATTTTGAAAAATGTTTTTTTTTTAAATTTTTACAAAAGTTATAATAAAATTACTAGTGTTCAAAAGACCTCAGAATTAGCAAGGAACGTGAGAGACGGTTTCTTCTGATTGGCTGTTGGTTACTATAGCAACTTTTTCAAACTTGACGTTTTAGAGATGATTTCTTTTGATTGGCTGTTGGTTATCATAGCAACTTTTTTGTCGTCGACACCTCCATAAATCATAGCAGGAATGTAGCTCGCATGCCATCTTATTTGGGTTATAAAGAGAGAGTTAACAAAACTGATGCTCTTTGCCGTGCTAGGGCTGATAATATTTTGCTTATGACATTGTCGTTAATTCTGTTTCTCTCTATTTTGCCCCTTATTTCTGTACCTCACGATAAGAAGTCTAAACCCATACCACGCGGCTAACCTCGCAGGACTACTAAATGTATCACTTTTATGGAGATGTTTAGATGTTTTTATTTGTTTTCGTTTCTTACCACGAGGTGCCGATTTCGAATCTCGCTAGATTCAGCCACTCTGATGAGTCGTGGACGACGAAACACGTGTCAGTGGGTAATTATATTTTAAAAATAATATATATGCCGCTCCCCATTTAGGGGGTACCAGATTGATCAAAGGGAAAATTATTCCCAACACGCATTTAGGCAAAAATGCACTTTCGTATAAATACTTGAATTCACTCAAGAAAGTATCGCTAACAAAAACAAATAAACACACACACACACACACACACACACACACACACACACACACACACACACACACACACACACACACACACACACACACATATATATATAAGGCACTTCCAAACTGTTGTGTAGAACGTCATCATTATACACATTAAGTAGTGACGTCATCGTTTCGTGTGTTTACTATAGTTTGTGTCAATTTCTATGGAAGATCATTTATGCAGAAATTTATGAATAAATAAAATGTACAATAAAAAACAATGTAAGACTTACTTTTATAAAACAAATAGATTTTTAAAACCGAACTACAGAGACGATAAAATTAATTTTAACCTTTTCTTTTAGATACATGTATCTAAAGACCTCCGTACATTTTTGGAAAAAGGCGCAAATTTTGATTATCAGCTCTGTCATTTTAAATAATCAAATCCAAATGAATTTTTTTGTTAGTCGATTTTGCTTTTTTAATTTTTATTATCTCAAGAGTCACATATTCTATTATATGAATATATTTTTTATTATTGGAAACCTGTTATATAAATAAAAGCTGTTTAAACTTCATATCGCTTAATATTTGAATTTAATATCATTTAAAGCCTTTTAAAAATTATTAGTTTTTAGAATTCATTTTTTGTTGTAATTAAAATAATTATATTACCGAGAAAAAAAAAATCAAGAAAAATTCTTTATTTTATGTTTTTTAACATAATAATATTGATTTTATGTCCAATTGTATTTACAACTTTAAGGTAAGTGAAAGAAACTGAAAGGATTTTTTATATATATTTTGTAATTATTTGATCGAAAAATTTAGAAAATGTTGAAATATTTTTGTCTCGCATTTTCATTATGCTGTAAAGATTTCAGTATGCTGTAAAGATTAAAAAAAATATTAGCAGTTTATTTGAAGTTTCTTTTAAATGGTAAAAAAGTTAGGATGACAATATTAAATTAAATTACAGTTACATCGTGTTACATACAGGGCGGTGTGGGGAGGTTAAAACTGTAGCGCGCGTTGGAGGCACCTAATATATATATTATATAAAAAAACAGGCCCCAACTCTAATTAGTTTTTTGTCCGAATGAAAATAAGACGCTAGACTGAAATACATAAGGTCCAGGATTCGAGTCCTAATAACAGTCAAGCTACGCTTACGAGGGGTAAGGCCTCGGTGCGTAGATTAATGTTTTAAAAATAAATAAAAATATTATTTGTTTACGTCCAAAATAAAAAATGGGCAGTTTCTAAAAAAACAAAAACAACAACAAAAAAAAAAAATCCGATCTTCAAGGCGAAGACGCTAATCTTAATATCGTTTTAAATATCAACAACAAAAACTACGTATATATATATATATATATATATATATATATATATATATATATATATATATATATATATATATATATATATATATATATATATATATTTATATATATATATATATATATATATATATATATTTATATATAAGAAAAGTTTATAATTTTTCCTGTCTCTTTTCGGAATGCGTGATGTTATTTTGTGTACATTGTATTGTGGAAAGTTCAACTCTCTAAGGAATTATATAGATACGAGTAAGTCGTTAAGTTGGAATGTACAGCTGTAAACAATAAAAGCGCCGCAGACATCCAATACTTCTTCTTCTTCTTCTTCTTCTTCTTCTTCTTCTTCTTCTTCTTCTTCTTCTTCTTCTTCTTCTTCTTCTTCTTCTTCACCACTCACTAGTTCTCACATAAGCCATCACTAGTGATCGCTCATTGGCAATGACCTGTGGTGTTTCCTGGTGTCTGAGTGATAGATTTCCAGTGCTTTTCATCTTTTTCGATAACCAGCGCAGGTAAATTTCACGTTATCTCAACAGCCTCTTGCAATTAATTTCTCGTTGGCGTCGGCCATTGGTATTACTTTGAGTTTGGGTGTTAAAAAGTTTCCCCCAAAGCCTCAATTCTCTCCACACTCTTCTAGTGGAGGTCTGGCTAGTGCTCTTCTTCCTTGATCCTTCCGGACCCTTCACGACTCTTTCATGTGGCGCCACCGTCTTTGAGGAGTAGTGTGGGAGGATAGAATTTTTTTGGTTTTCTGTAGTTGTGTTTTTTTCTGTTTTTGTTTTATTCCTATTGCTGCATCTAAGTTACTCGTTAGAGTTCACAGTTTATATGCGTTTGTTTCCATAATCACAGTTTATATGCGTTTGTTTCCATAATCACAGTTTATATGCGTTTGTTTCCATAATCACAGTTTATATGCGTTTGTTTCCATAATCACAGTTTATATGGGTTTGTTTCCATAATCACAGTTTATATATGGGTTTGTTTCCATAATCACAGTTTATATGCGTTTGTTTCCATAATCACAGTTTATATGGGTTTGTTTCCATAATCACAGTTTATATATGGGTTTGTTTCCATAATCACAGTTTATATATGGGTTTGTTTCCATAATCACAGTTTATATATGGGTTTGTTTCCATAATCACAGTTTATATATGGGTTTGTTTCCATAATCACAGTTTATACATGGGTTTGTTTCCATAATCACAGTTTATATATGGGTTTGTTTCCATAATCACAGTGTATATGGGTTTGTTTCCATAATCACAGTTTATATGGGTTTGTTTCCATAATCACAGTTTATTTGGGTTTGTTTCCATAATCACAGTTTATATATGGGTTTGTTTCCATAATCACAGTTTATATATGGGTTTGTTTCCATAATCACAGTTTATATATGCGTTTGTTTCGATAATCACAGTTTATATATGGGTTTGTTTCCATAATCACAGTTTATATATGGGTTTGTTCCCATAATCACAGTTTATATATGGGCTTGTTTCCATAATCACAGTTTATATATGGGTTTGTTTCCATAATTACAGTTTATATGCGTTTGTTTCCATAATCACAGTTTATATGCGTTTGTTTCCATTATCACAGTTTATATGCGTTTGTTTCCATAATCACAGTTTATATATGGGGTTGTTTCCATAATCACAGTTTATATGGGTTTGTTTCCATAATCACAGTTTATATACGTTTGTTTCCATAATCACAGTTTATATGCGTTTGTTTCCATAATCACAGTTTATATATGCGTTTGTTTCCATAATCACAGTTTATATATGGGTTTGTTTCCATAATCACAGTTTATATATGGGTTTGTTTCCATAATCACAGTTTATATATGGGTTTGTTTCCATAATCACAGTTTATATATGGGTTTGTTTCCATAATCACAGTTTATGTATGGGTTTGTTTCCATAATCACAGTTTATATATGGGTTGGTTTCCATAATCACAGTTTATATATGGGTTTGTTTTTATAATCACAGTTTATATGGGTTTGTTTCCATAATCACAGTTTATATGGGTTTGTTTCCATAATCACAGTTTATATGCGTTTGTTTCCATAATCACAGTTTATATATGGGTTAGTTTCCATAATCACAGTTTATATATGGGTTTGTTTCCATAATCACAGTTTATATGCGTTTGTTTCCATAATCACAGTTTATATATGGGTTTGTTTCCATAATCACAGTTTATATGCGTTTGTTTCCATAATCACAGTTTATATATGGGTTTGTTTCCATAATCACAGTTTATATGCGTTTGTTTCCATAATCACAGTTTATATATGGGTTTGTTTCCATAATCACAGTTTATATGCGTTTGTTTCCATAATCATAGATTATATATGGGTTTGTTTCCATAATCACAGTTTATATGGGTTTGTTTCCATAATCACAGTTTATATGCGTTTGTTTCCATAATCACAGTTTATATGCGTTTGTTTCCATAATCACAGTTTATATGCGTTTGTTTCCATAATCACAGTTTATATGCGTTTGTTTCCATAATCACAGTTTATATGGGTTTGTTTCCATAATCACACTTTATATGGGTTTGTTTCCATAATCACAGTTTATATGGATTTGTTTCCATAATCACAGTTTATATGGGTTTGTTTCCATAATCACAGTTTATATGCGTTTGTTTTCATAATCACAGTTTATAGTGGTTTGTTTCCATAATCACAGTTTATATATGGGTTTGTTTCCATAATCACAGTTTATATGCGTTTGTTTCCATAATCACACTTTATATGGTTTTTTTTCCATAATCACAGTTTACATGCGTTTGTTTCCATAATCACAGGTTATATGCGTTTGTTTCCATAATCACAGTTTATATATGGGTTTGTTTCCATAATCACAGTTTATATATGGGTTTGTTTCCATAATCACAGTTTATATGCGTTTGTTTCCATAATCACAGTTTATATATGGGTTTGTTTCCATAATCACAGTTTATATGCGTTTGTTTCCATAATCACAGTTTATATATGGGTTTGTTTCCATAATCACAGTTTATATATGGGTTTGTTTCCATAATCACAGTTTATATGGGTTTGTTTCCATAATCACAGTTTATATATGGGTTTTTTTTCCATAATCACAGTTTATATGCGTTTGTTTCCATAATCACAGTTTATATGGGTTTGTTTCCATAATCACAGTTTATATATGGGTTTGTTTCCATAATCACAGTTTATATTCGTTTGTTTCCATAATCACAGTTTATATGCGTTTGTTTCCATAATCACAGATTATATATGGGTTTGTTTCCATAATCACAGTTTATATGGGTTTGTTTCCATAATCACAGTTTATATGCGTTTGTTTCCATAATCACAGTTTATATGCGTTTGTTTCCATAATCACAGTTTATATGGGTTTGTTTCCATAATCACAGTTTATATGCGTTTGTTTCCATAATCACAGTTTATATGCGTTTGTTTCCATAATCACACTTTATATGGGTTTGTTTCCATAATCACAGTTTATATGGATTTGTTTCCATAATCACAGTTTATATGCGTTTGTTTCCATAATCACAGTTTATATGCGTTTGTTTCCATAATCACACTTTATATGGGTTTGTTTCCATAATCACAGTTTATATGGATTTGTTTCCATAATCACAGTTTATATGCGTTTGTTTCCATAATCACAGTTTATATGCGTTTGTTTCCATAATCACAGTTTATATGGGTTTGTTTCCATAATCACAGTTTATATGCGTTTGTTTCCATAATCACAGTTTATATATGGGTTTGTTTCCATAATCACAGTTTATATATGGGTTTGTTTCCATAATCACAGTTTATATGGGTTTGTTTCCATAATCACAGTTTATATATGGGTTTGTTTCCATAATCACAGTTTATATGGGTTTGTTTCCATAATCACAGTTTATATATGGGTTTGTTTCCATAATCACAGTTTATATATGGGTTTGTTTCCATAATCACAGTTTATATATGGGCTTGTTTCCATAATCACAGTTTATATATGGGCTTGTTTCCATAATCACAGTTTATATGCGTTTGTTTCCATAATCACAGTTTATATATGGGTTTGTTTCGATAATCACAGTTTATATGGGTTTGTTTCCATAATCACAGTTTATATATGGGTTTGTTTCCATAATCACAGTTTATATGGGTTTGTTTCCATAATCACAGTTTATATGCGTTTGTTTCCATAATCACAGTTTATATGCGTTTGTTTCCATAATCACAGTTTATATGCGTTTGTTTCCATAATCACAGTTTATATGGGTTTGTTTCCATAATAACAGTTTATATGGGTTTGTTTCCATAATCACAGTTTATATATGTTTTTTTTTCCATAATCACAGTTTATATGCGTTTGTTTCCATAATCACAGTTTATATGGGTTTGTTTCCATAATCACAGTTTATATATGGGTTTGTTTCCATAATCACAGTTTATATGCGTTTGTTTCCATAATCACAGTTTATATGCGTTTGTTTCCATAATCACAGATTATATATGGGTTTGTTTCCATAATCACAGTTTATATGGGTTTGTTTCCATAATCACAGTTTATATGCGTTTGTTTCCATAATCACAGTTTATATGCGTTTGTTTCCATAATCACAGTTTATATGCGTTTGTTTCCATAATCACAGTTTATATGCGTTTGTTTCCATAATCACAGTTTATATGCGTTTGTTTCCATAATCACAGTTTATACATGGGTTTGTTTCCATAATCACAGTTTATATGGATTTGTTTCCATAATCACAGTTTATATGGGTTTGTTTCCATAATCACAGTTTATATGCGTTTGTTTCCATAATCACAGTTTATATGGGTTTGTTTCCATAATCACAGTTTATATATGGGTTTGTTTCCATAATCACAGTTTATATGCGTTTTTTTCCATAATCACAGTTTATATGGGTTTGTTTCCATAATCACAATTTATATGCGTTTGTTTCCATAATCACAGTTTATATATGGGTTTGTTTCCATAATCACAGTTTATATGCGTTTGTTTCCATAATCACACTTTATATGGGTTTGTTTCCATAATCACAGTTTATATGCGTTTGTTTCCATAATCACAGTTTATATGCGTTTGTTTCCATAATCACAGTTTATATATGGGTTTGTTTCCATAATCACAGTTTATATATGGGTTTGTTTCCATAATCACAGTTTATATGCGTTTGTTTCCATAATCACAGTTTATATATGGGTTTGTTTCCATAATCACAGTTTATATGCGTTTGTTTCCATAATCACAGTTTATATATGGGTTTGTTTCCATAATCACAGTTTATATGCGTTTGTTTCCATAATCACAGTTTATATGCGTTTGTTTCCATAATCACAGTTTATATGGGTTTGTTTCCATAATCACAGTTTATATGCGTTTGTTTCCATAATTACAGTTTATATGGGTTTGTTTCCATAATCACAGTTTATATGCGTTTGTTTCCATAATCACAGTTTATATGCGTTTGTTTCCATAATCACAGTTTATATGCGTTTGTTTCCATAATCATAGTTTATATGGGTTTGTTTCCATAATCTCAGTTTATATGCGTTTGTTTCCATAATCACAGTTTATATGCGTTTGTTCCCATAATCACAGTTTATATATGGGTTTGTTTCCATAATCACAGTTTATATGGGTTTGTTTCCATAATCACAGTTTATATGCGTTTGTTTCCATAATCACAGTTTATATGCGTTTGTTTCCATAATCACAGTTTATATGCGTTTGTTTCCATAATCACAGTTTATATGCGTTTGTTTCCATAATCACAGTTTATATATGGGTTTGTTTCCATAATCACAGTTTATATGGGTTTTTTTTTCCATAATCACAGTTTATATGGGTTTGTTTCCATAATCACAGTTTATATGCGTTTGTTTCCATAATCACAGTTTATATGCGTTTGTTTCCATAATCACAGTTTATATGGGTTTGTTTCCATAATCACACTTTATATGGGTTTGTTTCCATAATCACAGTTTATATGCGTTTGTTTCCATAATCACAGTTTATATGCGTTTGGTACCATAATCACAGTTTATATGGGTTTGTTTCCATAATCACAGTTTATATGCGTTTGTTTCCATAATCACAGTTTATATGGGTTTGTTTCCATAATCACAGTTTATATATGGGTTTGTTTCCATAATCACAGTGTGTATATGGGTTTGTTTCCATAATCACAGTTTATATATGGGTTTGTTTCCATAATCACAGTTTATATATGGGTTTGTTTCCATAATCACAGTTTATGTATGGGTTTGTTTCCATAATCACAATTTATATATGGGTTGGTTTCCATAATCACAGTTTATATATGGGTTTGTTTCCATAATCACAGTTTATATGGGTTTGTTTCCATAATCACAGTTTATATGGGTTTGTTTCCATAATCACAGTTTATATATGGGTTTGTTTCCATAATCACAGTTTATATGCGTTTGTTTCCATAATCACAGTTTATATGGGTTTGTTTCCATAATCACAGTTTATATGCGTTTGTTTCCATAATCACAGTTTATATATGGGTTTGTTTCCATAATCACAGTTTATATGCGTTTGTTTCCATAATCACACTTTATATGGGTTTGTTTCCATAATCACAGTTTATATGCGTTTGTTTCCATAATCACAGTTTATATGCGTTTGTTTCCATAATCACAGTTTATATATGGGTTTGTTTCCATAATCACAGTTTATATATGGGTTTGTTTCCATAATCACAGTTTATATGCGTTTGTTTCCATAATCACAGTTTATATATGGGTTTGTTTCCATAATCACAGTTTATATGCGTTTGTTTCCATAATCACAGTTTATATATGGGTTTGTTTCCATAATCACAGTTTATATGCGTTTGTTTCCATAATCACAGTTTATATATGGGTTTGTTTCCATAATCACAGTTTATATGCGTTTGTTTCCATAATCACAGTTTATATGCGTTTGTTTCCATAATCACAGTTTATATGGGTTTGTTTCCATAATCACAGTTTATATGCGTTTGTTTCCATAATTACAGTTTATATGGGTTTGTTTCCATAATCACAGTTTATATGCGTTTGTTTCCATAATCACAGTTTATATGCGTTTGTTTCCATAATCACAGTTTATATGCGTTTGTTTCCATAATCATAGTTTATATGGGTTTGTTTCCATAATCTCAGTTTATATGCGTTTGTTTCCATAATCACAGTTTATATGCGTTTGTTCCCATAATCACAGTTTATATATGGGTTTGTTTCCATAATCACAGTTTATATGGGTTTGTTTCCATAATCACAGTTTATATGCGTTTGTTTCCATAATCACAGTTTATATGCGTTTGTTTCCATAATCACAGTTTATATGCGTTTGTTTCCATAATCACAGTTTATATATGGGTTTGTTTCCATAATCACAGTTTATATGCGTTTGTTTCCATAATCACAGTTTATATATGGGTTTGTTTCCATAATCACAGTTTATATGCGTTTGTTTCCATAATCACAGTTTATATGCGTTTGTTTCCATAATCACAGTTTATATGGGTTTGTTTCCATAATCAAAGTTTATATGCGTTTGTTTCCATAATTACAGTTTATATGGGTTTGTTTCCATAATCACAGTTTATATGCGTTTGTTTCCATAATCACAGTTTATATGCGTTTGTTTCCATAATCACAGTTTATATGCGTTTGTTTCCATAATCATAGTTTATATGGGTTTGTTTCCATAATCTCAGTTTATATGCGTTTGTTTCCATAATCACAGTTTATATGCGTTTGTTCCCATAATCACAGTTTATATATGGGTTTGTTTCCATAATCACAGTTTATATGGGTTTGTTTCCATAATCACAGTTTATATGCGTTTGTTTCCATAATCACAGTTTATATGCGTTTGTTTCCATAATCACAGTTTATATGCGTTTGTTTCCATAATCACAGTTTATATATGGGTTTGTTTCCATAATCACAGTTTATATGGTTTTTTTTTCCATAATCACAGTTTATATGGGTTTGTTTCCATAATCACAGTTTATATGCGTTTGTTTCCATAATCACAGTTTATATGCGTTTGTTTCCATAATCACAGTTTATATGGGTTTGTTTCCATAATCACAGTTTATATGGGTTTGTTTCCATAATCACAGTTTATATGCGTTTGTTTCCATAATCACAGTTTATATGCGTTTGTTACCATAATCACAGTTTATATGCGTTTGTTTCCATAATCACAGTTTATATGCGTTTGTTTCCATAATCACAGTTTATATGGGTTTGTTTCCATAATCACAGTTTATATATGGGTTTGTTTCCATAATCACAGTGTTTATATGGGTTTGTTTCCATAATCACAGTTTATATATTGGTTTGTTTCCATAATCACAGTTTATATATGGGTTTGTTTCCATAATCACAGTTTATGTATGGGTTTGTTTCCATAATCACAATTTATATATGGGTTGGTTTCCGTAATCACAGTTTATATATGGGTTTGTTTCCATAATCACAGTTTATATGGGTTTGTTTCCATAATCACAGTTTATATGGGTTTGTTTCCATAATCACAGTTTATATGCGTTTGTTTCCATAATCACAGTTTATATGGGTTTGTTTCCATAATCACAGTTTATATGGGTTTGTTTCCATAATCACAGTTTATATGCGTTTGTTTCCATAATCACAGTTTATATGCGTTTGTTTCCATAATCACAGTTTATATGGGTTTGTTTCCATAATCACAGTTTATATGCGTTTGTTTCCATAATCACGGTTTATATGGGTTTGTTTCCATAATCACAGTTTATATGCGTTTGTTTCCATAATCACAGTTTATATGCGTTTGTTTCCATAATCACAGTTTATATGCGTTTGTTTCCATAATCACAGTTTATATGCGTTTGTTTCCATAATCACAGTTTATATATGGGTTTGTTTCCATAATCACAGTTTATATATGGGTTTGTTTCCATAATCACAGTTTATATGGGTTTGTTTCCATAATCACAGTTTATATATGGGTTTGTTTCCATAATCACAGTTTATATGCGTTTGTTTCCATAATCACAGTTTATATATGGGTTTGTTTCCATAATCACAGTTTATATATGGGTTTGTTTCCATAATCACAGTTTATATATGGGCTTGTTTCCATAATCACAGTTTATATATGGGCTTGTTTCCATAATCACAGTTTATATGCGTTTGTTTCCATAATCACAGTTTATATGCGTTTGTTTCCATAATCATAATATATGCATAATGTATGCATAATCTAGGATTTTTCTTAGGACTTTCGCTGTTTTCATTATTACTATCCGCAATGAGGTTCAGATAACTTTTTAAAGGCAGGTGCTCAAGTGAAAAAAAAAAAAAATACATTCCTCTGAAAAGGGCACGTTTGAAGCAGGAGTAAAAGGGCAGCCGCTCGGGCACCCCTAGCAACCCACCCTCTGCACGTCCCTGGCTTTCCGTTGAATCTTCTCAGCTTTCTCTCGTATTCTAATTTTTCCTATTATTATTTCAAAAAATTTCAGAATTGTTACTAATGATCGGACCTATTATTATTATTATCATTATTACTCTACAACCCCCCCTCTCTTCATTATACCTCCCTATTTCCTTTTCTTCTTCTTCCGCTTCTTTATAGATATCTTGTTGCATCCATCTTTTTCTCCTTATCCCGCTCTTTTCTTTTCTATCATTACTTTCTTTTTGTTCATCTCTTCCTTCTTATCTTCCTCTTCTCATTATACTTTCCACTTCTTCTTCTAATGTTTTTATACTCTTCTTTCATCGTTTTCTTTTAATTTCATTTTTATTGGTCAATGTTTTTCATGCTAAATAAACACATGTAATCATTTCAAAACTTCATCTTGCAGTTTTTTTTAATTTGTTAAGCACATGAGCACATTTTCAATAAGTATGTTATTATATTTTAGCCATTTAAAGTTTGTAAAACATGTAAACAAACTTTTGCTCGGTACGGGTGACGACTTTTAAGAGTCCCTTTTAGTGATTACCTAGTTCGAGGATATATGCACAAGTAAACGGCAAATGTGCCCCCCCCAAAATTCGGTATTATTTTACTTTAAGGCCCGTTACGTCGCCCCCCAAAAAGTGGGTGATCAATTTTCGATGTAAATTTAACTTAGAATGAGCACACACTTTGTGGTCGCCTGAAAGAGCGGCATTTTTGTGTGTTTATTGGCTGATAACACCTGAACCCTGGGACTATTTTCCATTTCACAGCCCTAGCCTTCGTTTACGATACACGCGAACATAAAATGGTAATAAAATTGCGTACCGAACTGCCTTGTCAAAAAACATTTTAGCCAATAAACACGAAAGAAAATGCCCCCTCTCTCAGGTTGCCTGAAAGTCGGTGTTCATGGTAAGCTAAATTAACATGGAAAAGTGATCACCCACTTTTCGAAAAAGTAAATTCTTTATATCATGAAAAGTATTATTTTACGGTGGAAACGGTTTGCAGATTCGTTTGTAGCACACCGAAATCTAGGAAAAAATATTTTGTTATATACGAACGTGATACGGACCTTCCCAAAGAAAAAAAAAAAAAGAAAAAAACAGAAAAAAAATGGATTCTTAGTTCCGCATTTAGGAAAAATATTTTTAATTTATTTACCCGGCGTTTAGGAAAAATGAAAACAGGAACAAAACAAAGCGAAATAAAACGGAAATGATGTAATATATGTTTATTAAAAAGAAAAAAAAAATGGAAATAATCCTTGTGTTTTTTATTTTATGTTTATATAAAAAGAAATGGAAATAATCCTTTTTTTTTGTATGTAAATGTTGGGAAATAAATGGAAATAAAGCAACGTATAAGTAACGTGGTGCTTTTCACCCAAATTCCAATTAAGTTTTTTAAAAAACCGAAACCGGTGTTCAATCGTAACTGTCCCTTGGGAACGAGCATGAACGGTGTAAATGGGTGGCGGTGGAAGGAGGAATTTATTAGAGAAAGAAGAGTTTACTACTTCCATTGATCCTAACCGATTTTGGCAGTGAACTCTCAACAGAGAAAATATAGGAATGTACGACTAGCGAGGTAGTGGAGAGGTAATATGCCTATAACACACCTCAGTGCTGCAGTTTGTGTATATTACATTTGCATAAAATGTCTTGATTTTTAATCCTATTAAGGTCAAACTGGGAGGGGAAAAATGAGTTCATTTTATATATATATATATAGAAGATAGAAGAAGTAGAAGAAGAAGAAGAAGAAGATAGAAGAAGATAGAAGAAGAAGAAGAAGAAGAAGATAGAAGATAAATAGAAGCTAGAAGAAGATAGATAGAAGAAGAATAGATAGAAGATAGATAGATAGATAGATAGATAGATAGATAGATAGATAGAAGAAGATAGAATAGATAGGAGATAGAAGATAAAAGATAGATATATAGATATATAGAATAGAAGATAGATAGATAGAAGGTAGAAGATTGAAGAAGAAGATAGATAGAAGATAGATAGAAGAAGATAGATATATAGAAGAAGAGAAGAGAATAGATAGATAGAAGAAGATAGAAGATAGATAGATAGATAGAAGATAGAAGATAGCTAGCTAGAAAAAGATAGATAAAAGATAGATAGATAGAAAGAAGACAGTAGATAGATAGATAGAAGAATGTAGATAGAAGATAGATGGAAGAGAATAGAAGATAGAATAGAGAATAGAAGAAGATATATATGAAGAGAGATAGAAAGATAGATAGAAGATAGAAGATAGAATAGAAGATAGAAGATAGAATAGAAGATAGAAGATAGATAGATAGAATAGATAGAAGACAGATATATAGAATATATAGATAGAAATATAGAAGATAGAATAGAAGATGGATAGATAGATAGATAGATAGAAGATAGAGAAAAGAAGAAGAGAAAAGACGAGAAGATAGAGAATAGAAGAAGAAAAAAGAAGATAGAAGAAGAATAGAAGATAAAATAGAAGAAAAAGATAGACAGCTAGAAGAATAGAATAGACAGAATAGAGAAGATATAAGTAAAAATGACGCTTGATTATCGGTTATACTTCTTGTTACTCTCATTCCTTTATTTCATTTACTTTTCATTTATTTCTTCATTCCTTATTCTCTTCTTTCTCCCTTACTTCCACCTCCTTCTTTCTTTCTTTCTTTTTTTTTCTAATTGTCCGTATGGATTTCATTCATTCATTTATTCTTCCAATTATTTCTCATCTCATTTTTTCTTCTAACTTTCATTTCGTTTTTCTTTGATTTTTTTCTCATTTCATTCTTTTCTTTCTTTTTTCATTTCTCAGTCGTTTCTACCTCTAACCTTTCTTCTGTCTCTTCTTAATTTAGTTCGAGCTTTCTTTCTACTAACTTTCTATAGATGTTCTCACAGTCACGACATGGTATTATGTGTATTGCGCGTTCTTCGTTGTATGTCATTTTAGTATATATATATATTTTTATAATGAATGAGGTATATTGAATCGTCCTAAAACCATGTGCAAAAAGTTGGAGAAACGATATTTGTTTTGTGTTGGTGGAAGGATAACGTTGCCTGGTGTATACGGGTGTAACGTTGTTATTACTTTTAAAGTGAACCCAAACGATGTATGTAGACACAGCGGAAAAAGAAATAAAACTTTGACACGAACTTTTTAGGTCAAAAAAGTTATTTATTTTCTTCGTTTCACACACAAGTCACCGATACGTATTTACAACACGACAAGTATGTTCTTTCTTTCTTTCTTTCTAATCAGATAGCAATACTTTGTTCTCCAATCAGCTCGGTGTCGCCGTAAATATCTCTGTGACTCACAGGTCGGGAGGCTCGCTTTCGAAAGTACAGGAGGAGGAGGAGGAGGAGGAGGAGGAGGAGGAGGAGGAGGAGGAGGAGATTTGCGTGCATGTCGAGTGTACCTGTTAAATTTCCTTTATTCTTTTCTCTCCCCTTCCTTTCCTTCCAATCTTTATACATATATATGCATTTTATTCCGTGACGTCACGCTCATGCTGCACCTTAAAATGCTGACACGGCATTAACTCGGCACGTGAGTCGTCAATATCCGTACGTGTTCTAGCTTGGTCATTTAATGGCATTAAATAAAAAAAGTAAAAGATTAAAAACAAAAGAAAAAGATTTCATTGCCAAAAAAAATCGAACGAGCGAAACGAAAAGTTGTTTACGATATCAACAGACAGACATTTTTATGGAAATTACTCCAGACAAGTCATGAAGACACTTGATGTAAGGAATTTAAAATAATTCAAGGTCAAAAAATAACCAAATGTTACATGAATAGATTCCGACTAAGAAAACAACAATTCTTCCCTACCATCGCTCATGGAATGTGAGAACTATGCCATATCAGCGCCATTCACCCTATGCGAGTGGAACCAACTTCCTCCAGAGGAGGAAGTGTCTAGGGAATATAAGTTTCACAAGCAAACCCCAGTCGTATGTATATCCCGGTCAAAGGAGATGATCAAGCTATGTTCTTGTAGTTCTTGTAGGGATGTGTCGACGTACTCTTACATACAGTGACTGGTATTCTCAAATAGTTACCCATTTGGTACTGACCAGGCTCAACGTTGCTTAACTTCAGTGATCTAACGAGAATCGGTGTGTCAGCATGATTGTGACGAGGACTAAGGGACAAAATAAAGAAAGTGAAAGTTACGAGGTTGCCGAAAGTAAACTCAAAGTCCACTTTTTATTCTCCAAAAATGACTAGATCAGATGTTTTGGAAAGAGTCGAAGTTCTAGTCTCATAACCTTCTTATGATTTCAAGGTGGATTTTTAATTTTTAAAGAATCAATAGACTGTCTGAATATTTCTTAGACTTAAGAACTCCCTCATCTTGTGACGTATGTGGAAATCAAATTATATCGTTATTTTCGATCTGAAGCCAGAGATTTATAAAATAACTGGATGCAAAAAGTGTTCAATCAACAGTTTAAATGCTTCGTAATTCCAACTTTCGATAAGTCACGAATAAGTCAAAATCCCTTGTGGTGAATTAAATTACGTAGTTAATTTCCATTATAAGTATCAGAAAAAAAAACTCGGTTTTAACTTTATGATTTCAATAATGAGTCGATTAATATGAATAACATGTTTAAGTCAAGTATAGGCGGGAAACACGCAGACACACAAAAAGAAAAAAACAAACAAAACAAAAAAAACAACAAATTATATGTGGCCACAAAATTTTGTTGACATAGAAAATTATGGTGAGAATGCACTGGGGGACCACCCGAATATTTACCTTTTAAGAAGTCGTTGTTTTTTTTTAATATTCAACTGTTTACAGTTGCCGTCGAGTCTGCTGCGTAAAAAAAAAAAAAATCAACATTTAATAGTGTCGCTGACTAGAATTATGAGCAAAACTGACACAAGCAATAGCCCGTGGTTACTAGTATAGTAATGTCTGGCCGCCATTATTTTTGGGTTTACTGTCGTCTACGATGGTGAAGTGAATGCACATGCACAGAAATTGTCAGTGATTGTACCTATTTAGTATGCCTCCCCACGGGACAGAGTTAGACACCAGGGTCGTTTTTTAACGTGGAGAAAAGGTACAAAAATAAAAATTGTCTCAGTCGTGAAGGATTTCTCCTCCACCGAAAGAGAACAAGAAAATGAAGTGGAACATCTGAAGAACAGATACTACACTTTGATCTTGACCAAAAGAGTGATTGTAGCAGACGATTTCTTTTTCTTCAGTTTCAGCATTTACTTTAAACGAAAACCACGCGAAATTAAATCCTAAAACAAATTTTCTTAATGTATTATTATTCAGAAACGTAATATTCTTAATCTTTTCTGTGCAAAAAAGTTTTATTTATTTTTTGTTTTCATACATTTATCGCTTTATACATTTCTTTCTTTCCATTTTTTGTTTTTTATTTCTGTAAAAAGTTATCTTAACATTTTATTCGGGGGGGGGGGAGATGAATACCAATACTGTGGATTCCTACTACGGTTGTAGCAACAAATATTTCGACACACACACAAAAAAAAAAAAGAAGACACGAGCAGCAAATTTCGGCGAAAACATGGCGTTTTGCCGACAAACATTACCTGTTCGCAATGCAAAAACGAGTGTTCGTTCCGAGAAGGTAAACGAAGCTGGAGGTGCACGCACTATACAAAAGTGGGGTGGGGGGAACTAAATAAATAAAAATAAAAGTATTGCGGTTCACTGTTGCCGAAACAACAGGAACATTCATTGCTCGGATACCAGCGTGGAAAGTAATAATGTTCGTCAATCATTTTTAAGCACTATGTGGAACCATCGGACCGTACGTGAAAATCTGGACATTTCGCACCACTCCTCAGTTGATTGACGGTCCTTCTGTTCCGAGGTCTGTGAGGACTGGCTTAACAACCAGGCACCCATTGGAGGCGATGGGATAGCTGTCGAAATCGACGAAACCCTTATCGTGCGCCGAAAGTATAATAGAGGAAGGATGGCTAGTCAGATATATCTTTTCGGCGGAATTGAAAGAATTTCTAAAAAAAGTTTCGTTGTCGCGTTGACGGGCCAAGATGAAAAACGGGACGCCAAAACTCTGATTCCGTTGATCCACAAGTTTATCCTTCCGGCCTCAATAATTTTCAGTGATTGCTGGAAGGCATATACTAACCTCGACCGACAATTTCCACACTATACCATTAACCACTCAGAAAATGTTATGGACCTTCAGGATCCCAGCATCCACATACAAAATGTAGAACAAATGTGGCTAGATGTAAAACAGTGGGTTAAGCGGCTTGCTAATCGAGCAGAATTCATGCAGCAATACCTTATAAATACCTAGCCAAGTATTTATTTATAAAGAGTGAGACAGACAAGACGAAACAACTGCATAAATGTTTTTACAGGCTGCTACATTATACAGACACAAGTCGGAACTTAAAGAGATTTCTTGTTTAAAAAAAAACAAAAAAACTTCCCTCATTGAAAAAACAAACAAACAAACAAACAAAAACCCCTTCCTTCCTTGAAAAAAAAAACCCTTCCTTCCTTGAAAAAGAAAACTCTTCCTTCCTTGAAAAACCCCCTTCCTTCCTTGAAAAAAACAACAAAAAACCCTTCCTTCCTTGAAACCCCCTCTTCTTTCCTTGAAACCCCCACCAAAATACCCTTCATTCCTTGAAAAAAAAAATCCTTCCTTCCTTGAAAAAAAACCGCCCCCAAAAAGCATTCCTTCTTTGATTCTTTGAAAAAAAAACCCTTCCTTCCTTGAAAAAAACAAAACAAAACAAAAACCCTGCCTTCCTTGAAAAAAAAAACCCTTCCTTCCTTAAAAAAACAACAAAAACCTTTCTTCCTTCCTTGAAAAAAAAACCCTTCTTTCCTTGAAAAAAAAAAACCCACCAAAAACCCTTCCTTCCTTGAAAAAAAAAAAAACAACAAAAAACCCTTCCTTCCTTGAAAAAAAAAGGAAAAGGAAAAAAATATATTAACCTCGACTTTTTCTTCCTTGTTAAGACAAAAACAAAAAAGCCTGAACTATTTTGTTTCAGGTAAAAAAAAAAAAAAAACAGAAAAAGGGGGAGGGGGTATTAACCCAAACCATTTCTTGTAAAAAAAAAAAAATGAAAATCTGTACAAAAAAGTGAAAAAAAAAAAAATGTTCGCTTGTTTTGTTTTTTTTTTTGTCGGGGGAGGGGCTCATGCGCAGTGTGTTGCCGGCTGTCTTGCATGGCAAGAAACATGGTGGCCATTAAACTATTACCGAAAACATTGTTTTTTTTTTTTTCGTGTTAATATTGTACATAATTCTTGTCAGCGACACTATTAAATGTTTTTTTTTTTTTTAATTTTTATTTGTTTATTTTTTTTTTACGCAGCAGACCCAACTACAGTTGTAAACAGTTGAATATTAAAAAACAACGACTTCTTTAAGGTAAATATTCGGGTGGACCCCGAGTGCACTTTCACCAAAATTATTAACGATCATTGATATTAGTTTATTCGAACCATTGCTTAGGAAATAAGCATATTTATTTGAAAGATATTTGAAAGAGTTGAAAGTCTTAGTTAAGATAATCAGTATTCCTATCCCGTCGCAGTTACCACCTGACGAAGGCCAGAGGAATAGTTGGCCAAAAAGTCGTGAAACAACTATGAAGATGAGGATAACAGTCCGTAAATAAATAAATAAATTACTCATCTAAAAGGAGTCCAATAATAAAATAATATACCATTTGTTGAGGACTCGACAATGGAAAGCCAGATAAGAACAATAAAAAAACAAAAAAAAACGTGGGTTTATAAAACCAAAAAATCCAACCTTGATCGTCCTTCGGGGCTAGTGACGCAGGCAGAGGCGTTGAATCTCTATGGTTTCAAGTGAGCATTGTCTGAAGGTCGTGGTTTCAATCCAGAAGGTTAGTTGGCCAAAACGTGGTAAGACGATAACAACTATGGAAGGCAATAATTACTGAGGACACAGTTAAGAGACTCAGCATTTCTACCCAATCAGCTGACAAAGGCCGAAACAACAATTATGAAGATGAGGATAACAGTCCGCAAATAAATAAATATACACATGTTACATTTGATAATTATTATTTTTGTGAAAATCTGTCTGTAAAGAAACATATTGAAAACTATGTAAATAAACATATTTATTTGAAAAAAAAGTTAAATATTCATAAAAGTAAATAAACATATTTATTTAAAACAAAATAAGTTTACGAATATTCTTATTCATTATATTTAAAGACAATACTGAAATGAAACAAACAAAGGCAATGGAACTCTTGAATTGAAAGCCATGTTTAGTTTCAGAACAGTTTCCGTTGGTGAGTTGTTCTATATAAGTTCTGGAGGTGACTGGTTCTCAGTTGACAGTTCTTGAGTTAGAAGTCACAGAGCAAAAGATTCTTTCCGTGCTGACACGAAAACAAAACAAAACAAACAAACAAACAAACAATCAAACAAAAAACACATGTAAGGTTGCTATGGAGCAATTCTGGTTTTTGATTGGTTGGTAGCAGAACGTGAATTAATTTGATTCGTCAGCTCCTAGCATCATCGTTTATAAATAGAATCTCCCAACTGTGAGGGATCATATCCTCATTCGTCAAAAATATTGCAACAGGAACGTAATTAAGCGAGTCGTAATTAAACTAACAATCTGTTTCCTATAATGTGTCATGGCGTAGGCAACAAACAATGGCTCAAGTAAATTAATATGCGCGATGGTCGATTTTTTTTTCAGAAAAATAAAATTACCTTGTATTTCGAACTAATCCTTATCCTCGAGTGTTTTTTGGCATCTACAAGTGGTGATCCATTAATATAAAAATAAGAAGAAAAAAATTAGTATTATTTGAATTTTTTTCGGACTACTGGACTACTTGAGTGTTGTTTTCATAACATTTTGGTTGATTTAACCTCCGATCTTCTCAGGGCGTATCTTGTCAAACTCGGGAATATTTCTGTTAAATTCGGGGAATCTTTCTACCTTTGTTTAGGAATCTTTCATTGGTTCAGAGGTGACATCGACCGAAACGTTGTGAAAATGTCACTTAAGATGAGAACAATAGTCTGAAGAATCCAAATAATACAATTAATCAATCCTCATCTAAAAAATTCAGAAACACAAGGAAAGATTCATCATACACAGTCACAGTTTATCGTTGAAACCAACACTTTATTCATTTTTTTATTTATCATTATTATGAGAAAAACGATTCCAAGTTCACCCTTTTTATGGGTGACATAAAAATATCATTTGCTTTTCGCTCCCTTTTTTTTTATTGTATACATTTACGATTGTTATACCCGTCTAGTTATCCGAGTTAATACTTCTTGTTCGTCTGAATTGTAATTTTTACATTATCGTCTGTTTTTTTTTTTTTTTTTTTTTTTTTTTACCAACGAGTCACAGCATATCAAGGGTATGAGTCAATGAGATGGATGAATTGTCGATATAACGATAGAAAATATTATGAGACGATTGGAAATGATTAATAGGAGTTACGGAACAGTTTATGACTAAGTATTTCTTTACATTCGATTTTGTTGTATCGTCAAAATACAATACAGACAACTAAGTTACAGTCCCCAGTGGTAAAGACCGAGAAAAACGCACAATGAATCAACTAATAAAGTTTATTGTGATAAAGGTATAAGTATCAAGGGTCAACACAAGAATACTATGGGAGTCGAGTGCAGAGACGTCCTTACGTCTAATTTGTTGTCTTTCCGTAGTTTGATATGTGATGTCGTATTCATAACGGACTTGTCTCGGTGCCTAGCGTTGCCCGGGTGTTTGTAGGTATGTGTTGAAAAAAAAAGTTGTAAGCAGACAGGCTCGAACCCGTTACGCGAAGGAGAAAAACAAAAAAAAAACGTGACGCGTTAGATGTTGCACCCATCACCAAGCCGAAATTGACGTAGGTTCAAATTAACGCTAGACAATCGAAAAGAGGCGATAACTTTCGAAAATATCGGCGAAAAAAGCAACACCCTCTATGTAGAAAAGTGCCTAGTTGAGAATGAAGGAATTATTGTTTTTGGCCGATTTTTCGATATTTGTTATCCAAAGGGTCGAGCTTCAAAATGATACCGATCTTGTGAAAATTCGTCGCCTCTGTCGAAAGTTTTTGCGAGATACATACATACATACATACATACATACGTACATACATACATACATACATACATACATACATACATACATACATACATACATAAATACAGACATTTAAACAGAGAGATGAGATTTATATTAGAGAAGATGACAGTTCAACGTTAAGGGTGACAAGTCTTTCATTACAACACCCTCTCCTAAGCGAAATTATTCGTTTTAATTTTGCTTATCACCTTAACTCTTTCTTCCGAGTAAAAATGTGTAGTTCTCTTTATTTTTTCTGCTTATCGTATTTCTCTTAATAACGGCAGGTTTGGCTGTTTTCGGATCAGTTTTAGGCTTTGATGTTACTGCCATTGTTATTTTAGTATTTGGGGGAGATTTACTTTAAATGCCTCGTACAGCACTTCCATCGAAATTTCGTTTCTTTGCACCATTTCAATATTTCGGGGTCGTAATTAGTTTATATACCTTTTTACATATAGATTGCTGTCCTTTTTTCATATAAATCATTTTTACCGATCCTTAAAGTAACTGTACCACCTTTTCAAAACAAACACGATAGTTTTGATAGGACACCTTTTCGCCTACCTTGTAAGTTTTAATTTTTTTCTTTTGTGCCTTTCGAACAAGTTTACTTTTCGACAACAACCTCTTAAAAATTGATCGCACCTGCCGGTTATAATTTTCCAACTATTTTGCTATTTGGTATTATCCTAAAAACAGTCAGGATTTCTGAATAGTTTTCTCATCAGTATTTAATTTTTTTCTCTCTCTCAAAGCTCTCTTAAAGATGTCAACGAACCTTTCAACCTGGCCATTAAATCTTGAGTTATAAGTAGGGCTAGCATATTCTTTTCATTGTTTTGAATCTCGCGTGTGTATCCGTTGATATCTTATATGCTTTTATATAGAGTGATGTGGTTCTCGGTTGATTAACTGTGTCTAACTGTATCGGATATATACTCGAGAGTCAAAACAACGAAAAGAATATTCTGTTGTCATAGCCCTAGTTATAAGTCGGAGTGACCACGCGTTCACCAATAACTTACAATATTGTCCAAATTCTTTTCTAATGAACATCGTCCCATTATCACTTACTATGGTCTCTGGTACACTGAATCTGTTGAATACTTCGTCTAAAACGATTATTGAATTTGCTACTGTAGGGTTCTCATACTTATATATTTCTGAACACTTTGAGCATCTATCTACTATTAATAGATAGTAATAATATCCTTTCAATAAACATGCACGATCAATATGTAAGCGTGTTCATGGAACATCAGTTTAAAGGTTTGAGTTTTTACTGGTAGTAATTTGGCTGTGCAGCAATAACAATATTCTCGAAATCCTGGTCCATCTTAGGCCAATATATGTAAATTCGCATCAAAGCTTTCGTTTTAGACATTCCAGGATAACCTAAATGAAAGGTTCATTAAAAATCCTTCTGAAGAGCACTGTCTGCATGCAGTAGTCATTTTTTTTTTTTTAGAAGGTGGTCACCACTTATCAAGGCCTTGAAGCCACTCAAGGATAAGGGTTATTGTAAGTACAGTACGATAGTGTGGATATTTAAAGTGTCTACTTAAGGGGGCGGTTCATCAGGAATTTGTTTACGTTGGACTTGAAGACATCCAAGTTGTAGTCAGGAGGGAGGCAGGCAGACGGAACAGAGTTCCACAGGCGTGCAGTTCTAAGAAAGAAGCTTTGTTCATGGAATCTACGTTTTGATTTAAGTATAGATAAAGAGTGGGGAAAGTTTTTGACAGTGGATTCAGCTAGACGGGTGTTTTTTTTGTAAAAGATTGGCGAGGGGGACCAGAGATTGGAGTTCAGACGAGCACTTGTCATGGAAATAACGATAAAACAAAGATAGGCTTGCAACGCCTCTTCTGTGGGAGAGAAGTTGCAGGGAAGAGAAAAGGGCATCCCCCACTAAGCCTCGAAGTCTATTTTGTACTCTGTCAAGGCAGGATAGGCTGTTTTTAGCAGCTCCTGCCCAGATATGGCAGCAGTATTCCATCCCTGGACGTACTTGGCTTTTATATAGATAGAGAATTGCCAGTAGTGAGATATTTTCTAGAGCGGTAGAAGGATCCCACCATCTTTCCAGCGACCTTGGCAACAGACTTGATGTACTTGTTCCATTTCAGATCAGGAGTGAAGGTCAAGCCCAGAAGCTTGTCAAAACATGGGGCTTCTCCTAGACGAGAGCCATCCATTTCAATTGATGCCAGATGGGGATCGGAGCGTTGATGATGTAAAGATAGGAGTTTGGTTTTAGATGCATTAAAGGTAACCAGCCACGTCTTCCCCCACTGAACCACTCGTTCAAGATCAGAGGAGAGAGAATCAGAGAGAGCTTTGTCATTTACGGCCTTTGATGTGTTGCTGTAGATGGTCGTGTCATCAGCATAGATGTCAACGAATGATTTAAGTATGTGCTTAGGGAGATCATTGATGTAGATCAGGAAGAGAGTTGGGCCCAGGATGGACCCTTGAGGGACTCCAGCATTAATACTGCAGGCCTCTGATTTTTGTCCATCAACCACTACTCTTATGAGCCTATCAGAGAGAAATGATTTAATGATAGAGAGAATATTTCCAGTTATACCGTAGCCGGAGATCTTGTGAAGTAGGCCTTTATGCCATACTTTGTCGAAGGCCTTTGATATGTGAAGAGCAATTGCCATGGAAAGGAAGCCTTTGTCAAGAGATTCACTAATCCTATGAGATATAACCGCTAGCACATCTGCGGTAGATCTTGCAGAACAGAAACCATATTGCATGTCACTAAGAAGGTTATTTCTGCTGAGGCGGTTGATTATTTCTCTATTTAATATTGATTCCAGCAACTTACTCATGACACACAGGAGACTTATTGGTCTGTACTGAGAGGGAGATGACTTATCACCTGAGTTCTTAAATACAGGGCATACTGATAAGGTTTTCCAAGGTGTTGGAAAGCACTTCTCCTTAAGGCAACGTTTAAACAGTTTCGTAAGTATGGGAGCAAGTTCTGGTTGAAGCTTTTTTAACACTATAATTGGGATGCCATCAGAGCTTTACTGGAATCAAGGTTCTTGATTAGCTTGGCGACCTTATGCACAGATATTTGTATGTTACCTAGCGTGTTCTGTGTTATAGGAGGAAATATGGGGAGTTGATGGCCTTCGTCGCATAGGGTAGAATTAGCTCCAAAGTTTTTGGCAAATAGTTTGGCCTTGTCTGAAGCTGAGGAGATGACCTCTCGTCCGTTGATAATGGTTGGGATAGAACGCACACTTCTGTTCAGGATCCTATTTGTTATTTGCCAAAACTGGTGGGAACCAAGCCGCTGATCAGCTACTTTGGATTTAACAGACTGGGCATGTAGCTCTTTGCATTTTTTTTATTACTCTTTTAGAGTGATTGCTGGCAGTCATGAAAGCAGCTTTAGTATCAGTGCATCAATTACGTTGGTAGCTATGGAAAAAGTGATTTCTGTGCGCGATGGCAGCAGCACATTCTGGGGAGAACCATGGCTGGCTGTTAGGTTTTTGTTGGAATTTTTAGATCGTATGAATCGGTCTATGCCTACAATTAACCATTCGGTCAGGTCTGATACTATAGAGGACACATCCTTTTTAAACATGGAATGCAGAGGTAGATAAGATGTAAATGTACGGAAGCTATCCCAGTCAGCCATAGAGTATTGGTATATAGTACGGTGGAGGGGTACGTCTGGGGACTTATTACATTTCATTTTTATCTTAACTGAGACGACGGAGTGGTTGGATGATCCTAGAGGAGAAAGAACGGAACATGAACATAGCTCAGGGGAAGTTGAGAGAAAAAGGTCTAGGAGGCTTGCATATTGACCTGTAGTATCGGGCACATGGGGTGGCTCGCGAACAATCTGAGTGAGGTCATAAGCAATGACAAAATCATGACAAAACCTCCTCTCATCGTCCGTCTTATTTGAGTGGGTCAGCAATATAAATAGAACTCTTTATAATTTGAAACAATTTAAACTTTTTTTTTTATTTTAAGTGTTAGACAACAGAAACAGAATTTTATTTTTATAATTTTGAAAGAAATATTCTTCGCAAACATTTTTCAATATATACATCTAAAAGTAAATAAAATTGGGGAAATTGGGCAAAAATTATCTTTTGTGACCTATTTTCGTATAAAAACAAAACATTTAATATTAGTTATAAGTGTTTAAAGTACGCACAAACATTTTACAATATATATATATCAAAAAGAATTAGGAAAATTATGCAAAAACAATTTATTTTGGTTTGTGACCTATTTGCGTTCAAAAATAAAAGCAGAACATGCAATAATAGTTATTACACATGCGAGCCAGAAGGAAAAAATAAAAAAAGTTAAGCAACTCCCTAAAAAAATGTAAATAGCAGCGAGTACCCGAGCAAGCACAAATAATAGCCGCAGTAGGCAGGCTTGAACGTGTAACGCTACAACGAAAACGAGGTGAATAAACGGAAACGCATTTGCCGTTTAGTTGTACGAATATCATCGAAACATGTAATCACTATGAGGGACTCCTTCGGTTGACACTGATAACTCGCTTAATGGAAATAGTTTATCTAATGTAAAATTAAACCAACATTTTTATTGTTCAATGTTTTTAAATTTAGATTATAAAACAAAACACATTTAATCATTGTAAAACTTCATCCTGCATGATTTCTTTTCGAGAACAGTATTTACTCTAAGACTAAACCAACATTTTATTTTTTTAATCAATTAGTTTAAGTTTAAATTATAAAATAAAAGACATAGACAGTTTAAAGGCTTCCAAATCACACAAAATCCGGGTACTGGCTGTAGATAATCGCGTAATCGTTTTTATTTTTTATTTTTTTTAAATAGCTTATAAAGAAAGAAAATTGGTCAGGTGTACTTTAAGAAGAAAAATAAAAAAGAAGGTTTATCTAGACGTTTGAAAACGGAAAATAAATCAAACGTTTTAGGCAGTTTAAAGGCTTTCAAATCACATAAAATCCGGGCCTCAACTTTAATAATCTCGTAATCGGTTGTTTTAAACTTTTTAATCAGTGTATAAAAAAAGAATGGTAGTCAATCGTAATTTTAATATTAAAAATGAAAGGCTTATATAGATTTTAGAAAAGGAAAAAGAAATAATGGCTATCAAAATCTAACGGTGGGTCGGAAAACAGTACGTACGGCGTACGTAAACACAAAAGATGTAGCACGCTAGCGTAGCTGTATAAAAAAGTTAACATGTACTGTATATTTAATATAAAAATATAAAAATGTTTCGATGTGTTAATATGTTTGTAATTGAGGTATTTTATGTAAAACGATTAGCTCTTGTATAGAAGGAAACCATGTTTGTAAATCTGGAGTGTTTGTTTTTGTAAGAGGATTTACATTCTGGAATGAACGAATAGTCAGTTCTCAGCCAATGAGATTTGGTGGAATGTAAGAAGGGAGAAATCATTATTTTTGGAATCGGGAAAAGAAAATATTATGTTATGTATATAAGTACATGAGCCACAAAATGAGAGTGCAACCCCATATCTGACAAAAATGCAGGATACCTTCCGGTGTTGACTGAGAGTGGTAGGAGTACTTTTTATTTAGAGGGGAAAATGGCCACTACTTTCACTATGGATGGTTGCGACTGTAATTATGTTGCTTCTAGGATGTAATGTAGGATTTTTATATAACAAATAAATGCGTGTAAGATGGCATTCAAAAGTTACATAATATAGTGGCTAGTAGTCTAGACACAATAAATTTGTATGTATTATCTGCTGGAGTAAACCTACTGTATTTTGGTCTAGAGAGGAATTTCTGCAATCAAATTATTATATGTAGAGATAATCTCCCGAAATCTAAGTTCATTCGTTACACTTATGCAAATGACACAACGATTTATGACCAAACTTCAAAGAGCATTAATGATCAAGGACTGGAATCTTAGAAAAATTCCCATAATTTCAGTAATTATAGGTGCAACTGGACTTATTAAAAATAATTTCAAAATCTACCTGACACATATACTCGATCAACTAAGTGCAAGTGAGAGTCAAACAATTGCAGTTAAAGGGATGGTTAAAATCAGAAAAAAGATCTTTCAGTTTGATATATATGAGATAGTGGTTGAATGTCTGGCATCCAGCTTGAACAGAAAAATAAGAAAATTGAAAAAAAAAAAAAAAAAAAAAAACAACAACATCAAGATTTCACTTTTTTTTTCTTTTTTTTTTTTTGAGCCGGAGCATGTGAGAAAACGGTGGCTAGTTATTTTAATACATCTGAAACGAAACCTCCCTCCTCCAACTATGGAGGAGGGAGGTTTCGTTTAACAACTTCAATGCTCCGATCCTCACTCTGCTTCATTTGACATAGATGTCTCTCTCATTGAAGAAGACCGTTGTTTGACAAGCTCCTAGGATTTACCTCCAAATAAAGACTTACATTAATCTTTTGCTAAAGTGTCTAGAAAAAAATGGCTGGATCTTTCTACCGCTCCAAAGAGAATCTAACTCTTGACGCAAGACTACTTGTTTTAGAGATAAATACGCCCTAAGGTGGTGAGCTACTGAGCTACCGTTCAGATGACACAGCACAAAACCTACATCGAAATCTAGTGAGAGATTTCTTCTTCTTTTCCCTATAGTCTCTTTCTCACAGAATAAACGTTGCAAGTCTTTTTTCTACTCTATCGTTATTTTCATATTAGGTGCTCGACTGGGCTCCAATCTCTAGTTCCCCTGTTCCAGCTGACTGTAGCATGATCATTTTCAAGATCAATGTTAACAAACTCTTGCTGAGCCGTCCTCTTAAATAATCTAATTTCTTGCCAGTTTCAACCATTATTACCAATCATCACGTTGTTGTTGTTTCGCTATTTTTCTGATGAACGCATTAACCATAATCCTCGAGTGACTTATGAGTCCCGATAAATGATCGAATAAAGGCTTCAAATTCATTTTTAATTGTTTTTATCACCGTGACGATCATTTTTCCAAATCACCGTGACGACAATTTTTAAAAGTCTGACACCACGGGTAAACGTAACGGTATAAATCAAGTTTATTTTTTAACCAATTTCATCCAATAAATTTGATGCCCAACATATCTGATATCTGATGTCCCTTTTCTTCTGCCTAGCACCTCTTTCTCTGCTTTATCCTTATTTTCATGGCACGGGCTCGACTGAGCTTCATTCCATATAAAACGTTCGCCTAGCTAAAACCAATATTAATTTCTGTCTGTGCTTAAAACTAAACGAAAATTTCATGAGCAAAGCTTCTTTCCTAGAAATGCTCGTCTATGGAACACAATACCACGAAGCTACTTCCCAGCTGACTGATCGTTTTTTTAAGTCCAACGTAAACAACGTATTGTTGTACCGTCCTACCCAATTTCCACCGTACCGTTCACTACGTAGTTGTCTCATCTAACACTCATTAACCTTATCCTCAAGTGGCCTCTGAGCATTGACAGCAAAAATAAACAAACAAACAAACAAACAAACAAACAAACGAAGCAATAACTCCGCATCTGCCATTGTTGTAAATTAATTAACGTACTTTCTTCATGGAATTACACATTTATTGCAATTACTTTTGTAAAATAAAACTGAAAATAAAATGTCTCCTTGTCCAAACCGAGCAGCATAGAAATTTATTTATAAATATGAAAACAGAAATCTGATATGTCTCTCTATTCGGGAACTGCGTTACTTTGCGCATTCATCTCGCGTGCGTTGTGCCGGCTTTCTCCGAAAGTAGTAAATGACTAAAGAACATTTTCATATGCCGTAAAATTTTGGCCTGAGTAGTAAAGGGTTGATGTGCCATAAAATCATGGGTTGAGAATTATATGACTAAAAAGAGGTTTAATATGTTGTAAAATATGTTTAATATGTTGTAAAATTTTGACTTTAGTTGTAAATGATTAAAAAAATGGGTTAATATACACTAGATTTGTTACTTCAACATTAATTGCCTAAATACAGCGTTAATATGCCGTAAAATTATAGGTTGAGGTTTAAATAAGCAAAGAAAGGATTGATATGCCGTAAAATTACGGGTTTGTAATAAAAGACTAAAGAGCGGATTAATGAGTCTTGGTATTAAATGGCTAATAAAAGGGTACAATTGTCATAAAATTTCAGATTGTGTGGTAAATGACTAAAGAAAGGGTTGACATGCCGTAAAATTGTGGCTTGAGTTTGAATGACTATGGACAAAGGGCTGATATGCTATAAAATTGCCACTTATGTTGTGAAACATTAAAGAAAATTTTGCTATGTCGTAAAATTGCGGGTTGGTTGTAAAGAAAAATAAAGAAAGGCTTGATTTTCCGTCAAATTGCGGATTGGGTATTACATGACGACAGAAAAGTTTGATATATCATAAAATCGTGGATCGGTTCTAAAATACTAAAGAGAAGGTTGGTATGACGTAAAATTGCGAACTGGGTTGTAAATAACTAAAGAAAGAGTTGGCAAGCCGTAAAATCATGACTTGGGTAGTACATGACTAAAGTAAGTGTTAATACGTCGTAAAATTGCGGATTGGGTAGTGAATACCTAAAGAATGGATTGATACGTCGTAAAATTCATGGTTGGTAGCAAAAGACGAAAAAAAAGTTAATATGACATAACATTTTTTGCTGTCTCATGAAAGCAGAACAGGTACTTAACTAACCCTTTCCCTAACGGGAGAGGTAATGTCTGGAAGGATACTATCATGTCGAACGAACATATACCCTCCTTTCAACAACAAAACGAATACTACATTACCCAACTCCCATTCAAAAAGGAGTTAATGCCTGGGGGATAATAATCAACGGATATATACTACACTGACCACTCTCAAACGAGGAGGTAATCATCGGGAGGAGTATATCATGACAACATATACTATCCATTCAAGGAGAATGTATTACATGAGAGAACTCCTCCTTCACAAAAGGAGGCGGTAATCCAAGAGAGGATGGTCATATAAAAACTGAACCGCACTGCACTATCATCATTAAATGACAATACGATAATAGATTTCCGATGAAATTACTTTTTTTTTTTTTTTAATATCTGGTAGAAACAGAGTACTTTGAAATATTTATTTACAAAAAATATGTACAAGTTACATTTTGATTAAGTTAGGCACAAGGCCATCAAAAGTGTGGGTAAAATTGTGTGAGTTGTGTAGGCTGTCTACTAAAAGATATTTGTCTTAGCTAAAATCATTTCAGTTACCAAAATACCAGATTTACTTTAGGGATGCATCCTATGTACAATAACCAAAAGTGTGGAGAAATTAAAATTTTATTCATAAATCATATGTCTGTACAAATTCATCGGAAGTGGGGAATGGAACAACCAAAACTGTTTATGAGCACCAGCCTAACCCTTTCTAAAGAATAGACCGGCCACTATTTTTCGATTTGGACCGAAAACACGCCAAAAGGATAAAGAACTATATAAAAATATAATTTTTTAACGATGCATCATAGCGACACCAGATTTTTAGAAAATACGCAAGGAATGTGAGCATGGTATCATGATAACAAAACAGATACTACACCCACTCACTAACTTTTTTCTACATAGTAAGATCAATGTTATTATCGAATGTGAAGTAGTAATCTCCCATCATCCACCCTATACTATTTTATATAAGATACGTTGTACCCGTATACTCATATGAATTTTCTTTTTTTGTGCGTGTATTGATTGATATTCATATTAAAACCCCTTTTTCCATTAAAAAAAACAAAAAAAAACTTTGTTTTATATGGGTTATGGAATTGCATTAATCTGCAAAAGACCTAGCTAATTTGCATATTTTTTTAAAGATTCATTTTAATTCCCTATTAATTTTTTCGGTTTTCTTAAAGGATGATCATCTTTAGTTAACTATGACGATATTCTACATGATTTATACCTGCGCAATATTTGCATAAACATAAACCTCTTTCTATATATATTTATGTATGCGTATATATATTTGTTTTAAAAAATTTACCTACAAAACTCCTCTATCAGGTTTTGGTCTACGAACAGGAAATTTAAGATATACGGTATTCGAACCCAATGCGAAACTTTATATTTAGATTTTAGCCGGGGAAAATCAGTGAAAAAGTGCGAAAATTAAAAAAAATGAAATTTGCCTGGTGAAGGTCGAACGACGGCATTACGAATATGCATGCGTAATGTAATAGCTATGGTTCATGTTTTAATTTTTAGCTTTGCAACAAACATAACTCAGGCATTAACATCAAAGGAAAAAGTAAATCGTAAGCTTAACGTTTTGGTTCCAAATTATCCAAATAATATGAATAATCAATCCTCATCTCAGAGATTCAGAACCGTAAACAACTACATGGAAGATGCATAAGAATGACAAAAGATGAAAATAACGAAAACACTTGGACATGGATTCAAAAAGGACACATAAGCCGAGACACTGAATCTCTAATAACCACAGCATAAGATAATTCGATAAGAACCAACCACATCAAAGCAAAGATCGACAAAACACAAGAAAACGGCAAATGCAGACTCTGTGGACAAAGAGAAGAAACGATAAACCATACAGCAAGCGAATGCAGCAAACTGGCCCAAAGGGAATACAAAAACAGACACGACCAAGTGGGGAGGGCAGTACTCTGGGAATTATGCAAACAACTGCATCTCGAACGCACAGAAAAATGGTACAAAGATAACCCGGCAACAGGAAAACGAGAATCACAAAATCCTATGGGTCATGGACATACAAACAAGTAAACCCATCCAAGCAAGAAGACCAGATGTTTTAAAGAAAAAACCTGTCAAATCGTAGACTTTGCTGTTCCAGCTGACCAGAGGGCGAATATCAAAGAAAAGGAAAAACTGAGCAAAACTAGCCAGAGAGCTGAAAGGGATATGGCTGATGAAGAAAATCAGGATAATATCAATAATAGTAGGATCAATAGGGACAATTCTGAAAAGCTTTGAAAAAAGAATGGGAGAAATTGGAATCAGAGGAATGGCTGGAAAAATACAACGAATAACAATGAAAACAGCTGAAATATTAAGAAAACCCCTTGAATGCGGAGACTGATACACGTGAACGGGCCAGACAAACTGCTGCAGAGACAAAACATGAAGAAGTGCTACATAGAACCAAGAAGATTAAAGCTGCATACCTATAAATTCTCTATCCACTCCCCATCCAATCCATTGCTCGATCACAGCCCCACAAAAGAGTGATACCAAACAGCCAAGAAGGGTCAAGGAGGATGAAATGACCGACAGAGAGAGCACTGATCAAACCTCCGCTGGACAAGTGTGAAGACAGCTGGGAACTTGGGGAGGCTTATTGCAACTCAAGTTCCAGTGGAGACCAATGGCTGTTGCTAGCGAGAAACCAATAGTGAGCGGCTGTTGCGATGACGCAAATTCAGTTGAAAATGTTATCAAAAGAGGTGGAGAGTACTGGAAATCTGGGGAGACTGTTTGTCACTCAGATTTCAGAAAACACCACAGGTTGTTCTCAAAGAGAGATCTTTGATGACCTGTGTGAAAGCCCCTTGCGAGCCAATAATAATAATAATAATAATAATAATAATAATAATAATAATAATAATAATAATAATAATAATAATAATAAAGACACTCGAAAGTGAACCTTGAGTTTACTTTCTGCAGCTTCGCTTCCTTCATTTTGTCCTTTAGTTCTCACAGTCCATGAACGATGTTTTTGTCGAGGGAAGAAGAATTACTGTTTTCTGAGTCGAAATTTTATACGTAAAACACTTGTCGTTGAATACTTAATGACTTTAAATCAAGATAGACATTTGCGCCTAACGTACGCATGGCATTACATATGTATATATTCTGCACTAAAGAACAATTAACTTGCGTGTTAGCGGCAAAGAAGAAAAAGAAGAAACAATTTTTATATATGTCTCTCTATGTCTATATCTATCTATCTATCTATCTATCTATCTATCTATCTATCTATCTATCTATCTATACATATATTCATAAAGGCATAATATATATATATATATATATATATATATATATATATATATATATATATAAATAAAAGTGAACGTGTCTGTCTGTCTGTCTGTCTGTCTGTGTACATTTCCCTACGCAATAACTCTGTCAATTTTTAGTCTATAGACTTGAAATTTGAATTACCGGGTACTGAGATTTGGGAAAATCGATGTGACGGGTGTCAGCCAGAAATTTGGCTGTTAAGGGGTCAAATTTCAACGATTTGACCTTTAAGAACTCTACCAAACTCCTCCGACAATTTTGGGTCTAGACACTTGAAATTTTAGATATAGGTTCCTTGAACCTGGATCTAACTTAATAAAGTGATTTGAGCCCGAAACTATAAATTTTAAGGGGTCATAATAGGGGTCAAATTAAAAAAAAATTACTCTTTTTTTTTTTTGCTCAGCATACACCTCCAAACACCCGGGCAACGCCGGGCTGAAATGCTAGTATATATATAAATTGATTGTTTTTTGTTTTTGCTATACTTTTTTAAATGAATTATACGAAAGTGTATTTTTACCTAAAAGTGAGTTGGGAATAATTTTCTATTTGACCAATTTATTACCGCCAAATGAGAAGGGGCATATGTATTATTTTTAAAATATGATTATCCATTGACACGTGTTTCGTCATCTACGACTCATCAGAGTGTCTGAATCTAGCAAGAGTCAAAATCGGGACGCCTTGGAACGAAGCTAAACCTTTTCCACTAAGGCTATCTGGCATGACTGCTTGAATGTATCGCGTTTTTATCTAGATGTTATCTGTTTTTGTTTTTGCGATACTTTTTTGAATTAATTATACGAAAGTGCATTTTCATTCAAATGGGAGTTGGGAATAATTTTCCCTTTGACCAATTTGGAATGGGGAGCGGCATTATATATATATATATATATATATATATATATATATATA